>NC_139894.1:34958185-35290685 GCF_905171665.1 Trachurus trachurus
GTTGATAGCTGCGCACGTAATATGACACGATTGTACCGGCATAGTGTGTGTGTGTGTGTGTGTGTGTGTGTGTGTGTGTGTGTGTGTGTGTACATCAATTACACACCATTTCATGGATTCTTCCTGAAAATGGTGAAATGCCTGGCCTAACACTCTGTTTTCCTTTGTTACCTGCCCTTTTTTTATTTTATCTTATAGCAGTATACATTGCGTTTTCTGGTGTTTCAGCTTTTTTTAACCTTAACCTTTACCTTGGGCACTTTGCTGCTGAACTTTGCACCAGTTGTGGCAATTAACAGTCCTGTGCTCAATTTCAAGAAAACCGTTTTGCTGAGGCAGTGCCAACTTTCAGCATTTACAACTATCTACATCTATCTTGATTTGCTTTTTCCATTCTAAACTCAGAACATTGTGTGTGTGTGTGTGTGTGTGTGTGTGTGTGTGTGTGTGTGTGTGTGTGTGTGTGTGTGTCAACAGTTAAATATTGTATTAAAATTAACACACCATTTCATGGATTCTCCCTATAAATACATTCATTCACAATGGACATTTCACATTTCAGAACGCCTCTTCTTAGCTGGGCAGGGAGAGGGACAGCTTTCTTTTCCCATTGGCGGTGGTGGGCATGTAATGTCCTTTGTTTTTTCTGTACAAAACTCACGGATGTGTTGGTACAGATAATTCTGTCTTTTTAAATCCAGTCCAGGAGGCTTGACGACAGGTGGTCTCTGGCTTGGTGGTGCATCCTCCCGGAGCAGGCATACTTTTCTTTCCTCCGAGTTGGCAAAGGCCTTGTAGAATAGCCAGCCGGGATGGTCACTGCTCATACTGAAAGACACAGAAGATTGAGGAAAACTAGCTGTAAAAAATCCACAGACAAACCAAAGACATACTCCATTAGTATTATTTACAATAATACAATAAATTCACATACCGATAATGCTGGTGTTGGGTTATACCCGGGAGGTTGCGGAAGAAGGGCTTCAAGAATGCCTGCCAATCACGCTGCTCCACCACGACTTCCCCATCTTCCCGTCCAACCAGTTGTGGGATGTTCACTCCCGTCAGTGTGCTGCTGCGAACAACATTAGCAATGTCCTCCAGGCAGGATACCATGTTTCGGCGATAGTTTTGCTTAATCAAGCCAAATGCCCAATCGGGTGCAAACTTTGTATGGCCCACAATGAGAAAGTTCAGTGAAATAGTTTGATGCAGTCCATGAAGAACTCTCCACATCAGGTACTGTAGTACAGTGTTGTTCTTGTTTTGGCCTACACAGTTGTCGCAGTGCAACTGGACATGCTTTTCACCCATGCCATACTGGGTGAAGAAATTGTCAAGGAATGACACCACAGCATTTGGTCCTTTAGTGATGCATGCACTCTCGTCGATAAGGTAGTTGACCTGTCTTGGGAGCGCCTCACAGTTAATGCCAAACAAGCCACATTTCCGAGGGGTCAAAAAGTACATGGGACCAGGCTGCAGTGGATTAGAGGGAAAATGCACCTGCTGTGCAAAATCAAACGAGTAATGCATTGTGATTTCTCGGGAAGATGGATCACAATGACAGAGTTCCTGAATGCCATGGTCTTTCACTGTATCTTTGGCTTTCTGAACCATATGTTGATACAGTGAGCGTTCTAGGATCACTTTCGTGAGGTGGTCTTCCTGGCTCCTGCATCGGTCAGATTTCTCTGCCTCAGTCAGGTTGGCAGACTTGTAGATGGCGGAGTTGTTTTTTTGGCATTGCCAACATAAGTCTGTCATTGGCTTTGTCCGGACTATGTAGGGCACAAGGGTTTTCCACAGGCGTCGAAAGGTCACCAAATTCACCACACGATGCTCTGACAAAACAAAACAACAAAAGTTGTGAAGTAGCCTACCGGTTTTAGCCATTTGGGGGCCCATGGGGAATGTTTGTTGAAGGTTGTTGGGGCTGCCCTATTACAACCGCTGGTGGGGGCCCCTCCTCTATGTTAAGAACAGCCCTGCTGTTGCTTGGGGCCCCCCACCAGCGGTCGTAGTGGGGGCCCTCAACAACCTCCAAAGAACAAAAAATAATAAAAAGAAAATCATGAACATAGGTTTTTTTGTAGAATGTTTAAATGTTCAATCTCAAAATGTAATTGACCAACAATAACTGGTATCTGTGGGGGTGGGGGCCTTCATTCGCCTTGGGCCTCCAAATTGCTAAAACCGGCACTGACTGTAATGCAATATTGATGCAATTAAAACACCTTAAATTTTCATCAATTAGAGTCAATGACTATTGTGACAATCTTTTAACTTTTATGCAAAGGCAACATGTGTGCAAACTACAATGAATAAGCTGTCATATTGTTATATTTTAACATAATAGGTTATCAGGGTTATCAGCATCAATTCAGAACAGGGATACGCATTTAAAGAATACCTACCCCCTGACTTAAGTGCAACTTTATAGGCACGAAAAACTGTGGCCTTGGTGTAATGCGATGGCAGCAACTTGATGTCAAAACGTTTGTAGCCAGGGACACGACCAGGAAGAACCAATCCGTGGAGCTCTGCGAAGTTAATAATGAACGAAACCACGCGACAGATGTCATCATGCGTGAGCAAGCGCTTGTCGGATTTCTGACGGCCACCGGACTTCTTATGACGGGGTGTCATGCCATGCTCCTTGTAATGTCTCAGGAGAGCGGTCAACTTATTTTGGCTTAGGCTGAAATAAAATAAGAAGAGCCAACTGTTACTAAAATGCAAAGCATATGCAGCCTATTTCTCAATACTACTACTACTACTACTACTAATAATAATAATAATAATAATAATTAGGGCTGGGCAACGATTAAACGCCTATGATCCCTCTTCTCTCTCTCTCTCTCTCTCTATCGCGCTGTACGTCTTCACAAGCCATACACTTTCTACACAAGCCATAGGTCGACGTGTGTGGGGTGAGATGGAAATATTGTAGAGCAGAGCGCATGCACCTTCTCTCTCATATTGACGTGACTTTATCATTAAAAGTGAGAAAAAAAAAGAGAGAGAGAGAGCTGTCAACCACTCCTAGACGCGTCAGGTCAGCATAGAGCAGGGGGAGGGATATTATTCTGTGGTGAAAAATAGACTCATTCATGAAATTTTAGCGCATGTTTACCGGGGTAAAAAGTGTCCGGCGACAGACTTTTACAAAATAAAAGCACGTGAGCAACACGCGTTAATGCGAGATACAATAGGGAATGTCGGCCTTAATAGTTTGATGAGTTAACTTGCCCAGCCCTAATATAATCCTAATAGCCTAATAATAATAGCCTAATAATAGGCCTAAACGTTATTAGTAGGCTAGCCTATGCAAACATTGAAGATCAAAGTGCTTTAATAAAAGAGAGAACTGAATAGTTTGTTTTTACGGCTACTTACCAGTGTAGAAACTTGAATGTCTCTCGACAGACTCTTCTCCCATTGATATAATGTTCAGTCCTTTGGTGCTGACGCTCTCGCTGCTCTTTCTTCTTTGAAGATATTGTCATCTTGTCATTCATGAAGTGACAGCTTATCTTCCCCAACAGGACAAGATCTTTCTCGTATTCGGTGAAAGACGCCATAGACATGCGAAGGTCATATACGAAATCTTCACTGAATGAAAGAAAACACGGCTCTCCGTTGTTGATTTTACAACCATTACAACAAAAGGCACGGATTTTTGCCATCTCATCTTCTCGGTCACTGTGAACTGTTCCCACACACACCGCTTCACAGCTCGACATAGCCCTGTTAACTTCACCCACATCAGCCACGGGTTGAGCAGTGTTTTCATCACCACCACCATCGTCATCATCTTCATCATCATCTTCTTCTTCTCCTTCTTCCACATGAGTTTTGAATTTCTCCTTTATTTTTTCTTCATCCAAAGACAGACCTTCCAAATCGCTGTCGCTGTCTTCATCAGCTGTTGACAGCTCATCAGCGGATCCAAAAAAATCACTGACGAGCGTTAGCCACTCTTGCTGGACAGCAGCGGAGGTTAAGTTGGCAGCTTCTAATGAATTCAAAGCTTTCGCGACTTTGCTCGCTTTTGACAAGGACATCTCAAATAGGCTATATAAACAGATAAACACACTACTATATTATACTACACACGACAAGACGCTATAGTAATATTGATTGACAGGCTAACTTTCCGAGGAGGTTTGTTTACCGGGTGCTGGACCAATCGTCAGTTGAAACGTCACTTCCCGCCAATGGTGAGCCGTTGTGTCACTTTTCATTGACAAAGATGGTGACGTTTCAAGCGGTACGTACAGTAGGAATTAGGGAAACCCCAGAGCCATTAATTGCTCTGGGGAACCCCACACAGTGTTAGGGAATCCTCATAAATAGCGGCAGAGGGGAGGAGAGGAGCGGAGAGGAGGAGGGGAAGCAGAGGAGGCGGGATGAGAGCAGCCGACACATTCTGAGCACATTTTAGTAAAAAATAAAAGTTGCAAATCAACTTTAACTGTCATTTACATGCCTTTTCTCAATTATCTGGACTATGAAACTTTGGGAGATTGTTTTTGAAAGACATTTCATTGAAATTAGCTAAAAAAAAAAAAATCGATTTTTTATTGATTTTCCATGTTTACCGCTGATTATCTAAAAATAGAATGTTGCGACTTCCGACTCATTTCGCCAGAGCGGGTCACATATGTGTGACCCCACACCTCTGCACAGTACTGCAGGTGTGGAGCGACTAGTGCCCAATACAGCAGGTGAAGTGCTTTTTGGTTTATTATTTTTTGTGCTTTCCAGAGTATGGACACACTCCTGGCTAACTTGCTTTTTAAGTGTCTTATGTGTGGTTTCCAACTTAACATGTCATCGATAATTACTCCCAGTACTTTGTTTTCACTGACCCTTTCAATATTCACCCCATTTACTTGTGTTAATACTCTTATTACAACCTTTTTTCCATATAGCATGTAATTAGTTTTCCCTAGATTCAGTGATAATTTGTTTATATTAAACCACACATGAAGCTTAGCCATTTCCTGGTTTACTGTTTCCACAAGTTGGCTCAAATCACCCCCAGAACAGAAAATATTAGTATCATCTGCGAATAATATTAATTTCAGAATATTGGACACATTGCATATATCATTTATGTATAGTATGAATAGCTTTGGACCCAGAACTGACCCCTGTGGGACCCCACAGATTAGGTCCAGGCAAGTTGATGTGTTATCACCTATTTTCACATATTGGGACCTTTTGTGTAAGTAGCTCTTGACCCACTCCAGAACTATGCCTCTAATGCCATATCTCTCCAGTTTAGCTATTAAAATATTGTGGTTAATGGTGTCAAATGCTTTTTTCAGGTCTATGAAGATACCTATTGAATGTAATTTTTGGTCTATAGCGTCAGTAATGATTTCCACAGACTCAGAGCTAAGGCAGTCGAGTGGTTCTTTCTGAATCCATATTGGCTGTCATATAGCAGTTTGTGTTTGTTGATGAAGTTGTCTAGTCTGCTGTTGAAAAGTTTCTCCAAGATTTTTGACAGTTGTGGCAGTATTGAGATTGGTCTATAGTTGGTAAACTCATGTGTGTCCCCATTCTTAAACAGTGGCACAACTTTGGCAACTTTCATTTTGGTGGGAAAAGTCCCAGTTTGAAACGACAGATTGAAGATGTATGTTAGTGGTAAGATGATACCAGGTAAAACTTTTTTGATTAACCTCATGTCAAATTCGTTAATGTCAGTTGATGTTTTCCCTACACACTTGTTGACCAGGTGTGTAATCTCTGTGGCCTTAACTGGTGTGAGAAACATTGAGCTGGGATTTCTATCTCCGTCCTTATCAAAGTGGTCCCAGTGCAGGGGTGAGTCAGGAATGTCCTTGGCTAGCTCTGGCCCAATATTTACAAAGAATTGGTTGAATCTATTTGTTATGACTCCCGGGTTATCTTCCTGCATGTCGTTATAGTTGAAGTAGGGAGGGTAGCTAGGTTTTGTCCTTTTATTTTTTGTCACATTATTTAGAATATCCCAAAGTTTTTTAGTATGATTCATGTTTTCCACTAATAGATTGCTGTAATATTCTTTCTTGCGTTCATTTAAAATGCTATGTAGTTTGTTTCTATATCTTTTGTATTTCACTTCTGACTGTGTCGTTCTCAATTTCAGGAACTGTCTATACAGAGTGTTTTTCTTCTTGCAGGCATTTATCAATGGTTTTGTGAGCCAAGGTTTCCCCTCCTTGTATTGATTTGTGTGTCTTTTTTTCATAGGACAGTGTCTGTCATACAGTGTTTTAAATATTTGCAAAAAGGAGTCATATGCATCATTCACATCTGCTTCATTGTAAACATTATTCCAGTTCTGTCAGGACCACTATGTCAAAATAATATTTATTTACTTGCACAGTTTAGTTTGGCGGTATGGTACTGTTCTGGGACCCCCTGCTCTTCCACGCGCTTGCGTGGAAAGCCTGAGGCAGGAAGAGCACCTTCCTGCCCTTCACGAGCCATCATGAACGGCATAAGCAGGGAGCGCAGCAGCAAAGAAAACCCAGACAGAGCAGAGCAACCAACAAGATACAATGACAGGAGGAGCTGGGGTGGAGGTGGGTTGCAAAAAAGCCGGCAGAGGAAGCAGCAGCAGCAAGGGAGGTGATGTCGGGCTAGAGTAGTTTAAATAGCGCGCTCTGAATGCAGTTCCCCAATAGGAAGCAGCCACGGAGAGTCAGCTGAGCCATCAGCTGATCTGCACAGGTGAAGACAGTTAGGCTGTGCTGATTAAGAGCTTGACGTCATGGCCTGCCAGAACTAACGCTACGCTCAATTTTTGCCTCAGTAGTTCATTTTTCAGTGCATTCATTCCCTCTTCAGTCCTGATCCTAATGTAGTTGTTTTTGTTTGGTGTCTGTCTCACAGTGTGTTTCCAGTCATAGATAGCAAAGATTGGTAGGTGGTCGCTTATATCATTAATCAGGAGTCCTCTTGTTATGTCATTAATGTTGGTAAAAATATTATCAATTAGAGTAGCACTGTGTGTTGTGATCCTGCTAGGGCGTGTGATGAGAGGTTGTAAGCCCATTGTATACATCATATTAGTGAACTCATCTATTATTGTGAGTTCTTTTGGATTCAGTAGGTCAATATTTACATCCCCACAGATGAAAACACTCTTTTGTCTAGTTTCCGAGAATATTTCTCCCACACATTCATTGAAATCTTCTATTTTTGAATCTGGTGCTCTGTAAACACAGCTTACTACTATATTTTTGCCATTTGTCACACATATTTCAATTGTCACACATTCCATTAAGTGGTCAACAGCTTTGGACATATTTTGTAAATAGTCATACTTGATTTCATTGTCAATGAACAGGGCCACTCCTCCCCCACCTTTGTTTCTTCTGTTAACACAAACAAGTTTATATCCATCCAGGAAAAAATCCGCTCCTTTGTCTTCATTAATCCATGTTTCCGATATCGCAATGATGTTGAAGTGATATTTGAAGTGTTGTAGGTATTCCTTGATGTGGTCAAAGTTGGTATATAAACTCCTGCTGTTAAAATGTATTATAGACAGTTTTCCATCCATCTCAATGCTCTGGTTGTATTGATCTTCGGTGTAATACTTGCATTTCTCAGACATGTTAAGATAAAAGTGATTGTCCGGGTCAATTCCTTCATTCGGGTCTGCTAGGGTATGGCTCACATCTTGATTTATAGTCAGCTCCACATTTTCAAGTTCAGCAATCCTCTCTGATATTTCCATCGTCTTTTCAGTCTGTGTAAGAACCCTTATGTTTTGCTGTGTTGAAGTTATGGAGTGTTCGTGAGCCATACCTTAATTGTTGAATTTCTCCAGCTCGTCCTCACTCCTGATTTGCATTGTTTCGACTTCTTCTGGTGATGATCCATTCGTTTTGATGTAGATTCTGCAATTTGCCGTCCAGGTGTGCTGAATCTTGCCCATTTTCTTCAGTTGGCGAGCATTTCTGGCGATGCCAGCATTCTTTTTGGTGAGATTCTCGTTGATATAGACATCCGAGCCTTTGAGCTTCTTGCCCTGCTTCAGCAGTGCAGTCTTATATTTTCTGTTGGTGAATCTCAGCAGGACAGCTCGTGCTCCAGCATCTTTCCTCCGGGGTAAGAGGTGACAGACTTCCACGTTGTTGAAATCCACATCGATGTCTTTGCCATCCAGGAACTCAAACACCTGCTTCTCCACAGATTTGATATCCGATTCTTGAGGTTGGCTGACTGCAGCCACAGCCGCCCTTGCGTAGGTCTGATGCTTGATCTTGAGACCCGTCACAATCACTTCGTTGAGTCTTCCTTGCTGGTCCAGATCTTCCATTCTGTTTCCCATCTCTTCCATTCTGTTTCCATCTCCTTCTTCTTTGTTTCCTTCAGTTCGCTTCTCAGCTCGGCTCTCAACGTCTTTATGCCCTCGTCCACATGTTCTCTCAGTTTTCTCAGCTCCTCTCTCACTGCCGCCATGCCTTGGTTCACGGCGTCTAGCATTGTTTCAGCTTCGGAGCTTTCGGAGCTATCGGCGCCTTTATTTTTCCCCATTTCTTCTCTCTTTTACTTTTCCTCCTTTTCTCCTTTTCTCAGTTTCTCAGTTTCTGCAAGTTATCTAACTTGGCAAAACTTAGCAAAACTTTGGCTCTGGCACTTTTTGAGTCTGGAACACCGTTTGTGTTCACCAATCACAAACGGTGCTGTGATTCACCAATCACAGCGCTCTATCTGTTTAGAGAGTCGTTGGGCGGCTTAACGCCATGACGACATACATTTTAATTGGCTAGTCAGGCTAACGTCATCCTGCTCTTTGCTCTGATTGGTCGTAGCGCTACCCTATTGGTGCAGAGGCAGTTTGAAAGACAGCCTTCATCCCGCCCCCTGGATTGAGCCGAGGTCTACCGGTCGTTGCCAGACTAGACATGTTAATGATATAGTCTGGCTGGTTAGGCTACTGAACTAGTACAATTAAGTAAAATCCATTTTCACTCCTTTTTCCTCAATATGAATATAAATTAAGTGCAGCAGTAATAGTTTTGAGTTCTTGTTTCATCTTCTTGGGCGGGCCACCCAAGTAAAGCCTTTGTAGGGGACACACTAGTTAATGGTGGGCTACTTAGTCTTACGACATATTAAAACATGCCTACATGTTTGGCCTCACATATTAGGCATTCTTCAGGCCATGTAGAAAGACATGACACACCACACGAACAAGCTACTCTCTAATTTTTTTTTCTTGTGGTGTTGTAGCCTATGCAAGGTTATCTAGGCATGTTTTAATTATGTTCAAAAATGAACTTGCCTGCCATTAAAGCTGAGTAGCTTGGTATTTTCTCACTCCTGTATTGTTTGTACTATTTCTCCCTTTCAGATCGAGGCCAGGTCAGAGAGCTTCAGACTCTTTGCGACTTAATTGGAGAGTGACATCGTGACAGCCCATCTTCATCATCAGGCCAGCAGGGGCTGTTTCCTGGGAGAAGCATGTTCGTCTCATCATTCCGCCTTGCTGCCATGAATCACGCATGCATGCGTCTGTTCCATGCACTTTTTGAATCCTAAGTACGTTTTTTCAAAAAAGGCTCTGTGTTTTTAGGCCAGGATAGTGGGAATAATGATTATATCCAATTAGGACAGTGTAGCAATGATTAATGATGCAAAGTCTGCAAACTAGTTCAGGCAGACAACTCAAGCTGCGCCCATCCTGATCAGCTGATCAGTCACATGCCCTCCTCATCCAAATAGGGCGGGCTATTTAAACCTCCCGCTTACCTGCTCATCCCTGGCTATACTGCTGCTGCCGTTGCTATTTTCTGCATACACTCTGCTCCTGCTGCTGCTGCTTCTGCATACATCTCACTGCTGCCGCACATGAGGTTTTGCAAACCCACCACCTCCCCAGCATCCACCTGTGGGCTATGCTTCATTCTGCTTCATTCCCTGTAATGTCTTGCAAACCAGATCATTCAGGGAACAAATTTCTGAGTCAGAGCCTGTCACTAAACCTGCTGCAGCCATGCTCAAGGATACCTATGCTTTGCTTCAGCTTGCAATGCATGCTTATAAATGATTTGTACTTATTTCAGAGTTGTCTGACTGAACTATCAGAATAGAAGTTTAATATCAGAAATTAAGTGTTATCCAGTATCACTTACAGCACTTTAAGGATAACACTGTTGTTTACATTTATATTTATGATTGGCCCCAAAATCTTACTTGCTGATTTGCAATTTTCTGAACTGAAATGGACATCTCATGGTGTTATTTCCTTTTAACCTGAAGTGCAGTTGTCTATGGTCTATGTGGTAAGTCTTTTCGTCAAATTACTCACGACAGATTTTAATGCTCTTGTCTTACAGCTTATGACCTGAGATGTGCAACTCTACCGGACTGGGAACCAATTGAGGAGGCCAAGCTCAAGAAAGACTTTGTAAACAAATGTAGGGCCAGAGCACGCTCCAAAGAGTAGGCCACTGGTATAGCCTGCCCTATGTGGACTGCTTTCTCTCTCACCCTTTTGTTATTTTTATTCTATTTTTTTTTAATTTTTCTCATTCATTTTCATGGACCAGTAAATGCCAAGTTCACTCTGAGGTCTGGTAGTATGTGAGTTAGTAGTAGTAGGTTCTCAGGTCCTTTTACGGTGGCTCTGGAGGTGCAAATCAACATTACAAAATCTGAAACACTTTTACAAAGCTTGAGACAAATTTACATTTTAGAAAACATTTTTACATATCCTTAAAACAAATTTACATTTCAGAAAACAAATTAACAAGAAACTAAACATTTTTACAAACACAGACAAATTTGCAAGTCCCAAAACAAATGTACAAATAACATCAACCGGAAAGGGAATGCACCAACTCCGGGGTTGAACCAGAGGTGATAACAGAAGCAGCCAACCGGTGTTATGGTAATGTAATTTTGTTTTATGATATGTAAAAATGTTTTCTAAATTGTAAATTTGTCTCAAGCTTTGTAAAAGTTTCTCAGATTTTGTAATGTTGGTTTGCACCTCCAGGCCACCATACATTGTTGTTCCACGTACCACAGCAGTGCTGGTCAGTGTGTTTTTGCTTTGTTTTTTTTTTACAATCTGGAAGTGTTGTATGTAGTAATGGTGTCACACAAATAAAGTTTTCAACTTTTCAATATTAAGAATTGTTTTTACAGTTATTTCTAATTACTAAAGTTTATTCATCTTTAAATTACATTCTCAATTTGTTCTCGTATTTCTCAAATATAGCTCAGATATCATTCTCATATATAGCTTAAGAAAGACATTTAAGATAAATAATTAAGACATGGAAGAGACATAGGACAGACAATGATAAGATCTCTTTTAAGGCTCATACTTCTCAGATTTGTCTCATAAAAGTCTCAGATTCATCTCATGTTATTCTCGTCAATTCTCATTCAAATAACCAAGACATAATTGAGATCAGGGGTATACAATTATGAGATCTCATCTGTTTATCCCAATTCTCAAGTATTGCTCAAATTGTTTTCTCAATTCAACCTCCTTTGTCTTACTGGTGTCATGTCTCTGTTTATCTTATCTCTTGCTCCTAAGGGACCCTTAGGAGAAGTAAATCAGAAACAAATGATCACAGAATGATACGAATATGAGAAGCTCAAATGTATCACAAGAGACGAGATTGAACAACAGATGAGCAACACATTTTTCCTATGGGTTGATTTATCAAAGAGAAATTGTGGAGAGTTGTGCACGCACAGTTTGATAGATCTGAAAAAGGTGTAAATATTTTGGGTGTCTTTTCGCCATAGGCCTAAGCAAAACATTTAGTGGCAGCAGTTTTACACTGCTTACTTACAGTTTTGATAAATGAGGCCCCAGGCCCTAAGCCCAGAGCCCAGACGCTCACAGATGAAGCTTCTCCGCGGCTCATCCGCTGCGCTGTCCGTGGTGCTGAAGGTGACAGGTTAACTTGACAAACAAACTGCAGCATAGTTCTGTTTGTTTATCATGTGTGTCAGTTTTGTTTGCGACTTGATAGTTTAGTTGTTGAGTTTAAGAACATCACTCCCTCATCAAACCAGTGATAGGCATGCTGAAAAGAAAAAAAGAGACGTGCCGGGGTATCGCAGCTGTGTAAAAAAAAAAGGAAAAAAAAAAGATCACGTGTCAGAATAGCGATACCAAAAAGTGTCGGAGTAGCGGCATGTCTAGATAGAGGGATGTCGTAATAGCGGGATGTCTAAATAGAGACATGTCGGAATAGCGGGATGTCTGAATAGCGGGCGGACCCCTCTGTCAATAACACATCAAAATCTGATTGGCTGATGATACGGTCACTCAACGTTTTAACCCAATAGCAGCGTCCAGCTTCGACCAAAGGCTAGCAATGCAACTACTGCTGGCCCCAGCCAATACATCCATGGCCCCAGCCGAGGAACGGAGCTGTGATGCGTTTATAGGACATAGGAAATCTGAGTTCCACAAAACCAATCGTTTTCTGGATACAGTTGCATACTGAACAAGTAAGACACATTTCAGAATCACTTTTTAATTGTGAAAAAAAAATATTATTTCATTTTTGACAGGGCTAGCAGTGCTGGCCCTGCTACCCCTGACTGCACACCACTAGTATCTACCTAATTAAATACAGTGTAATTACCTATGTAACAATATGTAATACCATGTACTTCTGTTGTAAATACATGGTGTATTTTGGTGTACTTACAGGTCCCTGGTACACTTGTAATAGGAAATGCTTGTTACAATACTTTGTCAAAGTGGCCTCTCTCTTTGGGGAAGGGGTACACCTGCAATAAAAATGGGTGAAACCACAACCCACTTTTCCATCTATCTTCCTCCTGCCTCTTGAGTCTTGGAACATGTATGCTGTTTCACGACATGTATATGTATGTAACAGTTGTGTCAGTACACTGTTGTTACTCTTTGTACAGTGGAATGAGCACATTAAAATAAAGTGTACCTGGGATACCTCAACTCTTACACGTAAATTAACTGCGATAACCAGTGTCTTCGGCTATTTCATAGCTGTAGGGATCAGTGCCCGGTGCGATGGCCCGTGGCCCTAATGAGACAATGCTGGATAACTCTATTCATATGGAACTGAAAACATCAGCAGCAATCTGTATGCATAAACCACACACTCAAAAAAAATGCACTTCAGTGCAGTGTTGTGTCTGAACGCGTTCAATTAACGATTGTTCATGAACTTGTTCATATTTTGGGTGAACGTGAACTGAATGTACTGTTTTCAGCTTGATGAACGTTTTTGTGAATGCGTTCCTTCTGGCGTTTGTGAACAGTGCTCTCTCAAAGTATGACTTCGTTCAGGAGTGTGCCAGATTTCCATAGAGCCTTCAGGGCAAAAACCCAAAACACACTGTAAACAGGCATTAATATGTAGCGGAAAAACCATCCAATCTGGCAACACCTATCAGCTGTTTGGATCAGCGGCGCATGGAAGAAGCGGAGTGATACAGGGCGTCTCTGAGCCTGTCTGTGTGGAGGAATACTGACCCAGTTGGTTAGTAAAAGCAAAGATACTCTATTTATTTTTATAAACGGTCTTTGGTAAAAGATAAACGGGGTTTGCGCTGGGGCCACACGAAAATCGCGCACAAGCCGCGGCCCTCCTCTTCACATCAGACGCTTATTTCTCCACGCCGGTCGACAAGCGCTTCTGCCCCTCAGCTGTGTGTGTGTGTTCCTCTCTCACACTCTGTTCAGATTAATAAACACAAATAGACTACAAACATACACACATTGGACTCTGGTATTTGTCACGTTCTAACTCAGTTACTTTTTGGGGAAAGTAAAGTAGTAACTATAACTAATACTACTGGTTAAAACTGCTAAAATAATTGCTGTCTGTGTCTGTGGTTCAATATGGCAATACTTTTGAAAAATAATAGCTTGTAGCAGCATATTGAAAAAAAAAGAAAAGAAAAAAGAACGATGAACTAGTTCAGTTTTGGAACCGTGAACTTAGTTCAAAAGTTGAATTATGAACTATTAACTGAACTAGTTCATTTTAAAATTTGTGAACTGAACTTTGAACTAGTTCATGTAGAAAGTGAACTTTCCCAACACTGCAGTTAACCGGGCGCATGACGTCTGTCCGACTACCCATTTCTCCGACCATACATTTCTTTATTTTTGCGTCCATTAGTCCGACCTCCCACTTCTCCGACTTAAGTAGCCCTAACCCTTAACCTTACCCTAAACCTAACCTTAACACTGTAGAATGGGTAGTCGGAGAAATGAGCCGTCGGACTTTTGGGCAGTCGGACTGACGTATGCTCCCCCAGTTAACCATCACCAACATTTTGTCGATCCGGTAACAGGGAGCCACACACAACGCAGAGCGTTTCTGGAAGACAGCAAAATGTGAGATTTGGCGAGCTAGTGGAAATCAAAGTGCAAAAACGTTAAAGACCCATTTAAAGTTCATTGAATGGACTTACTGGCTAGGGAAGAGGCACAGAAATGGTGTCTTTGGGCGGATTGTCCATGACATCAAAAGATATTACAAGCTGTAATTGGTTATAGATTACAGTATGAGGGATATTAGCGTATTAGTTTAAAGACATTTTAGGTTCATTATAGTTTTTATTTCTCTGCTGGAAACATCAAGGTGGCGGCCGACACCATAGCAAGCATGAAAGGGGGAGACGTTGGGTCAGTTCACTGAGAAAAAGTTCTAAAAAAGAAAAGACAATACCAAAGTTACATCAATCAAATTTTACTCAGTTCTATGTAATGTTTAAATTTACTCAAATAGGCTACAGCAGTGTTTCTTAACTGGTGGTTTTGGGTCGGGACCCAAAAGTGGGTCGCAGAGGTGTCCTGGGTGGGTCGTGGAGGGATGGTTTAAAAAAAGAAAGAAAAAAAGGCTATGATCAGGTTATAATAGGTCCACATATGTGGTGTGACGGCCTACTGCCAATAGGGCCTGTTGTGTGTGTGGTTGTGTGTCTCTGCGTCTGTCTGTGCTTTGTATGTCTGTCTGCAGGTCGGCGGTGGGTGTGTGTGCTCTCACCGCTGCAGCCCCTCGTGTTCCTTTGTGCTCTTTTGTTTGATTATGTTTGGTTGAGACCTTCCTTTGAGTTACTAGATTGAAGTCTCACTAGTCTGCACTAGCTAGACAAAGACAGTGGAGTAGGTGTAACCCTGCTGAAAAATGGGTTAAAATAAATGTAATTAAGAGAGTAATAAAGTTTTAAATATTTGAATTGATGAGTGTCTTAGTGAGGGAGGGGAGGGGCTGTGAGGAGGAGAGGAGAGACGAATCACTCCGAGTCGTCCGAGTACTTCCGAGTACCTCCGAGCTCCCAACTTTCTCTGAGCTCTCTCTGTTTTCCTCCAAGCTCCCGAGTCACGACTTGCTCCAGGCCTTCAAGTTGCCACGTTGAGCTGGACGTTGCTCCGTGTCCCACGTTGAGGGTTGCAATTAAGTCATAAAAGTTACAAAAAGTCGGGAGTTATCAGAACGCAGTTGTGTCAGGAACTCAAAGGCAACACAATACAGAGGCAGAGGGTTCAGGCAGAATCAGGGTCATTTATTCCAAAAAAGGGTCAAAACCAGGAAGTCAATCAATCAGGCAACGGTACAAATCCGGCGGGCTAGCTCAAAGGTCAAAAATACACAAAACTGGTCACACGAGGAATACTCAGGGGGAATAATGCTGGAAAGCTCTCAACCACACGACGAGACGATCTGGCACAGGAGGAATGGGAAGCACGGCTTAAGAGCCACACACTAGGGAGACAACGAGACACAGGTGAAACACATTGGGGCGGGGCAGGCAATCACACAAGTGGGAAACTTGACAGGAAGACAGGGGTAGGACACAGACTTCAAAATAAAACAGGAAATGAGACAGACAGAAAACTCAACTAAAAACTTAACAAAAAAAGACAGTCTTATGTCTGGACCACATTATGTGGTCCTGACAGTACCCCCTCCCCTAGGGCCGACGCCTGGCGGCCCAGGACCACCAGAGTGACCCCTGTGGAAGTCACGGATGAGCCGCGGGTCCACTATGTGGCGGGAGGGGACCCAGGACCGCTCCTCCGGGCCGTATCATTCCCAATCCACCAAATACTGCAGACCACGCCCCCGCCGCCTCACCGCCAGCAACTTCCTCACTGAGTAGACGGGGCCCCCTTCAACGATCCGGGGGGGCGGAGGGGGTCTGGAGGCAGGGACAAGTGGACTTTCCTTGACTGGCTTGATGCGGCTGACGTGGAAGGTAGGATGGATCCGGGACGACCTGGGAAGTCTGAGTCTCACAGCGGAACTATTAATAACTTTTGAGATGGGGAATGGACCAATGAACCTGGGGGCCAACTTACGGGAAAAACCTTTGAGTGGGAGATCTCGGGAGGAGAGCCAAACTCGCTGTCCCGGGGCGTATTCCGGGGCTGGTCGGCGGCGGCGGTCAGCAGACATCTTGTATGACTGTGAGGACTTGAGGAGACCCCTCCTGGCCCGGACCCACATTCCCCTGCATCTCCGGACCATGGCAGCTGCAGAAGGAACAGCAACGTCCTTCTCGAGAGCCTGGAAGAGAGGAGGCTGAAAACCAAACACCACCTGAAAGGAGGTTAGACTGGTGGATGCTGAAGGCAGGGTATTATGGGCATATTCGATCCACATGAGGGATTTCGACCAAGCAGAGGGATTTTGTGATGTTAAGCATCTGAGTCCTGTTTCAAGGTCCTGATTCAGCCTCTCGGTCTGTCCATTACTTTGAGGATGGTAGCCAGATGTGAGGTTGGGTAGGGCACCTATGAGTTGGCAGAAGGCTCGCCAGAACTGGGCCACAAATTGCGGCCCCCGGTCAGACAGAATGCTTTTTGGGAACCCAAAGTCTTTGAACACAGTGGACAGGAGAAGTTCAGCCGTCTCCTTAGCGGAGGGTAACTTGGGAAGGGCTAGGAACTTAACCATCTCAACCAAACGGTCTACGACTGTGAGAATGGTGGTGTTACCTTGTGAAGTGGGGAGCCCAGTTACGAAGTCCACGGATATGTCTGACCAGGGGCGCTGTGGCACAGGAAGGGGCTGAAGGAGGCCGGCAGGAGGGGTGTGGGAGGACTTCTGCTGGGCACAGACAGGGCAGGCTGAGACGAAGCTGGTCACGTCTGTCCTCACCTCTGGCCACCAAAATCTCTCTGAGACTCGGAAGAGGGTCCGACGGATTCCTGGGTGACAAGAGACATTTGACGAATGCCCCCATTGGAGGACTTCACTTCGGAGTTCTGGGGGAACAAATAAACGGTTAGGTGGGTTTCCCGCTAATCTTGCCTGTGATCTGGTAGCTTCTGCTACCTTAGCCTCGATGCTCCAGGTGAACCCTCCTAGGATTCGCTCCGGAGGCACAACAGGGAAGTCTTTATCCTCACTTTCCTCTGGTGAATGCAGTCTTGAAAGAGTATCAGGCTTCTTATTCTTTGATCCAGGTCTATAGGACAGGATGTAGTCAAAACGAGAGAAGAAGAGGGCCCACCTAGCTTGACGGGAGTTGAGTCTCTTAACGCCCTTAATGTACTCAAGGTTCTTGTGGTCAGTCCAAATCATCACGGGGTGAGCCGCCCCCTCCAGCCAGTGTCTCCATTCCTCCAACGCCACCTTCACGGCCAACAGCTCCCGGTCCCCAACGGAGTAATTCCTTTCTGCAGGGGATAACTTTCTGGACAAAAAGGCACAGGGATGAATCTTTTTATCCTTACCGGACCTCTGGGATAGGACGGCCCCAATTCCAGTGTCCGAAGCGTCAACCTCCACAATGAATTGCTCATCAGGACTGGGCAGGGACAGGACGGGAGCTGAGGCAAAGCAGTTCTTTAGGCGTTGGAAGGCAGCATCTGCGAGGGGAGACCACTGAAAAAGAGTCTTGGCAGAGGTGAGTGCATGGAGGGGGGCAGCCACTGAGCTAAACCCCTCAATAAACTTCCGATAGAAGTTAGCGAATCCGAGGAATCGCTGTTACTCCTTGCGGGAGGTGGGAGCGGGCCAGTTGAGCACAGATTGGACCTTGGCAGGGTCCATTTCCATCCTTCCCTCGGAAATAATGTAACCCAGGAAACTCGTCTGAGACTGGTGGAATTCACATTTTTCAGCTTTCACAAATAATTGGTTGTTCAACAGCCGGGTCAGGACCTCTCTGACTGTCTTTACGTGGTCCTCAAGGCTCGAGGAGAAAATGAGTATATCATCGATATAAATGTGACCGGGTGAGTCATCTCCCTCCTGGTCACTGCATGGCGCTGTTGTCAGCCTGGCGCAGGTTAATGGGGGGACGGCACTGTTAGGTGATTAAAACAGCTGTGTTGGTCGACATTTTCCCTCTCTGCTTCTGCTGTGCGGTGCGTCCGGTGAGCTGGCCGGCGTGCTTGTTTGTGTCCTCCCGTCGTACCATTAAGGTAGGAATTCTGCGTATTTGCTGGTTTGTGTTTGCTGTTATTGGGCCTGAAGCCTCATCCCTTTACTCCGTTGCAGTGTTGGAGCAACGGCGAGCTGGTGGAGCGACGCTGTGTGTGTGATTGGGACAGGTGTGTTTGGTCGCTGTTCTCCCTCTCTGCCTCTGCTGTGCGGCGCGTTCGGTGAGCGGGCTGGCGTGCATGCCCGAGTCTCCCCGTCATATCACTAAGGTAAGCATGCCGTGTTAGTTATTGTTTGGTGTTTTACTTTTATTGGCCCTGGGGCTTCATCCTCCCGCTCCGTTGCAGTGCTCGGAGCGGCGGTGAGCCGGAGGGAGCGAGCGGTTCTGGTGGGCGCATGTTGGGTGCAGTAGAGCTCAGAGGTAGGCTGCTCTAATTGTCTGCTGTTGCAGTTTTACATCATTGCGCTAGTTGTGACACTGTCTCTCTCTTGCTTTACAGCGGGGCGCTGTAACCAGCGGCCCCCACTCTCCTAGTTCTGCACACTATCCTGCGTCCTGGTGTGTTCCGGTCATCGGCCACCATGATGTTTGCTGCTGTTTTGTTTGGCTCGATTACATGGTTTTGATTAAATGATTGTTGTTGCCGACGACAGTGACCTCGGAGATATTTAACAATTTATTTATTTTCTTTCTTGTTTTCCTTTTTCTTTTGTGGGGGGGGCGGGTTTGATAATTGTTTGTTTTCCTTTAATTTGCATTTGAATATTTTAAGAAGATATTATGTTTAATTTGGTTTTGTATTATAAATAGTATTTAATTGTTTGTGGTGTGTGTGCGAGGTCAGCTAGACTGCGGCCATCTTAATTTTTTCCCTCTCTCCCTGTGGACAGGTGCTGTAGTCCAGCGCGGCGGCCCAATCCCTGGTGGTGGCTTCTTCACTCCTCCATTGCGTGTGTGTGCAGTGTCACGGGTGATATTATTTTCTTGGTTTGTTTCTCCTTCCCCTTGGTTTGATTTAGGGTCGCCGTGGCTGGCCCAGCCCTGTCCATTCCCCTTTCTTTGGCCCAGTCTGTTGTGAATGTGAAATATTTTGGCAACTATTGAAGTTTTATAAAAACAATATTGTGACAATAAATTATTATCCTTTTGATACATGAACTCTCCCCTGTGGTGATTCGAGCCTGCGTGACCTTTTTCATTTTTATAAAAAAAACAGTAACTATTTCCTGGGGCGAAACTCCCCAGGTGGCGTTGTTGGCAACCACTCACCACTACTCACCACTCCACCTCGCCACATCTTGGCGTTGTCGGCAGGATCACCACATTTAAAGGGGCAGGGACGTGTTTTTTTTTGTTGTGTTTGTTTGTTTTTTTTTGCTATTGAGATTGATTTATTTTTCTTTTTCATTGATATTATTGTTTCTAGTTACAGAGTCAAAACAGCAGCATCCATCCCAAGAACCAGACTTCGGTATTGTGAGTATTGGTGCTATTTCACAGCCATCATGGCGGATGAGGTACAGCGACTTAGGGATTTAGTGTCACAGCTAGAGGCAGACAATGAGCAGCTACAGCGAGAGCGCACTGCTTCCCGGGACGTGCCCGGTGGAGCTGTTGCAGGTCCCTCCGGTTCAGCTAGCTATGCCCCATCTAGTGCTGCTACTGTCACGGAGCGGTTGGTTGTGGTTCCCAGAGACCGTAAATGTCCTTTGTTTAATGGGAAGACAGGTTTAGGGATAGCTGAGTGGACGGAGGAGATCGAGGCATGCATGCGGGTTCGCCACCTTTCCGCCGCCGACAAAGCCCTGTTCATTTTTGATCATTTAGATGGGGAAGCCCGAGAGGAGATCCGGTTTAGGCCCAGCACAGAGCGAGGAGATCCAGCTAAGATTTTTGCTATTCTGAGGGAACTGTATGGCTGTGCACAATCTTATGTAACGTTGCAGCAGGCCTTCTTCTCTAGGAAACAACAGGAGGGGGAGACTCTGCAGGAGTATTCCTTGGGCCTGCTGGCTTTAATGGAGCAGGTTGAGCGGTGCGCACCCGACGGGATTCCTAATGCTGGGGATCTTTTGCGTGACCAATTTGTAGAGCATGTTCTTGACAGTTCTCTCCGTCGAACGCTTAAACAGTACGTCCGTAGCAAGCCGACCGCTTCCTTGTTGGACGTACGCGCTGAGGCTATCAGATGGGAAAGGGAGGGCCAATCAAGTGGGTTTAGGGGGCGAAGCCACTCGTTACCATCAGCTTACGGTCTCCAGTATGGGGTGCAAAGCGACTCCCACCCACGTCATCCCGTTGCCCCTCCCAGGTCAGAGATGATGAGTGAATTTCTTTCGAAATGGTCCTTTAATTTGTCGAAGGTGTCAACAGCCAGGCCACATCGCACGGGAGTGCCGGGGCCCAACCGTACCCCCTCGTGCACGGGCCAACTCTTTTGGTGGTGCAAACCCTCAGGTTACCAGGGCGACCTCCTCGGCTCATCAGCCGGAAAACTGACACCCTCTGAGTCGGCGGGCCTCCGCTCAGATGGGGAAGTCAAGGGCTCACAGGAAGAGTTAGTTGCTGGTTTGATGTCGTCATGTCCAAAAATTGATGTTGTGTTTAGTGGTGTTCATGTCCCTTGTTTGGTCGACACTGGGTCTATGGTGTCCACCATTACTGAGAGCTTCTTTCAACAGCAGTTCTCATCTTGGGACCAGGATCGGCTTCGGTCGTGCAATTGGCTGCAGCTGCGTGCCGCTAACGGGTTAGAAATTCCCTATGTTGGTTACTTAGAGCTTAATGTTTTATTGTGTGGAAAGGTCATTCCTCGCTGTGGGGTGTTAGTTGTCAAGGACCCCCCCGGCACTGTGTCTTCCGTCCCTGGCATCTTGGGGATGAACGTCATTCGCAATTGTTACAGAGAGCTTTTTGGAACTCATGGTTCTTCCTTGTTTGCCTCGCCACCCGTGTCGCACGCTCCAGGTCCAATCTTTGAAGCGCTGCAGCAGTACCATCAGTCTTCAGTCAGCGAGCCAAACCCGTGCACAGGCACTGTGAGGGTCGGGGGTGAGTGGACGATACGAATACCTGGTGGGGTCCTGAGGCTTGTCGCCAGCACTTGTCCCGAGCAGGCCAGCGATCAGGCTGTGCTTTTCGAACCCTTGGAATCTGGTCTGCCATGTGGCTTGCTTGCTTCTCCCTGTCTTGTTCGTGTCATCCGAGGCACTGCTTACATCCCGGTGATCAATGTGGGGACGACAGATGTTCTTCTGTACCCTCGGACTCGTCTTGGCTCCCTCTGTGGGGCCCAGGTAATCAGTCTACCTCCGGGCGTGACTGAGGTTAAGTCGATCACCGCCAGTGTTTCTGCCCAGGGAGCAACCAGTGTAGCACAGGATGAGCTAGCATCCAGTGACTTGGCTACATTGTCTGATGAGGACCAGAGGGAGGTGAGATCATTATTGCAGCGGTACCCTTTGATTTAGGGTCGCCGTGGCTGGCCCAGCCCTGTCCATTCCCCTTTCTTTGGCCCAGTCTGTTGTGAATGTGAAATATTTTGGCAACTATTGAAGTTTTATAAAAACAATATTGTGACAATAAATTATTATCCTTTTGATACATGAACTCTCCCCTGTGGTGATTCGAGCCTGCGTGACCTTTTTCATTTTTATAAAAAAAACAGTAACTATTTCCTGGGGCGAAACTCCCCAGGTGGCGTTGTTGGCAACCACTCACCACTACTCACCACTCCACCTCGCCACATCTTGGCGTTGTCGGCAGGATCACCACATTTAAAGGGGCAGGGACGTGTTTTTTTTTGTTGTGTTTGTTTGTTTTTTTTTGCTATTGAGATTGATTTATTTTTCTTTTTCATTGATATTATTGTTTCTAGTTACAGAGTCAAAACAGCAGCATCCATCCCAAGAACCAGACTTCGGTATTGTGAGTATTGGTGCTATTTCACAGCCATCATGGCGGATGAGGTACAGCGACTTAGGGATTTAGTGTCACAGCTAGAGGCAGACAATGAGCAGCTACAGCGAGAGCGCACTGCTTCCCGGGACGTGCCCGGTGGAGCTGTTGCAGGTCCCTCCGGTTCAGCTAGCTATGCCCCATCTAGTGCTGCTACTGTCACGGAGCGGTTGGTTGTGGTTCCCAGAGACCGTAAATGTCCTTTGTTTAATGGGAAGACAGGTTTAGGGATAGCTGAGTGGACGGAGGAGATCGAGGCATGCATGCGGGTTCGCCACCTTTCCGCCGCCGACAAAGCCCTGTTCATTTTTGATCATTTAGATGGGGAAGCCCGAGAGGAGATCCGGTTTAGGCCCAGCACAGAGCGAGGAGATCCAGCTAAGATTTTTGCTATTCTGAGGGAACTGTATGGCTGTGCACAATCTTATGTAACGTTGCAGCAGGCCTTCTTCTCTAGGAAACAACAGGAGGGGGAGACTCTGCAGGAGTATTCCTTGGGCCTGCTGGCTTTAATGGAGCAGGTTGAGCGGTGCGCACCCGACGGGATTCCTAATGCTGGGGATCTTTTGCGTGACCAATTTGTAGAGCATGTTCTTGACAGTTCTCTCCGTCGAACGCTTAAACAGTACGTCCGTAACAAGCCGACCGCTTCCTTGTTGGACGTACGCGCTGAGGCTATCAGATGGGAAAGGGAGGGCCAATCAAGTGGGTTTAGGGGGCGAAGCCACTCGTTACCATCAGCTTACGGTCTCCAGTATGGGGTGCAAAGCGACTCCCACCCACGTCATCCCGTTGCCCCTCCCAGGTCAGAGATGATGAGTGAATTTCTTTCGAAATGGTCCTTTAATTTGTCGAAGGTGTCAACAGCCAGGCCACATCGCACGGGAGTGCCGGGGCCCAACCGTACCCCCTCGTGCACGGGCCAACTCTTTTGGTGGTGCAAACCCTCAGGTTACCAGGGCGACCTCCTCGGCTCATCAGCCGGAAAACTGACACCCTCTGAGTCGGCGGGCCTCCGCTCAGATGGGGAAGTCAAGGGCTCTCAGGAAGAGTTAGTTGCTGGTTTGATGTCGTCATGTCCAAAAATTGATGTTGTGTTTAGTGGTGTTCATGTCCCTTGTTTGGTCGACACTGGGTCTATGGTGTCCACCATTACTGAGAGCTTCTTTCAACAGCAGTTCTCATCTTGGGACCAGGATCGGCTTCGGTCGTGCAATTGGCTGCAGCTGCGTGCCGCTAACGGGTTAGAAATTCCCTATGTTGGTTACTTAGAGCTTAATGTTTTATTGTGTGGAAAGGTCATTCCTCGCTGTGGGGTGTTAGTTGTCAAGGACCCCCCCGGCACTGTGTCTTCCGTCCCTGGCATCTTGGGGATGAACGTCATTCGCAATTGTTACAGAGAGCTTTTTGGAACTCATGGTTCTTCCTTGTTTGCCTCGCCACCCGTGTCGCACGCTCCAGGTCCAATCTTTGAAGCGCTGCAGCAGTACCATCAGTCTTCAGTCAGCGAGCCAAACCCGTGCACAGGCACTGTGAGGGTCGGGGGTGAGTGGACAATACGAATACCTGGTGGGGTCCTGAGGCTTGTCGCCAGCACTTGTCCCGAGCAGGCCAGCGATCAGGCTGTGCTTTTCGAACCCTTGGAATCTGGTCTGCCATGTGGCTTGCTTGCTTCTCCCTGTCTTGTTCGTGTCATCCGAGGCACTGCTTACATCCCGGTGATCAATGTGGGGACGACAGATGTTCTTCTGTACCCTCGGACTCGTCTTGGCTCCCTCTGTGGGGCCCAGGTAATCAGTCTACCTCCGGGCGTGACTGAGGTTAAGTCGATCACCGCCAGTGTTTCTGCCCAGGGAGCAACCAGTGTAGCACAGGATGAGCTAGCATCCAGTGACTTGGCTACATTGTCTGATGAGGACCAGAGGGAGGTGAGATCATTATTGCAGCGGTACCATTCTGTCTTTTCCACCCACGATGGTGACTTGGGTTGCTCAAATCTCATATCGCATAACATACCACTGCTGGATGATGCGCCAGTCCGGCAGCGTTACCGCCGCATCCCACCCTCTGAGTACGAAGAGGTGAAGTCTCATATCAACCAGCTTCTTGAGACCAAGATCATTAGGGAAAGTTGCAGTCCTTATGCGTCGCCGATTGTTTTGGTCAGAAAGAAGGACGGGAAACTTCGACTGTGTGTAGACTATCGTTTGTTGAACACCAAGACCCGGAAGGATGCGTTCCCTCTCCCTCGCATTGAGGAAAGTCTGGATTCTCTCTGTGGTGCTCGTTGGTTTTCCACGATAGATCTGGCTAGCGGATACAATCAGGTTCCAGTTGCAGAGGAAGACAAACCGAAAACAGCATTCTGTACACCGTTTGGACTTTTTGAATTTAATCGAATGCCTTTTGGGTTATGTAATGCCCCGAGCACTTTTCAACGATTGATGCAGAGAATGTTCGGGGGTCAGCAAGGTCAGTCTTTGCTTCTTTACTTAGACGACATTATTGTCTTCTCTTCCTCCGTCAGTGAGCACTTACAACGGCTGGAGGCCGTTCTGGGCCGGCTCCAACAAGAAGGCCTGAAAGTTAAGCTGGGGAAATGTGCGTTCTTTCAGCAGCAGGTCAATTATTTGGGGCATGTTATCTCCAGCCAAGGTGTTTCCACCGACCCTGCTAAAATCGAGGCCGTGGCAAAATGGCCACGTCCACGCCAAGTGGCTGAGTTGCGCTCGTTTCTCGGCTTTGCGAGTTACTACAGGCGGTTTGTAGAGGGCTTCGTGAAATTGGCTGCCCCCCTTCACAAGCTGGTGGCGACTCTTGCTGGTACGAAGTCCAGAAGAGGGTCAGGGCAGGCCTTTAGTGATGCTTGGACGTCCCACTGTGAGGAGAGCTTTGAGGCCCTTAAGTCCAGGCTGGTTTCTGCTCCTGTGTTGAGCTATGCAGATTTCTCGCGTCCATTTATCCTGGAGATCGATGCGAGTTATAGTGGTTTGGGAGCTGTCCTTTCCCAGGAGACAGAAAATGGCGTAAGACCACTGGCTTATGCTAGTAGAGGCCTCCGGCCCACGGAGCGCAATATGAGCAATTACAGCTCGATGAAACTAGAGTTCTTGGCACTTAAGTGGGCCATGTCTGAAAAATTCCGTGACTATCTGATGGGGCACAAGTGCATCGTCTTTACAGACAACAACCCACTGAGTCATCTCAATTCGGCCAAGCTTGGGGCGACAGAGCAGCGATGGGCTTCGCAGCTTGCCATCTTTGACTTTGAAATAAAGTATCGTTCGGGTCGCAGTAATAAAAATGCAGACGCGCTCTCCCGGAAGCCCGAGGTTGTATCCAGCGCCATCGGTCAACTCTTGCCTGGTACGCCAGTCCCCAAGGTCCTTCAGGAAGTGTCACGTCCAGCTCCTGGGGCGACGGTGACCCAGTCCATCGTTTCGGCCCTCCCAGGCCAGTCCACTGTCGACATTGGTTCCTTGCAGGAGGCGGATCCGCTCCTGAAGGAGGTCTTGTCTTTCTGGAGGAGGCAAACTCGGCCTTCTGCAGTTGAACGGCGTCAGCTTTCTCCATCAGTCATGGCTGTGTTACGTCAGTGGGACCGTCTGGTTGACCATGAAGGGGTACTGCATCGTCGGATCTTCCTCCCGGAGGGTGGAGAGGGGATTCTTCAGCTCCTCCTCCCAGCAGTTCTCAAAGAGGAAACTTTGAAACAACTTCACGAACAGCATGGTCATCAGGGCGTTGAACGGACCACCGAATTGGTCAGGCGTCGTTGTTATTGGCCAGGAATGTTCCTGGACATAAAGAGATGGGTACAGGAATGTGAACGTTGTCAAGTTGCAAAAGACTCTGGCTCGGTGCCACATAGCTTTATGGGCCATTTGTTGGCCTCCCGGCCAAATGAAATTGTGGCTGTGGATTTTACACTGCTTGAGCCTTCCCGAAGTGGTTTTGAAAATGTTCTTGTCATGACTGATGTCTTTAGTAAATTTTCTGTAGCTGTCCCCACCCGGGATCAGCGGGCTTGTACCGTTGCTCGTGTTTTGTTACATGAATGGTTCTACCGGTACGGGGTTCCGAGTCGCATCCACTCAGATCAAGGTCGTTGCTTTGAGAGTCTGTTGATCAAACAACTTTGCTGCTTGTATGGTGTTAATAAATCCCGCACCACTCCATACCACCCTGCCGGGAATGGGCAGTGCGAACGGTTCAACAGAACTCTCCACAATCTTCTTCGCACCCTGCCAGTTTCACAGAAACAGGACTGGGCTTCTTGTTTGCCACAGCTGCTTTTCAGTTATAACAGCACACCACATCAGGTTACTGGCGAGTCCCCCTTTTTCCTGATGTGTGGGCGGGAGCCACAGCTTCCCATCGATTTCCTTCTTGGTCGAGTTAAGGACCCGGTCCCAGGCGAGGTACAGGATTGGATCATTGAGCATCAAGCGAGACTTGAGGTAGCATTTGAGGGTGCTAAGGAGCGGCTGTTGGCTGCTGCAGGCCGCCGAAAGGAGAGGCATGACCAGAGAGTCAGAGAGGTGCCTTTTCAGGTTGGTCAGTTGGTATATGTGCGGGACCTTGGTGTCAGAGGTCGGCACAAGATTCAGGATGTCTGGAGCTCTTTGGTCTATCAAGTAGTGAAAGCTCCAGGTCAGGGTGCAGTGTACACTATCGCTCCTGTGGAGGCTTTGCATCAAGAGCGGACAGTACACCGTGACATGTTGAAGGCTGTCGTCAGGCCCGAGCCCCTTATTCCACTTCCGGAGGAGCAACCTCCCCCAGCTGTGCTGGAAGCTGACAGCGACTCTTCTGTTGATAATCTTTACTTGCTGGTTCCAGAAACCCCATTGCCCCGCACCCCAGTGGTGCCAAGCTCGGTTGGCTCTTCACGCCAACTTCGGAGAGACCACCTAGGAGGTGGGTCCAGCCCCGGCGCTGCTCCACAGCCGGGAGGTTCTGTACCAGCTCCGTCGCACCCTCCCAGGGATCCACCCTGTTCCAGTCAGCAGGCTCCACGTCGTACACCTCGTTTAACAGCTGGTCTGCACTCAAATGTCTATCATCTCCCACGCTCCATCGGTCAGGTAGATGGTGCTACCAATGAGCAGCCCGTACTTACCGCTCAGTCTGCTCACTTTAGGCCTTGGAGTTGAGGTTTCACGGTGGTTCATCGTCGGGACGCCGATGCAAGAAAGGTGGGGTAGATGTGACCGGGTGAGTCATCTCCCTCCTGGTCACTGCATGGCGCTGTTGTCAGCCTGGCGCAGGTTAATGGGGGGACGGCACTGTTAGGTGATTAAAACAGCTGTGTTGGTCGACATTTTCCCTCTCTGCTTCTGCTGTGCGGTGCGTCCGGTGAGCTGGCCGGCGTGCTTGTTTGTGTCCTCCCGTCGTACCATTAAGGTAGGAATTCTGCGTATTTGCTGGTTTGTGTTTGCTGTTATTGGGCCTGAAGCCTCATCCCTTTACTCCGTTGCAGTGTTGGAGCAACGGCGAGCTGGTGGAGCGACGCTGTGTGTGTGATTGGGACAGGTGTGTTTGGTCGCTGTTCTCCCTCTCTGCCTCTGCTGTGCGGCGCGTTCGGTGAGCGGGCTGGCGTGCATGCCCGAGTCTCCCCGTCATATCACTAAGGTAAGCATGCCGTGTTAGTTATTGTTTGGTGTTTTACTTTTATTGGCCCTGGGGCTTCATCCTCCCGCTCCGTTGCAGTGCTCGGAGCGGCGGTGAGCCGGAGGGAGCGAGCGGTTCTGGTGGGCGCATGTTGGGTGCAGTAGAGCTCAGAGGTAGGCTGCTCTAATTGTCTGCTGTTGCAGTTTTACATCATTGCGCTAGTTGTGACACTGTCTCTCTCTTGCTTTACAGCGGGGCGCTGTAACCAGCGGCCCCCACTCTCCTAGTTCTGCACACTATCCTGCGTCCTGGTGTGTTCCGGTCATCGGCCACCATGATGTTTGCTGCTGTTTTGTTTGGCTCGATTACATGGTTTTGATTAAATGATTGTTGTTGCCAGTGACCTCGGAGATATTTAACAATTTATTTCTTTTCTTTCTTGTTTTCCTTTTTCTTTTGTGGGGGGGGCGGGTTTGATAATTGTTTGTTTTCCTCTAATTTGCATTTGAATATTTTAAGAAGATATTGTGTTTAATTTGGTTTTGTATTATAAATAGTATTTAATTGTTTGTGGTGTGTGTGCGAGGTCAGCTAGACTGCGGCCATCTTAATTTTTCCCTCTCTCCCTGTGGACAGGTGCTGTAGTCCAGCGCGGCGGCCCAATCCCTGGTGGTGGCTTCTTCACTCCTCCATTGCGTGTGTGTGCAGTGTCACGGGTGATATTATTTTCTTGGTTTGTTTCTCCTTCCCCTTGGTTTGATTTAGGGTCGCCGTGGCTGGCCCAGCCCTGTCCATTCCCCTTTCTTTGGCCCAGTCTGTTGTGAATGTGAAATATTTTGGCAACTATTGAAGTTTTATAAAAACAATATTGTGACAATAAATTATTATCCTTTTGATACATGAACTCTCCCCTGTGGTGATTCGAGCCTGCGTGACCTTTTTCATTTTTATAAAAAAAACAGTAACTATTTCCTGGGGCGAAACTCCCCAGGTGGCGTTGTTGGCAACCACTCACCACTACTCACCACTCCACCTCGCCACATAAACAAAAACCTTTCTATTTAACAGGTCCCTGAGAACGTCATTAACCAGGGCTTGGAAGACAGCAGGAGCATTTGTTAACCCAAATGGCATGACCAGGTACTCATAATGTCCTATCGGGGTGTTAAATGCTGTCTTCCACTCGTCACCTTCTCTGATTCTGACCAAGTGGTAAGCATTTCTGAGATCAAGCTTTGTGAAGATCTTAGCTCCCTGCAACAGGTCAAAGGCTGATGATATAAGTGGCAAAGGGTACCTGTTTTTGACGGTGATATTGTTCAGGCGAGTGTAGTCGATGCAGGGTCTGAGGGATTTGTCTTTTTTTTCCACGAAGAAGAATCCAGCTCCAGCAGGAGATGAGGAGGGACGAATAATGCCTGCTTGTAATGAGGATTTGATGTATTCCTCCATTGTCAGGCGTTCAGAGGCGGACAGGGAGTATAGGCGGCCTTTCGGGATGGGGGCCCCCGGCATCAGGTCGATGGCACAGTCATAATCCCTGTGTGGAGGAAGAGAGGTGGCCCGACACTTATTGAACACATCCTTTAAATCATGGTAACACTTGGGGACCCCTACCAGATCAGGATCAGAACCTTGTTCTGAGGGTGTTGGAGTTCTTGGAACTGTGAGGTCAGATGAGACAGGAAAACAGTTCTTAAAACAATCTTTCCCCCACCCCTGGATAGATCCCATGACCCAGTCTATATGGGGAGTGTGTTTTGTTAGCCAGGGATAGCCCAAAATCAGTGGATGTGTCGTGGAGTGGTATAGGTGAAAGTGTAGATCTTCTGAGTGGCCGTCTGGAAACTTGAGAGTTACGGGGGTGGATTGATGCGTAACTCTACATAACAGCTTGCCATCCAAAGCAGTGGCAGATAGAGGTTCAGGTAACGGTTTAGCTCTAAGTCCCAATTTATGTGCCAACTCAATATCCATGAGGCTCGTGTCTGCCCCAGAATCTACTAGAACCCTGAGTTGCATAGTGGTTAGAGGTGTGACTAACGAGACCCAGGGTGACTGTCTCGGAGGAAATGTGCTGCACTGGGTGGAACTCACCATGAACTTGGATGGCTGCGTGGATTGGGTACCTCTTACAGGGCAGTTGGCGATGAGGTGTCCAATTTGGCCGCAGTAGATACACCGGCCCTCCATGAAACGTCTCTGTCTCTCTGCGGGAGTGAGGCGGGTGTGACCAATTTGCATGGGCTCAGGGGAGTTCTCTGGGGGTCCCGACTCAGAGGATGCAGCGCGTGGAGACGAAGGAGGAGCCAATCTGAAGCCCGGAGGTGCTCTCATGGAGGATGGAGGTGTGGAACGTCCCCGTTGACGCTCCATAAGACGCTGGTCGATGCGGGAAGCCAAAGAAACCAGAGCATCAAGTTCTGATGGCATATCTAGCGGGGCGAGGTGGTCCTTTAATTGCTCCGACAACCCCTGGTAGAAAGCATCCACCAATGCTGGCTGATTCCAGCCACTGTCAGTGGCTAGCGTTCTGAACTCTATAGCGTAGTCCATGACCGACCTCTTCCCTTGTTTGAGGCTGACCAGGGCCTTAGCAGCCTCTCTGCCCGGAGTAGCCGAGTGAAAAATCTGTCCAAAGGTGTCCAAGAACTGAGAGAGAGAGTCACACACAGCAGTGCGTCTGCTCCACTCAGATGTTGCCCAGGCTTTGGCTCTCCCGGACAGGTAAGAGATTATATAAGCTATTTTTGCTCTATCAGATGGAAAAGCCTGGGCTTGAAACTCAAAATGTAACTCACACTGAGTTAAAAATGGCCGACAGTCACCTGAATCCCCAGAGAATCTCTCTGGACTGGAGAGTCTGATGGGCCGGGGCTCAGGAGAGTCCGATGGCGGTGAGGCGGCGACAGGTGGAGCAGGTGGAGCTGGTGGACTGGTCTCCGACGAACCCGTGGGGACCTGGAGCTGACCGATGAGATGATCAAGCTGGGCTGAGACGGTGGAACAGTGCCCCTCAGCTCGGGAGGTGGCTTCCAACATTTCGTGACGGAGCTGCGCCAACGTTTGGTCTTGTTGGTGGAGCTTTGCCCCCTGCGCCTTTAAAGCGGTGCGGAGGGCCTCTGCCTCTGCTGCTTCCATTATGGCCAGATCGTTCTGTCAGGAACTCAAAGGCAACACAATACAGAGGCAGAGGGTTCAGGCAGAATCAGGGTCGTTTATTCCAAAAAAGGGTCAAAACCAGGAAGTCAATCAATCAGGCAACGGTACAAATCCGGCGGGCTAGCTCAAAGGTCAAAAATACACAAAACTGGTCACACGAGGAATACTCAGGGGGAATAATGCTGGAAAGCTCTCAACCACACGACGAGACGATCTGGCACAGGAGGAATGGGAAGCACGGCTTAAGAGCCACACACTAGGGAGACAACGAGACACAGGTGAAACACATTGGGGCGGGGCAGGCAATCACACAAGTGGGAAACTTGACAGGAAGACAGGGGTAGGACACAGACTTCAAAATAAAACAGGAAATGAGACAGACAGAAAACTCAACTAAAAACTTAACAAAAAAAGACAGTCTTATGTCTGGACCACATTATGTGGTCCTGACAAGTTGAAGCAGTTGCACTGCAGGAGCCACGGGTCGAGAGGAGTGTCTGTTTACTTTCCTCGTGTGTCTCGGTCAGGTTTTTTGTGTTGGATGAAGAACTACAGAAGAGAAGTCCAGCGGTTTCAGTGGATGGCGAGCCACCCAGCGATACCAGAGACCCAGATCAACCTTTTCCACTGGATCGACTGAGTTATCTTCTTCTTCGGTGGCGGTAGGACTGTGTCAGTCCCTGTGACTGGTACAGCTCAACTCACACAAGACATAGAGTGCACTCTGACTTAACTGACTTTGATAAATCAGACCTACATCTGATTTGGATCATCATTTGACTTTGAACAGACTTATTGCCTCTGATCATCAGGCATTGACTGAGAACTGATCTCACAACAAGGACAATTTATTTTATTTTATTTGAGAAAAAAGGGCCCAGTTTGTTATTTTCAATAATTGTGTAATTGTGCCGTTGTTTCAAATTTCTGAAATTTTCTTCAACTAAAAGTTGCAGTTAACTACATTTAGTTGTGTGTGTTTATGGTTATTTCACCCTGCACTCCGCTCCTCCAGAATCTAGAGTATTGCGCACCCAGAGGTGGGTTACATAAGACCCAGGTATTTAACCTCCATTGGAGTGGTCACCAGACTACCTGTGGGTGTGTTTACAAAGGTACTGGTTTCACTTGACCATTGTTGGTTTCAGCTGCACATCTGTCAGCAGGTCCGCTCGGCCACTCCACACACACTTCACAAACTTTAGGAATGAGCTAGATGTTGATTTTGTAAACAGACAGTGACATGTTGGAAATAAGAAGGCACCATACGCGCCCTAGTTAATATTGATTATTGAATTAGGCTATGTAACGTCATTAATCTCTCGTCGTCTGGTTCATCACCTGTCTCTGTGGGTGTGTAGGCTACGTCATCTCCAGGTGGAACAACTGTAAAAGACCTGGAATTGATAATAACTAAAGGCATGTCACCGAAGCTGAACTATAACACGTCCTAATCGGGTTAATTCATCTTTTCCTCGCATCTTTTCAAAGTAAAACTTCCACTCGCTCACCGGCAAAGCAGAAGTTGCACTTTCTGAGATGGTGCACTTGGGCCACAGTGTTAGTGGATGTAGCCTACAGGATGAGACGGTGACGAAGGTGAAGGTGACACTGCTCAGACATTAATAAGCGGAGGGACGGAAGAGCCGACGGAAGCTGGAGAAGCTCCGCTCAGCTGTGCATTCACGTGGGCACCATATAGCCAGAGAAACCTGAATTGAGACTATACGGGGCTGCACTACAGACAGAGTATTAGATTTGATTTTAAATGAAAGATTCTTCTAGCCTATGTTTTATTGGTCTATTTCATTTGGTGTGGGTGGGGCCGTGGGAATTATTGAAACCAGGATAGCGGCCTATGTTGACCAGCGACCGGTAGAGCAGGGCAGGGGCGTAAAGTGGCCATTCCGGCGCCATTGGTGTGGTGAACAAAGGAGTGTGAGAACATCTGATACTTTGTTTTGCTACATCTGGGGTTGAGACCAGACAAAGGCCTAATTTGCACATCAAGTATCTGCCCATCAGGTTAATGGGGCAGATTTCAGAGGGCATAGATTCATGTTTAAAGCTTGTATTTGGCCCATCTGCACATTTAAATGGGATGGTAATGGTTTTTCTAACTATTTGACCTGATGACCACATGTGCATCATTTTCACTCAGTTTCTCCATAACTAGTGTCAGTGTTGAAGCACAATTTGTAGTGATGTGTATGTGTTTTATCTCTGTGTGTGTATATGTGTGAATGTGGTGCAGTACCTTCCTCAGACCTCACAGGTTGGTTCAGCTTGTCAGCAGGAATCCATTCCCCTCCGATCATCCTCAGTCTGAGCTGTTTGTTGGAGTTGATGATGTTCTTAGGGGACAGTGACGTGCCAAGATACACAACAAGATCAAGGTAACAAGAGACATCGAACATCAAACGAGCAGCACAATTACAGAATTAAATTAATTGTCACAGGTGCAGCTGGTGACTAAAAGTTCTGAGATTGTGTGTTTGAAGCCAGGAAGAGGGATGAGAGAGCCCAATCTCATCCTGGCTTGTAGGTCATTCCACGACCATGGCCCAAAGTGAGAGAGGGTCTTCATCCCTAACTCGGTCCTCATATGGGGGACCTTAAATCGCAGCCAACTGTTGGCTCTAAGATTGTGTGTCAACTGGACAACAATAAACTTAGAACAGATGTAGTGCGGCAGCTTGCCTAAAACAGCCGTGTAGATTAAGGTGTACCAGTGCAATAACCTTCGAGTATTAAGGGAAGAAAATCCTGTAAGTGTGTATAAAGTGCAATGGTGGGTTCTGAAGGCTGAGCCTGTTATGTATCTCAGGGCAGCATGATAAATGGGATCCAGTTTTGCTAGGGTGGTCGGACAAGCAATCCTATAGATAGTGTCGCCGTAGTCAAGCTGTGATAAAAATAAACTATTGACTAGACGCTTACAGGCAGTAACAGAAAAGCAAGAAGAGTCCATTATCATCCCAGTTCCTAAGACCAAGAACATCTCTTGCCTCAATGACGACAGACCCATTGCCTCCACATTTGAAATCTGGGAGCCATTCTTTAGTTTTGTGCAAGTAGCCTACTTTGACCACAAGGGTGCAGTAGTAGGTAGGAAACGGATCCAGGGCGAGAGAGACAGACCTTTACGTCAAAATAAAAGCACCTAGCTAATAAAATGCTGTAAAACTCTTTAATTTAAGGAATATAATTTACAAGAAAGTCCCAGAGCCATTAAGTTAACATTTTTGCTTTTATTGTATTACAAGTTAATATCTATTTTATAGGTTTTATGTTGGTGAACACTTTTATTTTGGTGAATTTGGTGATTTCGGTATCCGCATACAGACAGAAACCAGAATGCAGACGAAATTCGGAGGTAACAGACACCAGGCTCTTCGCTTGTCTGAAGAGCCTGGTGATGCGAGGCTACTTAACACCCAGCAGCTGGCCAGCTGCCTGAAATGAAGGGTGATTAGTTTGAGTTGGATGGTGGTGGGTTCACACAGTTCTTACCGACAGCCGGAGGAAAGCCAGTGATCTTTGTTTTTGCTTCAATCCACATTAACTACTGTTTTGTTAAAGCTTCAGTTGGTAACTTGAACAAAACTAACTTATTGTGTTGTTTCATAAAACTGTCCATATGGCCACGCAGTAAAATGTGAGACTTGTAAAATGTGGTAATAAGCAGCTCCATTGGTCCCTCCTACTGCCCCTACAGCGATTTGCAAAAATCCACCGCGCCCGAGACAAAACAACCAATCAGAGCCAGAGCAGCGCCTGATGGAGTGTCTGACATCCGTCAATCACTCCACACAGACTCAGCGACACGCCCCTCCCTTCGCTCGCCCTGCCGCTGGCTGCCGCCCTGTCAGAACTGTGTGTAGCGGCAGCGAGCTAGTGAAGCTATGGCCGAACAACAGCCACCTGCAAAGAAGCTGCCTATACCACGGCTGCCAGCAACGGCATATACGGCTAAAGCAACGAAAAAGAAGGCGACTGAGGAAGAAAAACAATCGAAAAAGAAAGAACTTGACCGAGCTCGAGATAAAACGAGGGTCAATATCGGAATAGCTTTTCAGAGGTGGAGGGAGCTACGTGACCTGAAAGGATTTAAAACCGATTCCGAGTTGGCAACGTTTCTGCTTGACAGGTAATTAGCCCTGCATGATATTTGTTTTGATTTTTTATGGGAAATTGTTCCAGTAAACCTCCGCAGCGAAGTTAGCCTACGGTTAGCTCCGTCACGTAAGGTTAACGTTAGTGGCTAGGCAGAGTTAGCTTTTTTCTGCTGCTAAGGCTAACGTCACTGGTTATCATTTAGATGGAAAACAGTAGAAAAGTTTCTCTTTTCTCCAAACATGATATAACTCACTGAAATAAGTGATTCTTTTCTTTCTTTTTTTGCCAAGTTAGTAAATGTTGCCGTAGCTGTTCGTAGATTTGTCTGCTTATTTGTTGGCCAGCAGTGTTGATTATCCATAATGTTGTCTAACTTCAACGTCGATGTAACACGCTACCTGTATGAACTTAAATTAATGTTAACTACCAGCTGACATGTCAGGAGGATATTACCTGAGTTAGATGTATTTGTTCATATTTTTTAAACTGACGAACAAAATACTGAATTATATTTTCTTGCAGATATCAGGCGGAATCTGTGGCGACAACGTCAACACCAACTAAACGGCGGCCGGGCACGTATCCTATGCCGGCACTTTCCAGCATTGTTGGCGAGTTACCCTCTGATAGGTAAGAAAATTATTGCCCAATTAGATTCATGCTATGTACCATAATTAGTTGTTTGGTCAGGCTCTGATCATGATCATTGATTATTTTTAGGGACATTGTGGTCTGATATCTACTATTTGACTGTTTTGCAGAGATGATGACTTTGCTGGGGAGGGTTTTGGTGCCAGTGAGGCCGAGGACCCTGGCATTCAATGTTTAGAAACAAGGTATGTTGGTTATCAATAGTAATGAATCCCAAATCAGACAGATAACAATACCAAGTGTAGGCAGTAATCAGGGCAGTTAGGAATGTTAAACGGTTGTCTGCTGAGAAACAACAACCCCCTTCACACCACAGCAGACACCAAATCCTCTACTAAGTTTCTCACCATACAGGAGAGGGATGCTAACATGGTATTTCAGAAACAGAACCCCTGGACCTGCCCCCCCCCCCCCCCCCCCCCCCCCCCCCCCCCGTTAACTTTGAAGCATTATGCTGATGAAGTCCTTAGAAAGACCATCTCTGGCATACATCATAGACCCCAAATCACCATAGCAGAGTCATTATATATATTACATATGCATGTATTTGTGCCAAAATTAACCTGGAATATGTTTGTCTTTTACATTTGTTTTTCTGTTACTTTCTTTTTAGTATGACATCCCTGGACATTCAAGATGACATTGATGAAGATGACTTCAATAACATAAAAAAATCTGTGTAAGTGTTATGCTTATCTACATATTTTATTTGAGTTTTGATTGTTTACTGTAATTCACCAACATGTTTTATCTTCAACATAGTATTGACTGGGCAGAGGACAAGACGTGGTCTCCAGGTGAGGTCACAGGAGATGTTTCATCCTCAGAGGAAGATGAAACCAGAGAGGAGGACAGTGACTATGACGACAGCGATGATGAGGATTACATCCCACCATTATGTGTTCGGTAAGTTCTTCACCAAAACCTCAGTATCATGAACACAACTACTCTCGTTTCTCATTGTTTTTTCTATTCACCCAGAACTGGTGGTGCCATGAAAACAAAAATATGTCTGGATGCTCTTCAGTCCATCAGCATGGAGGACACCGTATATGATGTTTTAGACACAGAGCCAATAGAAAGACCACCAGTGCCAGAAAAACATCAAGTGAAAAGTGAGGACGACATCGTTGGACACCATGCATCCATCACCTACCATCTCTGTTTGGAACAGCTTGCCGGATATCTGTTGCTCCCCATCCCACTTTGCACAGTGAAAGATCCAGAGACCTCTATTGAATGTCGCGCTTCCGCACCGTTTAGGATACAGACCAAGTCTCGAGGAACAGCTGTCATCATGCAATGGGTATGTTAAAACTATGCAAAACAATTATGTCTTTGATTTACATGTTTGCATTATCAAAATTGCTCTATGTATTACATCTTATTTCCTAAATCCCGGTTTTCTAGATCTGTCCAAACAATCACTTTGTCTGGCAGTGGAACTCCCAGCCTACATTCAGGTATGGGATGCAGGCTGGAGATGTCATGTTGGCATCAAACATCATTCTGTCAGGAAACAACTATGCCAAAATTGCACTGCTGTTCAAATTCATGAACATGGGGGTAGTGGACCGGTCAACCTTCTTTCGAATCCAAGACTCTTACTGTGTTGATGTCATCAAAGAGTTTTGGAATGACAGAAGAGCAGACGTCATTTCCCGGCTGAAATCAAAGGACAACATTGTCGCACTTGGTGAGTTTATAGTGACTCATAGTATCACTAGCATCTGTTTCGTGAATCTGTACTGACAATGTTGTTTTAAGCTTTAACAACATTTTTTTTTCTTGTGAATTTTTCATTATTCTTAGGTGACGGGCGTATGGACAGTCCTGGCTTCTCTGCTCAGTACTGCACCTATACGATGATGGAGAATGACACCAAAGAGATCATGTCAATTGTCAACATTGACAAACGAGAGACACAGAGGAGCTCTGTGATTATGGAGAAGGAAGGCTTCGTCAGGAGCTTTGAAAGCCTGCGCGAGGACGTGAAAGTTGTCGAAGTGTGCACAGATGCACATTCCCAAATTTCTGCTCTGTTCAGTAAGTCTGTGTATGTTTAGCCTTATTATTCACAAAATAACAACTTCTGGATTTTCCATTCACCATCACTCCTGCAGGCTCATACATACACTCATATACACTTCTTGCATTAATAAATGTTTGCTTGACCACAGTAACTATTACATCTAACAACTAAACAGTATTCATAATAAGTGTTTTGTTGCACTTGGACACAGACCCCGCAAAAGGCAAATACAAGGACAGCGGAGTACGTCACACTCTGGATATGTGGCATGGGTCCAAAAACCTTGGCAAAAAAATACATGCAGTAAGTGTTTTTTTTAGAAATGCAAACAGCAACGATCAGGCACCTGTATGTTTCTCAAAAGTAATGTACAGTAATTATCCATTCATTTGCCCTAACGGGATAAATAAGGTATGGTATTCTCTACTCTATTTAGGCAGGCCAAAGAAAGGGTTGTTCCATCCTTCTGCAGTGGAACAAGGACATCTGCAACCATTTTTGGCACTGCTGCAAGATGGCAGAAAACTACGATGACTTTTTTGTGAGTAATCCAATTATATACACTAAAAAACATCTTCCTACAGTGAAGAAATGATGAATGTGACACAACTGTGTAAATGTAAAAACAATTACGGGTGCTGCTTTTTCAAATTAAAAAGCTTTCATGTTCTGTTTCTTTTCTGCTTTAGGACATGTGGATTGGCCTCCTTCACCACGTAACAGGAGAACACGAGTGGTCCCTTGATGCCTGCCAGCATGGCCCCTTGGAGGAGGACAGGGACAAGGAGTGGCTGAAGAAAGGGTCTGTGGCCCATGAAGCACTGGCCGAAATTGTTCTCAATGAACGCTGGCTGAAAGAGGTCCACAAATACTTGCAGTTCAGCTATGATTATGCAGTTTTCAAATCATACGGCTTTGTTACAATACGTTTCAGTAAGTAACATTCTCTGACATTTCTGTTTAAAAAACAGGTCAACAGCGGAGCTGGAGTCATTCCATAATCACATCCTCATGTATGCCAGCAAACGCTTCAGTTTCAGTCCTCCAGTGTATGAAGCCCGAACCCTACTGGCTGCCCTCGACTACAACCACCATGTCCACAGACCACCTAAAAGAAGACAAGATGGCTCCATACAGTATGTTATAAGCATAAAAAATGTCCCTGAGTTTATCTTTTTTCTCACCATCTCAGCCAATACATTCTGTACCTACAACAAATGCTCTGAAATGGTGTTTATATGCTATATTATCCTGGTTACAATGTGAATACTCTAGGTAGCATCCAGATTTATCAAACCCTGGATAACATGCTTACATGTGCAAGACATAACCTGCATAATAGAAAAAACTGATCATAATAACAATACTAGAGTAGATGTTAACACACTTAGTGCTGTTTGATAGATACATGTATAATTACAGTGCTTATTTTTTTTTAATGTTTTTAAAATTATCAGGTTATAGAGAATTGTCATATGATTTTCAAAGTTACCTATCACTAATTTCAGGTACCATAAAATCTTCAATAAGAAGTCCAGGAAGTGGAGTCTGTATGCACTGAAAGAAGACAAGGATTACAAATACATCCCAGCCCTTCAAAGGGCTATAGTAAAGGAAAGGCTGTCTTCAGGACGTGGGCTACCTCGCCATACAACTATGAGGCCAGAGGACCCTCGTCATCATGGAGTGCTGTCTGGCATACCAGCTCCAACCACGCAGGAGCTGTTGGAGACCCAAATTAGCAGGGGCAAGGGTAAGAATGACTGCTATGGAGTTACAATAACCTCTATAACGATTGTAGTAGGTACTAAACTATTTTAGTTTGACTGATAGGAAGAATTACCCCTCAGGATGTAATAATTAAAAAATCCAATTCTGATCGCATTTCCAATTCTTTATGCTTTTTCCACAGGCCAGACATTGCCACAGACATGAGGCTGCCCTTGCAAAAAGAGAAATGGATGTTTGTTTGATTACCAAGTCAAATAAATGGGGACCACTCATCTAAAATTGTTGTCTTTGTTTTCAGTAAGCTTGTTATGCTAGAGACATTTCATGTTTAGTTTTGACCCAGTTATTATGATTGCTTCAACTAAGGGTATTTCAAATACTGTACGGTTCTATATTTTTACATTTATGCAAAAAGAAACAAATCACTTTAGAAAACACACATTATTGTTTATTTATATAACAAATAGAACAGTAACTCAGCACTCACTACAGCTAGGGCTGCACAATATTGAAAAAAAAAACTAACACTACAATATTTATTTTTTCTGCGATATATATATTGTGATATAAAATACAATAAATGTATATATACATGTTAACATGACTCCCAATTGTAACAATGAAATTATGAGAACTAAAAACTCAAAAAAAGAGGAAAAACATTGCACATCCTGTTATGCCATTATTGCACATGCACACACTACAGCATCAGTTACACCCTCCGAGGAACAAACCCCCTATATTGTCCATGTGGATCTGGAAAACGGTCGTGGATTTTCCACACGCAGCAGCTTGGTATAACAACCCTGTGACCAGCACCTAGAACACCATACTGCCAAGCAACAAACTGTCTGTATGCTGCATGACGAAACTGTCTATTGTCTTCTCCTGGATGTGGGAGGTCAGCCACAGCACGCAGCTCGTTCCACATCCTCCTGCCGAGGCGCAACACTCCCTCCTGCAAAATGTAGACCTCCATGTGTGGTAGTGTTGAAATGCACGTTTGTGGCTGTTGGTTGCAGCATTTCTGCTCCAGTAGCGTTGGCATGTCTCTGCATCTCTGGCAGATGCACCAAGAGGGCTGGAGATGAACTGGAGGAACTGGTGGAGGAGCATCAGGTACCAGTTGGCTGAAGACATCAAATATGAGACTGGGGTCCCGTGACAAACTTCGCTCCAAAATGGTCCGTGCCTGGAGTAAATCCAGTCGTTGAATTTGTTCCTAGAAGTAACAAGATGAAGTAAATTGTAATAAAAAATTAAAACAATAATAATAATCACTGTGGCTCGACAGCTAACAGCTGTTACATTACATACAATCGAGTATTTGTCAATTTCAGACAGTTACTTACATGTTCATATGCTATCCGCTGTGACATCAAACTCTCAACCCGAGCAATGTCCTCAACGCCAAGGTCATCAACTGTTTGGACACGACGGCCTCTGCCCCGTCGACCCCGGCCCTGACCCCGGCCAGATGCACCTCGACGGCTCCCTCGTCTGCCCGCCGCCCGTCTGCTGGTAGAAGCAGAGGGGGTGTACTCCTCATCGGAGCTCTGCCGCTTGGTCTCAAAACTCTAACATATCAACAAATAGGCAACATGTCACACATCAGAAGCATAGACTGTAAATGAGCTTCTCTTTTACTGGCAAACTAGGCTACGCTAATGTCCTAAATACTGTAATACTGTGTATAAATGGCGTGCTAACGAACCATAACCTACATTTAGCTACTTGAAACACGGCAAAGTAACATCAATATTTGAGTTCTTATTTCCAAATAAACAATTGAGTAACAACTTCCGAACTTAGGTATAGGGGAGCGTGCCTATGTTCCCTCAGCCCTATGTTCCCTCAGACCTATGTTCCCTCAGCCCTATGTTCCCTCTGGACTCTCTCTACCTATCTGGACTCCATCTATCTGGCCTGTCTAGCCTCTACCTGGTCTTTTTACTAAACTTAACCAACTCCTTTCTTCATTGCCTAAACCCAACCAATGGTGGGACCAAAGGGCTGTGGGAATAGGGCCTAATTTTCAGTGACAACAAAAGTTAGAAATGAGGGAACATAGGGCTGAGGGAACATAGGGCCTAATTTTCAGTGACGACAAAAGTTAGAAATGAGGGAACATAGGGCTGAGGGAACATAGGGATGACCCCAGGTATAGCTAGCTAGATTCTTATTCAAGCTTATCTAGCCGTGTGGAGTTGAATTTAAGTTTTTCTCTTACCGGTTCGCACTCCATGTCGCGTATAGCACTCTGCCGCTTCACGTCACGTTCGGCTTCAGCGACGCGCGAGCGCAGCACAGCCGCGGCAGGGAGGAGGGCCAGGAGGCAGGGCATGAGTGCACCGGTGAGGGAGGGGGGGTGACGTCAAGCTTGTGTTCAAATTTTTAAGCTAAGTCTGCTCTCTTCTCCAACTTACCAACTGAAGCTTTAACAACCTTTTTTGTTACAATAAATGGGAACATCACCCAAAGAGACATACTTTAAATTACATATGTTCTACACATTCTAGCCCTCGTCCTTATGTTTTCTTACAAATATTGTTTTATTTTATGCTATTGTATTTATTATTTATATGGGAATTAAATATATTGCCATGGCATATCATTATAATTTACTACTTTATTTCTAACTAGGCCTACCTTCAATTCTGTGAGAAGTCTCCTCTCATCACAGAAAGCTGAGCAGGGCTTTCTAAAGAAATTCCTGCTCATTTTCTAATCCATTCATAGTCAAAGCAGTGGTGGGGGATGCTTGGAGGTGGTAATGTCCTGGAGCAGGTGTGAATGTTCAGGAGTGTAGGGTGTGGTGGTAAATTGGGGGCTGCATGCATACCTTTTAGGATGATAATCACAGAGTATAATAGGTTAGCCAGACAGTGTTGTGTGACTGGTGAAATGTGTGAATGTGCAAACACTTAATATTCTACTCAGACTTTTCCTGCAGGTAATCTACAAGCTAATAAGCATGTGTATGATTTATACATAGGTAAACATTTGTTTCACATTTATTTTTTCCATTTCAGAAGGACAGATCCTTGATACAGTCTGCTGGATGTGAGTGCTATCATTCTAAATGGATAATGTGATGTGGACATGATATTAGATATTGGTCCCAATATTATTCTCTCCGGTCCAGCTCTCACAGAAGATGTACTTTCCCTCCATACACCAGTGAAATACTTCTGGAAGTTTGTGTCTGAACATATTATTTAAGCTCTGACAACAAACACGAAATGAGTTCAGTGTTTAAATGAATGGAAGATCTGTAAACACTAATGAAAAGGAAAAGCAGCAGGTGTGGTCTTCTTTGCTTTCTGGGATTATCACAGCAAACAAACATCAAAGTTCATGTTTTTGTAATAAATTACTATTCATAAAATATGACTGAGGTAACTTGGAGGAGAAAATATATAAAACCAGGGGCCTTATTTGGAGGGAAAACGATACTTGTTTGGGACAGCTTGAACTTAAAAAAACATTCTGGTTGCCCACTCTTCCTCAACATTTCTACAGGGTCACATGATTCTGAAGTTACAGCCCAGTCTGTTCTTCTACCCGTCAACTCCGACACCTTAGCAACGGTATAGGGGGCGAGACTTAGCAATGTGAGAGATCGTGAGAATACAAAGGTAAACAGATGGCACTTTCCACTAACGGCTCGGTTGAGGTGCTTCTCCAGCTCTGAGTTCTTCATAGTTGCTCCTCAGCGGGGGCGGAGTCATATCACGTCATCTCTCTCTCGTTTCTCTCCTCTCGTCAGCTCCAGACTCACTCGTCTTCCAGTGACGACGCTCTGGCCAATCAGGGGAAGGCAGGGGAAGTAGGAGGTACCAGGTAGGAGGGGCTGGAGGAAAAGAGGATAAAAGCGAGTAGAGCCGTGCTGTACCGTACTGAGCTAGTGGAAAAGCACCATGAGGAGGTCCCGTCTGACCAGGACCAGGATGAAGGAGGAGAACCTGGACCGGGAAATTAGTCACCTGGATCAGAACACGACCGGAATTAAAGAGGAGGACCAGGACCAGGACTACAACATGATAAAGAAGGCGAACCAGGATCTGGATTTGTTTGGGCAGACTAGCACTATGGGGGAAGAGCAGGACACGGTCCACCAGGACAGGGAGCTCTCCGGTCCGTCCGGTTCCGGTCCACAGGTCTGTGTTTCTGTTTTCAGTGGGAGCGAGTCAAGAGATGAAGCTAACTGTTAGCTGCTAACTCTATATTGTGGTTTACTAAAAAGTCTAAAACCTAACTTGCCTACTTTATTTCCTGCTGTAGCGCTGTTACGTCACTTTATTAAATTTTAATATTTTTTCATGCGACAAAGTAACTGTTTAACTTCTTGAGTCAAGTAACAGAGAATTTTATTGTCAGAAATGGTAACAGTTATAACGGGGAAAACAGTAACTTTTTGAGCCATTAAACGCTCTAATTCCCATCACTGGTTACTATATCAACTAAAACGCTGACATGTTTTGCTTAGTTTCAAAGTATAAATTGTACTGGAAATAATTCTGCTTGTAAGATTTGTATTAATGAAGAATTTAAAAACGAAAACAAAACAGCAGCATCAACAAGCTGTATGATGACGGTAGTTAATGTCCATCCATTATTGATTGATTGATTCTCTCTCTCTTCCTGTCTGTTGCCATAGAAACAAGATCACACCAAGAAGAAATCACACAGCTGTAATGAGTGTGGTAACACGTTCAGGACCTCAGTTCAACTGAACGCTCATCGCCGGCGGCGCCAATGTGGACAGACGGTGTACAGGTGCGAACAGTGCGGCACATCGTGCACCGACGTGTCCAAACTGAAAATTCACCAGCGCATCCACACCGGAGAGAAACCGTACAGCTGTGAGCAGTGTGGGAAGGGGTTCACTAACTCCAGAGATTTAACGGTCCACCGGCGCATCCACACTGGAGAGAAACCGTACAGCTGCGAGCAGTGTGGGAAGGTGTTCTCTACCTCCGGAAATTTAACAATCCACCAGCGCGTCCACACCGGAGAGAAACCGTACAGCTGTGAGCAGTGTGGGAAGGCGTTCGCTACCTCCGGAGACTTAACGGTCCACCGGCGCATCCACACCGGAGAGAGGCCGTACAGCTGTGAGCAGTGCGGGAAGGCATTTGCTGACTCCAGTGGGTTAACGGTCCACCAGCGCGTCCACACAGGAGAGAGGCCGTACAGCTGTGAGCAGTGTGGGAAGGCGTTCACTACCTCCGGAAATTTAACAATCCACCAGCGCATCCACACCGGAGAGAGGCCGTACAGCTGCGAGCAGTGTGGGAAGGCGTTCGCTACCTCCTCAGATTTAACGGTCCACCGGCGCATCCACACCGGAGAGAGGCCGTACAGCTGTGAGCAGTGTGGGAAGGCGTTTGCTCAGTCCGGACACTTAATGGTCCACCAACGCGTCCACACAGGAGAGAGTCCGTACAGCTGCGAGCAGTGTGGGAAGGCGTTTATGAACTCCAGTGGGTTAGCGAGCCACCGGCGCGTCCACACCGGAGAAAAACCGTACGTGTGTGGGCGGTGTGGGAAGGCCTACAGCCAGTCCCACGGCCTGAAGAAACACCAGCAGCTCCACAGCAGCTAGAGGACGGGATGCTCCGGTCCTACACCCAAGTAACTAATGATTATTTTCATCATCGATTAATCTCTTGATATGTAAATGATTAATGGATTAGTTGTTTGGTCAATGAAATGTTGAAAAATATCAGTGTGTTTCTCAAACCACCAGATGACGTCCTCAAATGTCTTGTTTTGTCCACAAACCAAAGAGAGACCCATTTTATTGTCATGAAGGAGCAAAGAAACCAGATATATTCACATTAAAGAAGCTGAAATCAGAGAATTTTGACTTTTATTTATAAACTCTTAAAACTGATTATTGATTAAAAGCTTAGAATGAGTTGTTTACAAATAGGTGGCGGTGCACCCACCGGAGTGGACAAACTTGGCTCAAACACTCTATTATTTAATGTCTGTGACTCGACTTGTGCCCGGAGGATGATCGATGTTTTGTTTTCTGCTGCCAAATTAGTTGGGTGGGCTAATAAATAAATTATACCCATTAAATGGTAAACACAGCTAAAAGTTAGGGTTATCCCATCTCACAAAAGTATAGCAACTAACTAGGCCTACACACTGCATTAAGTAGAAGGGTCTAGTCCAAAAAAAAAAAAAACTTCACCTGGTTATCTCACACATACACACACAGTCTCTCTCTCTCTCTCTCTCTCTCTCTCTCTCTCTCTCTCTCTCTCTCTCTCTCTCACGCACGCACACACACACACGCACGCAAGCACGCGCACACACACACACACACACACACAAACACCTACACTCACACACCCGACGATATTGCTCAATTAAAAAAAAAAAAGAAGACGATATATGCAGCTCGTATCGACGGCCTTTCTGGTCTGTTATCGCCATGTCATTAAGTCTGGTGCTCCCAGTGAGTTTAGAAACTAGATTCTCCACTTCGTTCATGTTAGCAAAGACAGTTTAGAGCAGTAAAGTAATGCTACCTGTGATGCTAGCGCCTAGCGCCGCTGTTTCTGTCTTCTCCCTCCCACAACAACACAACTTTTCCTCCGGTTCCTGTCATTGGTCTGAAAACAGCGGTGTTGGGCTAAATGAAATTAGCCCCAATGACAAGTTAACCAAGGGGGTGGGACATGACGCCTGTCAATCATTGACCCTGCGTCAGCCCGCTGCTGATTGGTCAGAACCGATCGGCCTGTGGGCTGAATGAAGTTAGCCCCAACAGTCGGTCAATGGCGAGGGCGGGACATGGCACCTGTCAATCATCCACAGTGGGAAAATGAATGAGCGCAGACTCGGTGAGCTCGGGCTGATTAAAATTAGCCCATTTAGAGATATCCTGTGTTTTTCTTGAAACTATTTAATATTGTTGCCAGTTCCGATTTTACCAAGACTTAGAACAATATTTTGTATGTTATTTAGAGAATATAATATAGGCATAATATTTTCTCCTCATCTTTTGTTGTGTAATGCAGGGAGGGCTTAGCCCCACTAGCCCATTGATACCAGCCGTCACTGATTAGCAGCTAGGCTACATCTTACAATGTTGAACTGTTGTTATACAAAGTGCAGCCAGACACCAGGCTGGAGAGAGAGAGACAGTAGAGGCTCCTCTGACAGCTGTGGAGCTGCTTGTCGTTGTCCCAGTACGTTGTCCTCTGATATTGTTATCATGATCATGATCTTCCTTCATGGGACCGCACTGTGTAACTGGCACATCCTGTCAGTCCTCCTGTGTAACTTTTTGCTGTGAAATATGACTGAAGGCACAAATGCAAGTCTGCACGTGTGTTAAAAAGATTGAATAAAATGATAGTAAATGGTCAAAGATATTGTTGTCAGTTTGTGGTGAGTTTTCGAACGTGTTTGTCCTCGGCGGTGTCAGGATGAAAAACAGGAAAACTGACATTGCGTGTTTGTTTATTCCAAGAGAGGACAAACAACGACGTTCCGGTTAACTATTTATTAAATTGGATCATCAAAGGAATCAGATACAAAAACTCTCCTGTTCAGGAAATCGCAGTCTGCAAGCAGTTAGCTGCAACCACCATCCCAAGACAGCAAGAATTCTCTGTCATCTGCAATTTGCATCTGGCCAAGACAAAGGCGTTACATTGGTTTTTAATATTTTGCACCATGTGTGTGTAATTAACTCTTATTGGTCAAAAAACAGTTGGGGAGTGGCTGTGGTTTAAACTTAGCCCTCCCTTCGTTGGTGCCCTCTGGCTGGCACAGGTTGGTCCCATCTCTCCAGCACACGAACCTCTGGGCCTGAAACACAACAAACCCTCCCTACACTGACATAACTTTTCCATCCCAGGTGTCTGAGGGGTCAGGGCAAATAATACAGACCATTAAAGCTCTTCCTCACAATGCTTCATTCAGCAGGCCACAGGCCTCTCATCCTCTCCTCCCTTTGGCCTTGGAGATGTTTTGCTTTCACTGTGGCTCTGTGTGCTCTCAACTTTGCCTCTGAATGATCAAACAGGTTACTGGTACTCATTGCATTAAGCTCAACACAAATCTATATGGTTTGCTTACAAGTTTCAGTTGTCTTTAAACTCAATGGGTTAGTCAAAAATATAAGACACAATAGGTTAGTTAAAACATGAGACTAAACTTTACTACTACTTCAAGTGAATGCATAAACAGGTACATGAAGGCAAATGTTTCACACCACACAGGATTCACTTGTTTAATTGGGTAAAATGAGTAAGTGCTCAGTCTAATAAAACAATCATCAGTGAGATATATTCAGTGTTGATCAGTTCTGTCAAAGTGGAGAATATGTGTTCAGTGTTAGTTCTGATGATGACGTAACTGTGTGCAGTTTGGAAGTCTCCAGTGTACAGACACAGGTTCAGCTTTATTCCATCAGTCAGTAAAACAATGGTGTTCTGTTTTATTTGTTAGTCAGTAAGGCACAATATCAACTTAAGTTAGTAAAGGTAAATATTCAGTGTTAACTCATTGAGTGCCAACCACGTAATTTCTCGTTTTTCGTTTATTGCTTTTTTTTTATTATGAAACTAGACACTGTAATACACATTATATGTAAATTTGGGGACTCTACGACGAGGAGAACTGAAATAGATGACGATCAAAGTCACATGACAGCTCATGATCTGGAAGTTTTTTATCATAACTCAGCTTCTGCAAACGGAGTTCTGCATGTGGATGCAGCAGCTGCTCTGCTCTCACCTGTGCTGCTGCTCCAGCTGCTCCAGCTGCTCGGAGCAGAAACAGGAAGCTCTCAGCCGACAGTCCGCCCGGTCTTCATCTGGAGCAACACCGTGTCCTCCCCAAAGTCCTCCCGCGGTAAAATCTGATGGTCTCTGGGCCAAAGCAGACCGGCATCACCGACCCGTACCACAGAAGGACCGCGACCACCGGCGGGACCGGTGTTCCGGAGCTGCTGTGGCCGACAGACCCTCACGTTCCGCGGCGAGAGGCTGTGACACGGCACGGTGCGTCTGTGTTATTGTTGTTTAGTGGCGCCCCCCCCGCCCCCGATGGTGGTTTTGTGAATAGAACAACAATTGTTGCATATATTTATCTTATACGAGCCCTTTGATCCAGAAATGCGAGTGTCAGAAGAGCGACAAACACAAACAGAGCACCTTTCATAAAAGACGCTCTATCTCCTTTTCTAGAAAAAAAGGAGGGATTTTGGTGAAACCCAGCCATGTTTAGCTTGAGTTTTCTCAGGAACGGAGGCACGTAGAAACAAACAGTTTGTGGTCATTTGAAGCATAAAGTTAAACCTTTCAATTGAGCTACAGTATGTGTTGGTGGCAATAATAATGAATACACTATGGCTCTACATAAAAAGTCAAAAATGGTCTAAATTGCCGGTACACTTGACTAAAACTTTGGAAAGGAGCGTGGCACTCAATGAGTTAAGACAGTTTTCACCCTAACAGCGGCCACCGTTTGCTGAGGGGAAGGGTGAGGGAGTGGGTTCCAGTGTGCCATTCCAGACTCTTATTGTTATGTTTCGGCCATGATTTGTATATTGGTATGTTTTTTGTCTTGTATATTATCCCACTGTACATTATTAGCCGGCCGGGGACACACCGGCCGATGTCAACCGATTGTTGTTGTTCACACCAGACGGCAAAAGGCTGGTAATAGTTTAGCTTCATCAGGGATGTGATTTTTCCGGATTTTTAGACATGAAAATGTGACCCCCGTAAATCATGCAAATCCACTTTTTTTTTGAGAGGGAGGGTGAGGGGGGGGACGGCCATTATCCACCGTTTGACCCACACAGCCATAGGTGTTGCTATTGCCCCGACCATTGAGCATTAGCTAAGGTAACAAGAAGACGTAGCAGCGGTAGTCTGTAGTTTTTTTCCTCTCTCTCTCTCTCCTTTTTTTTTGCCGTGGTAGTGTTTGTTGGAGCGGCGTGGTGCTGCACGTGACACGCTGACGTTAGTGTGTTTACATTTACGACGAGCATTAATTCTCTGTCCGAACCCGTTAAAAAAAAAGAAAAGAAAAGCCCGGCCTCACGCGTCATATTCTCTGCGCGAACCCGGCCCGAACCAGCGCGTCCGGACGGGTTGGGCCGTCCACACGCCCTTATTAGAGCCCAAAACAACAGTCCAGAGAGCCGAGGAACAGAGAGAGATAGCACAACAACAGGTGTGTGTGTGTGTGTGTGTGCGTGTGCTACCTGCTGAGGGGGCTCTCCAGCCACAGCTCCTCACTAGACCAGTTCTGAGTTCAGTTTAAGTTTCATACTCCAGCCATTCTTGCCATTACAATGATAGGAACCTCAGTCAGTACTAAATCTGCTTTTGTTTTTATTATTTACTTAAGCAGCTACAAAAAATATTAGACATGTACCACACATCTGGCTGGAAGGTCTCAATGGTTCAAGAACTTTTTTTTCCATCATTAAATATTAAAATGGAGCTAAGTACTGCATGTTTGTTTTCCTTTTAAATAAGTTCAATATAAAGTGCTAATTCCACCTGCCACAACTGTCTCTCTCTCTCTTGTCTCTCTCGCTCTCAGACACATTTTGAATGATCAAATGACTGTGAAAGATGTCACAGTGTGTGTGATATTCACAACACACACACACACACACACACACACACACACACACACACACACACACACATATCTTTACCTATTGATTGACATGCTGTTTTTGAGGGTTTTTTTCTCCTTAAATTAATTGATTTCTGTTTGTGTATATACTTTTAATATAAAGTGTCAAAATTATGTCATTGTGTGTAATGGTTACACCCCGCCTTTCCGAAGCCCCGCCTTTCCGAAGCCCCGCCTTTCCGACAATAGACTTCCATTCATCGTAATAGCGGGGTTTTCTATTTTTTCTAAAGACCCCGCTATTCCGAAAAGGCTATTGGGGGAAACCCCAGTGCGCAGTGCGCATTGATCCTTTTTTCCTTTTTGGGGTCAAACAGATCATGTGCATAATTAAGGCGAGACACGGCAGGCAAAAACATCGTTTTTTCATGCACTTATCAATTTTGAGATTTTGGGCTATTTTGCTTCCATAACATGTCTTCTTTCAGACTAATACAAAAAAATAGTCTAAAATACACATTATGGGTGTTTATTTTACTTCACTTTGACTGGTGTCGCCTGTAGATTTCTCCTAAATTCACCAGAACTGAGCGTTCTATCGCGGAGCGAGCCGCGTCTGTTCAGACTCCTGTCATCAGGTATCGATGTGAAGCTCTCTCTCTATCTCTCTCTATCTCCCCCTCTCTCTCTCCTGCACTAATGTGTCGGTTCCAAAAATGGTCATTTCCTTTGTACCAGCGACGAATCGTAAAAGTACGAGGGAGGGTCTCATTGGCTGGTGTCGTTTTCCGACAGCGTGATTCGTTTAGAAGCATCACGTGATGCGCTCTGAACAGCGGAGGGAATTTTAAAAACGGGGAAAGGAAATCGATTAAAATCCTCACATAAAATAAAACAGCAACTCTCACTCGCTAGACAACAAAAGACACAGCACAGAAACTCACCGAGCGATAAGATCCCTTTACAAAGTGCGTCATCGCGGAAGCTGTCACCCGTAAAAAAACGAGTGTTTGCCGCCGGAGACAGCGAGATACACAGCGGTGGCCTTTTTTTTTTTTTTTTTTTTTTTACACATCAGACGTCTGAATGAACTGATCGGAGATTTAATATGTCCCTGCGCTGGTACAGGGCTTAAAATGAACATCGATCCTCAGAATCACGTGTTCTGCAGTAGTTCTCAGTGACAGAGGTGAAACGGATGTGACACTGACATGGGCCAGAGATGATTTTTAGCCAGACAGAGAGAAACTGAAAACACTGGTTGTCATATTACAGATGAGCCCAACTAGGCTACAAAGTGTTTCTTATTTTTATTTTTATTTATTTTTTTATTTTCTGACCTACTGGCCCACACACCTTAAAATTCACAGTGGCCAGACACTCTTGTTTCCACCTCAATGGGCTCTATGCACAGCTCCACTACTTTCTAAATTCAAGGCAGCTCTTTTATTTACTGACAAACTGATTAATCCAGGTGTGTCTGAGTAGTCACATTGGTCAGACACACCTGGATTCATCAGTTTGTCCAATAATGTAAGACAGGAACTAAAGGAGCTGCCTTAAGTTCAGGAAGTAGAGCTGTGCATAGAGCCAATTTGTGGAATTTTTGCAATAGAATCTTTAAAGGCCGTTTTCTCAAAATGAGCTTTTTCTTATACTCTGGACCCGAAATCTCCAGTTCAGCAGCACTTATAGACACCAAACCTTCCAGTTGTATTCCTGCCTATATTCTGAAGGTTTTTACAGAGGGGATTGTTGATATATCATTCACAGCCTCATTTATACAACAATTTATACCTAAAAACAGGGCGAAATTTGATTTTTTAGGGCTGGTGACAGTATTTTCTCATTTACAAAGTGATAAAAAGAGATATCCAAAATCCCCTCTGTAAAAACTTTTGACTTTAATATGTCAACAAAATCAAACAAGAATTTTGAAAGTGGCTTTATCCAATCTTCAGATTTCGGGTCTGGAAATGTACACAAATTCACGCATATTTAATTATATAATGTCTAATTTCCATATGTAAGCATAATATTTAAGAAAACATGTAATACAAAAAATAATTGTCTCAATCTAAGTAATAAACATAGAAAGTTTCATGGCAATAGCTGTTAGTTAAATTTTTTACCCTATTCACCTGGGGTGTCTCGCCTTAACTGCAAAACAAGCAAATACTTCATATTAATGACATATAACGTTCATTATGCTTCTAGCCTGTCTAGCCTCTACCTGGTCTTTTTACTAAACTTAACCAACTCCTTTCTTCATTGCCTACTAAAACTGTTTCCTGAGATCAGGTGAAGGAAGATTCACTGTTTTTTTTAGGGGGGTGGGTTTGGAAACAAAACAAGACGGCCCATCTTGGTGCCATGGCAACGTGGTTACAGACAGTTGGTTCTAACATGAGATGTGTGAAGTTTGACTCCAGATTGTTGTCATTGTCGTTCGACAAAATGAAAAAACACTTTCTTAAAGTTGAACTAGAAACAGCATTTCCTAACGGAAAATGCGTGTGAATGCTGAAAGCCATTGCTGAACCATGCTGACTTAGCAGAATAAATTGACAAAGACATGCTGAATGGCATACAAGAAACATGTCCAAGGAAGGAATTGAACCCACAACTTCATGAGTGGTAACCTGACACACTAACCATATGGCCACAGAGGACCTGAGTTACAATGAGCTTTATACTATGAGGAATCAAAGACTGTCCAATGACAGCTGGATAGTTGGAATCAAAAGTCAAGCAATGATGTGACATGACTAAGACTACGTTTACACTAGGGCTGGGCGATATGGCAAAAAACTTTATCACGATATGTTTTTCCATATTGATCGATTCTCGATATCGTCTCGATATGTATTTTTTTGCTGATGCTGCCAGTTCAAGCAGCATCCTGACTGAATCCTGAAGAAACCAGAGAATGTGTTCAGTTTGGGAGGATGACATGAGTTCACTTTAATGTTCATTAAGGGTGGAACAGTTCAATAATCCACAATTTGATTTGACATTGTTGTTGTTGTCTGTTGTCTTTTTTCTACCACACATCAGAGGCCTGTACCACGAAGCGAGCTCAGCCTACCCAGGCTTACTCTCAGCCTATCCAGCTGAACCTATCCACAACACTGTCACTCCGGATCAGCGGTACCACGACGCTGGTTATCAACTCGGTAGCAGACCAATCACAACCATGAGCACCGACGTGTCAGAGAAGTGAAGTGAGCGCACCAGAGCGCACACTCCTGTGAGGAAGAAAAAAAAAAAGAAGCCTGCGGTCGTGGCCGGACCCGTGTTGTTAAATGTTTACCGTAAAACCTCAAATAATGGCCGAGTCCCAAATTGCCGCCGGTCCCAATTAACCACCGGGTGTAGCAAAATATTTTTAATATTTAAAATATTTTTATATTAAACGCCCATCCCAAATAAACACCGTCAAACATTGTTTTTCTGGTTGCCAAAAAATATTCTATGTGTCAGGATGAAAAACAGGAAAACTGACATTCGTGTTCGTTTATTCCAAGAGAGGACAAACAACGACGTTCCGGTCAACTATTTATTAAATTGGATCATCAAAGGAATCAGATACAAGACACTCTCCTGTTCAGGAAATCGCAGTCTGCAAGCAGTTAGCTGCAACCACCATCCCAAGAGAGCAAGAATTCTCTGTCTTCTGCTCAAGACAAAAACGTTACATTAATTTTAATAAAGTCGCACTATGTGTGTGTAATTAACTCTTATTGGTCAGAAACAGGTGGGGAGTGGCTGTGGTTTAAACTTAGCCCTCCCTTCATTGGTGCCCTCTGGCTGGCACAGGTTGGTCCCATCTCTCCAGCACACGAACCTCCGGGCCTGAAACACAACAAACCCTCCCTACACTGACGTAACTTTTCCATCCCAGGTGTCTGAGGGGTCAGGGCAGATAATACAGACCATTAAAGCTCTTCCTCACAATGCTTCATTCAGCGGGCCACAGGCCTCTCATCCTCTCCTCCCTTCGGCCTTGGAGATGTTTTGCTTTCACTGTGGCTCTGTGTGCTCTCAACTTTGCCTCTGAATGATCAAACAGGTTACTGGTATTCATTGCATTATGAATCAGGCTCAACATAAGTCTATATGGTTTGCTTACAAGTTTCAGTTATCTTTAAACTCAATGGGTTAGTCAAAAACATAAGGCACAACAGGTTAGTTAAAACACAAGGCTAAACTCTACTACTACATAAAGTGAATGCATAAACGGGTACATAAAGGCAAATGTTTCACACCACACACAGGATTAACTTGTTTAATTGGGTAAAATGTGTAAGTGCCCAATCTAATAAAACAATCATCAGTGAGATATATTCAGTGTTGATCAGTACTGTCAAAGTGGAGAATATATGTTCAGTGTTAGTTCTGACGAGATATGGTTCAGCCTTATCTCATCAGTCAGTGAGACAATGGCGCTCTGTTTTGTTTGTTAGTCAGTAAGGCACAATATCAAACTCAGTAAAAGGCAAACATTCAGTGTTAAGACAGTTTTCACCCTAACATATGCAAATATAGCGGGTGTCTCGTGACGTTAAAGACGGCCGAGGACCGACGAGACGCCTCTGGGCTGGTTGCTCCTGCCCGGTCTGTCCACTCCTCTCATCCGCACTTCAGCACTGTCCTGGGCTGCACAGTGTCGGCTCGGCTCGCTCCTCGTTTTAAATGACTTTACTCCTTTTAAAAGTAGCGTAAACAGCCTACTGTTCTCTGATTACTCATACGCGTATTTAGTTAGGCTATACGTTGCATTATTATTAGTTATAATTAACTAATATAATAAGTTATCCACAACATGTGGATTTTTTTTTTTTTTCAATTATCTTTTTATTTATTTTTTACATTTAAGTGACATAACAGACAATCAAACAAAGAAATAAGGGAAGAAAAACAAACAGCCAAAATAAACAATAACAACAACAAAATACAGCAAATCAGATCAGTCCATGGTCACAGTTCACCCTTCATCCTTGTGGATGTTATGTAGGCATGTCAAACCCTATTATGGTATGATAGTGTCAGAGGTCCATAAACGGTTCCCATATCCTCTGGAAGGCATCCCCCTTATTTTTTAGAGCGTATGTGCGTTGTTCCAGTTTTAAAGTTTTTTTTGTTTAAACAGATTAAACGATGGGGGTCTTTGTTGATTCCAGTTAAGCAAGATGCACTTCTTTGCTATATAGGACATTATGACAATCCTCTTCTTGCGTGTGGTGTCCAGTGTCTTGTCCAATTCCGTACCAAAGAGGTACCGTGTTGGTGTAAGGTCCAGCTGGGTTTCCACAACCTTAACAGTTAGATCATGTACCGCTTTCCAGAAATGTTTTAATTCATTGCATTCCCAAAAGACATGCATAATTGAACCTATACATGTTTTACATCGATGACATCTGGGGGATGAGTTGGGAAACATTTTACTTAAAGGTGTACAGAAATGGCCGTTTGTCCTGTTTGTCGCGCCGAGTTGTCACGAGCTGCAACACGAGTTTACCCGAGTGAGGAAAACGAATTTGATTGGTCGTTATCGAGCGGGCGGGATATTCAAAGCTTGGGGCGAGTCCGAGCTCCGTGTGCGTGCGTCTCAGACGTTTGAATGACGGATGACGGATCCAATATCAGTGGCTGATGAATCGTGTACAGGCTGACGTATAATCCGTGCGCCTGCATTATCCAATGCGAAAAAAAAAATACACACTTTCATCCCGGATTTACTCAAAAATAGAATTTTGCACAAAGTTTGGCCTATATCGTCTGAAAGATGAGTTATTACATACATTTTTTGATCCAGAGTGGGCTCAAATTCAGTTTTCTTTTCTGTACACCTTTAAGCAGAGTGGAGTAAGGTACATCCTGTGCATGAATTTATAATTTTGTTTGATTATTTTATTACACGACAGTGAGGAAAAAACACTTTCAAAGAGTTCATTCTCACAAACAAGAGTTAAAAGCTCCTTACATTCATTTAGAAACAATTATAGTAACTCATTGATGTGAAAAATAAGAAATTTACTCTTACTCTTACTTTTACTTAAAGTGAATTTAAGTATTTGTACTCTTACTCAAGTACTGGGGTCGAGTACTCTGTCCATCTCTGATGATGAGGAGAAACAAGCCTGAGCTCCCCACAGCTCTGAAGCAGCCCAGCTGATTGGATCATACAGCTGCCACCGCAGGTTCAACCGTTGGCCAGAAACGGTGTTCTGCAAAATCTTGGACATTTCGGCACTGAATGTGTATGTCCTGTGGAGGTGCAGCCTGCCTGGAAGAGAGGGGTCACCTCCAGGCACAGGCTCTTCCTGCAAGCTGGGGATGGCCTTGATCTCACCTCACTTGGTCAGAAGGCAGAGACTGGTCAGCGGTTGTGTGCTCTGTGTACAGGCACTAAAAGGGCAAAAGTGGACAGTGTCTGTTTGATCTATCTATGCCAACGCCTGCCTGTAAGGAGCACCAAGTTCGTCTCATCTACTGCCAGAGCAAGTGTTGAATGAGTAATTTTTTTTTGCTTAAACTGTTTAAAGGTGGATAAGGGTGCATCCATTGTTATGAAATAAATTGAAGTTGGGGACATAATGAGTATTTTACTTTAATCTCACACAATACACAAAGTAAAACTGCATATGAACTGATATTCTGTATGAAGATTGACTGACAGATATCAGACAGGTGTAAGCATTACAAAAAAAAATCCCTCCAGCTTCTTGTAAACTGAAGTTGTTTCACTCTAGGGCTGTTTTTTGTATAAAAACGTATGGTACATTACAGAAACCGGCCTGCAAAGGGTTAATTATCAAATTGTATTGTTTGAATTGTAACAGTCATGGTGGGAGATAAGTTAAATACCATAACAAAAAAAAACATCGGTAACACTTTATAATGAGTACACACTATTAAGCATTAGTTAAGCATGAATAAATATTGAATTCATAATTATAACACATGAATACTCATTAGTATGTAGTTAGTAAACATAGTTATAAATGTTTTACTCATTGGTAAACACAGTAGTTATGGATTAGTAAACACTGAATTAATCATTTATAAAGCATGTTTCTGACGTAAATACTCATTAGTATGTGGTTTACAATCACAGTTGTAAATGTTTAACTCTTCATTAATAAGCTCATCTATATAAATGATGGATTCAGCATTCCCAAGCTGCTATTACACGTCGAGTATGAATGGTTAGTGAGTGTTAGTAAATGTTTTATAAAAACTCACAAATTTGATTTCCAATGGATGACTTATAAACAGTTATTAATGCAGGAATTCATGAATTCAGGCAGTTACAAAGCACTTACTACTTGTTAATTAAGTATTTTGTGTGAGCTCATCTAAAGTGGGCACTATCTATGCCTTATAGAGCATTTACAAATGAGATATTAAGGCTGGCAATGCCTCAAGACTCATAAAAGTCTTGGTTATCTTAACAGACCAAGGAGAGACACAACACAAAGGGATAGTTCATATTGCATTGTATTTATTGCAACTTCCCAACATATTGTAACTGTACAACTGTTCTGTTGATGTAAAACAAGGGTAAGCATGGCTGAATAAAAACTTGCCAACACCAACAGTGGATCACAGAAGTTTAAGTTCAGCAAATAATTATTTGAAAAAAATCTTTCTGTAGCCTATTTTATTTTTTTTATTTTTTCTGTATGAAAAAATTAAGTCAGTTCTCTATGTTTGCTGGGGGCAGCTCTCTGCGGTTGGAGCAGTGTTCCGGTCCATCCCAACACGCTTGAAAGCAGGAGACCAAACGGCCAGAGAATTATCTTGTACCGGGAAACGGCCTGATCCAGATTTTGGACTGCAATTTAGAGAACCAAAAAGTAAAGTTATCAACAGTTTAAAAATAAAGAAAAGAGGGGGGGGGGGATATTTAACTGATTTAACATCCTGAGAGATGAGAATATTATTGTCAGGTTTTGTCCCCCCTCTATTAAATATGAAAGGAGGCTGCTCTGATGATACAAGCCAGCGGTCCTGAAATGTGTGTTTACATCTCGCGGTAGTACGTCAGGGAGCGAGAGCTAAAGCCTTCAGCTGCAGACAAGCTAACGTTAGCTATCATCCATGGACCATGTGTGGCAGCAAACAAAACAAACACATACTCACCACTAGTGCCGCTGACGGCCGCCGACTTCGATATCCATCTCCACACCGGCTTTCTTCTGGGCCCGCGTCCGCCGGACTCGTCGATTCTGGGCAGAGTTCTCCATCTCCAACTCCCCATTCATCTTTAGCTGCTGCACCAGGCAGCGGCTGCAGCGTTGCCGCCTCCCAGCGTCGTCCAGGCGTCGTCACGTTGATGACGTGCTGAGGGATCATCGACGTACACGTCCAGCAACCGCCGGTGCGCGTGCAACCCAAACCAGGGGGCAAAAGACTGCTTCGGAGTCATGGATGTATGTTCGGAGCTTTATACAGTCTATGGTTCGGAGTGAAGTGATATCAATGTAGATGCCGTATTGTTTGTAGGGCTGAAGCCGATATCCGAGTACTCGCTCGGCTTGGGCGGTACCCGGGTGCCATTTCACTACTAGGAACCCCCCCCCCATGGGGGGCGGATAGCAATTTGAACACATTAGCTAGCATTAGCATGTTACCGTCACACAACACGACCTGTCCATCGGCCCGTGTGTGTAAGTGCGTGTGCGCCAGCGTGAGAGGGAGAGAGCAGGCAGAGAGTCGCGGCCACAGACTTGTTTATAAATACAAATGGTAAACGCTGGATGTGCTGGTTGATAAGTTTCGTTTTTACCAGACCCTTATAATATTCCCAAGTTGCAATAAATACAATGCAATATGAACTATATCATGTTGTGTCTCTCCTTGGTCTTGATAACCAAGACTTTTATGAGTCTTGAGGCATTGCCAGCCTTAATATCTCATTTGTAAATGCTCTATAAGGCATAGATAGTGCCCACTTTAGATGAGCTCACACAAAATACTTAATTAACGAGTAGTAAGTGCTTTGTAACTGCCTGAATTCATTAATTCCTGCATTAATAACTGTTTATAAGTCATCCATTGGAAATCAAATTTGTGAGTTTTTATAAAACATTACTAACACTCACTAACCATTCATACTGGACGTGTAAGAGCGCTTGGAAATGCTGAATCCATCATTTATATAGATGAGCTTATTAATGAAGAGTAAAACATTTACAACTGTGATTGTAAACCACATACTAATGAGTATTTACGTCAGAAACATGCTTTATAAATGATGAATTCAGTGTTTACTAATCCATAACTACTGTGCTTACCAATGATGAGTAAAACATTTATAACTATGTTTACTAAATACATACTAATGAGTATTCCTGTTATAAATTATGAATTCAATATTTATTCATGCTTAACTAATGCTTAATAGTGTGTACTCATTATAAAGTGTTACCGCTGGGGGTAAAACTCTGAAGAGTAGTCCTGCAATGACGGTAAAACTAAGGTCGATCCAATTGGCTGCACGCTTACATGTTTTTCTTGAATGGGCCCCAATCTTCCCCATCATCTTATGGGTGTTTTGCAAGTGTGATGTGTGGGACTGAATGGTCCATTGTGTACATGTCAAATTGAATTGCTTTGAGAGAGAATGATAAAACACATCTGTGTTGTGTCTGGTAGATATGTGTTCACAATAGTTTATCAACTCTCTCTCCCAACCAGCCTTCCTCATGTCTCATCAGGTCCTGGTGACACAGGAGGTGCAATGCAGGTCCTCTGGTGTCATGACATTGTTGTTAAAACTTTTTTCTATCTTCTGTAACAAGCTTGGAAGAGACTGTTTACGGTTGCAGGTTCTATTGACATGCATACTGCAGGTTTGGGGTGTGGTGAACAAAGGAGTGTGAGAACATCAGATAGTTTGTTTTGCTACATCTGGGGTTGAGACCATAGACTGTAAAAAGAATGGACGTAGCACCCGTGACGTCATCCATTGGTTTGGGGGAGTCTGTTTTGTGCCGCGCCCTAATTGGCCAGAACTTTAAACTTAATAATAGTAAAACGGAAGAGTTAAAAAAAAATTCACCCCCCTCAGAGTGTGTGCGGGGTTAGAAACTATCGGTTGAGACCAAAAAAATAAAATGTACCAGGCTGTAAATATGTTTTCTTAAGCTGTAAAATCGGCTATTTTAACATGGGGCTCAATTGGAGTTGCTCCCTTCTGGAGCCAGCCCCCAGCGACAGCCGAGGGGATTGCAGTTTTTTGAACGCGGAAGTGAGCTTCACTTCTCAGACCGACAACTGCCCCCTTGGTTGAGACCAGACAAAGGTCTAATTTGCACATCAAGTATCTGCCCATCAGGTTAATGGGGCAGATTTCAGAGGGCATGGATTCATGTTTGAAGCTTGTATTTGGCCCATCCGCACATTTAAATGGGATGGTAATGTGTTTTCTAACTATTTGACCTGATGAACACATGCACATCATTTTCACTCAGTTTCTCCATAACTAGTGTCAGTGTTGAAGCACAATTTGTAGTGATGTGTATGTCTTTGATCTCTGTGTGTGTATGTGTGTGAATGTGGTGCAGTACCTTCCTCAGACCTCACAGGTTGGTTCAGCTTGTCAGCAGGAATCCATTCCCCTCCGATCATCCTCAGTCTGAGCTGTTTGTTGGAGTTGATGATGTTCTTAGGGGACAGTGACGTGCCAAGATACACAACAAGATCAAGGTAACAAGAAACATCGAACATCAAACGAGCAGCACAATTACAGAATTAAATTAATTGTCACAGGTGCAGCTGGTGACTAAAAGTTCTGAGATTGTGTGTTTGAAGCCAGGAAGAGGGATGAGAGAGCCCAATCTCATCCTGGCTTGTAGGTCATTCCACGACCATGGCCCAAAGTGAGAGAGGGTCTTCATCCCTAACTCGGTCCTCATATGGGGGACCTTAAATCGTAGCCAACTGTTGGCTCTAAGATTGTGTGTCAACTGGACAACAATAAACTTAGAACAGATGTAGGGCAACAGCTTGCCTAAAATAGCCGTGTAGATTAAGGTGTACCAGTGCAATAACCTTCGAGTATTAAGGGAAGAAAATCCTGTAAGTGTGTATAAAGTGCAATGGTGGGTTCTGAAGGCTGAGCCTGTTATGTGTCTCAGGGCAGCATGATAAATGGGATCCATATTTGCTAGGGTGGTTGGACAAGCAATCCTATAGATAGTGTGGCCGTAGTCAAGCTGTGATAAAAATAAACTATTGACTAGACACTTACAGGCAGTAACAGAAAAGCAAGAGTCCATTATCATCCCGGTTCCTAAGACCAAGAACATCTCTTGCCTCAATGATGACAGACCCATTGCCTCCACATTTGAAATCTGGGAGCCATTCTTTAGTTTGTGTTTTGTGCAAGTACTTTGACCACAAGGGTGCAGTACCTGTTCATTTTGTTTGCTTAACATCTAGGCTGGGGCCGTTGACTCGCTGTTTTGGTAGGAAACGGATCCAGGGCGAGAGAGACAGACCTTTACGTCAAAATAAAAGCACCGAGCTAATAAAATGCGGTAAAACTCTTTAATTTAAGGAATATAATTTACAAGAAAGTCCCCGAGCCATTAAGTTAACATTTTGCTTTTATTGTATTACAAGTTCATGTCTATTTTATAAGTTTTATGTTGGTGAACACTTTTATTTTGGTGAATTTGGTGATTTCGGTATCCGCTACAGACAGGAACCAGAATGCAGACGAAATTCGGAGGTAACAGACACCAGGCTCTTCGCTTGTCTGAAGAGCCAGGTGATGCGAGGCTACTTAACACCCAGCAGCTGGCCAGCTGTCTGAAATGAAGGGTGATTAGTTTGAGTTGGATGGTGGTGGGTTCACACAGTTCTTACCGACAGCCGGAGGGAAGCCAGTCATCTTTGTTTTTGCTTAAATCCACATCAACTACTGTTTTGTTAACAACCTTTTTTGTTACAATAAATGGGAACATCACCCAAAGAGACCAACTTTGCACAACTGTACTTTTCTTAATTCTTTAAATTACATATGTTCTACACATTCTAGCCCTTGTCCTTATGTTTTCTTACAAATGTTGTTTTATTTTATGCTATTGTATTTATTATTTATATGGGAATTAAATATATTGCCATGGGTTATCAATATAATTTACTACTTTATTTCTAACTAGACCTACCTTCAATTCTGTGAGAAGTTTCCTCTCATCACAGAAAGCTGAGCAGGGCTTTCTAAAGAAATTCCTGCTCATTTTCTAATCCATTCATAGTCAAAGCAGTGGTGGGGGATGCTTGGAGGTGGTAATGTCCTGGAGCAGGTGTGAATGTTCAGGAGTGTAGGGTGTGGTGGTAAGTTGGGGGCTGCATGCATACCTTTTAGGATGATAATCACAGAGTATAATAGGTTAGCCAGACAGTGTTGTGTGACTGGTGAAATGTGTGAATGTGAACACTTTACATTTTACTCAATTTCCCTACCACCCCAACTTTTCCTGCAGGTTATCTACAAGCTAATAAGCATGTGTATGATTTATACATAGGTAAACATTTGCTTCACATTTATTTTTTCCATTTCAGAAGGACAGATCATTGATACAGTGTCTGGATGTGAGTGTTATCATCCAAAATGGATAATGTGATGTGGACATGATGTTAGATGACACTGATGTAAGTGATGCAGAGTCAGGTGACAATACCTGTGGACAAGTGGACTAAGTAAACCAACCAGGCACTTATTGCCCAGTCAATGTGGACATTGAGTCCCGACCGAAAAAACACACCATGCTCCATGACTGGTATCGCTAGCAATATGCATATTGGTCCCAATAATATTCTGTAAGTACTTGACTCATCAACGTACAACAATGTACTTTCCCTCCATACACCAGTGGAATACTTCTGGAAGTTTGTGTCTATTTATTTTTTTTATTTATTTATTTAAAGGTTTAAGGATCAGGGACATTGCACATTAATAAAAACATTTAAACAAATGTAAACATGCCAGAATTAGCCGAAGGCTATTTTGCATCTGTTGTCCCTGGACTGATGTTGAAAGTCACCCTAAAAGAAAATAATACAACATTTTGGGTTATCAAATATCTGAATATATTATTTAAGCTCTGACAACAAACACGAAAGAGTTCAGTGTTTAAATGAATGGAAGATCTGTAAACACTAATGAAGGAAATGGAGCAAGTGTGGTGTTCATCTTTGCTTTCTGGGATTATTACTGCAAACAAACATCAAAGTTCATGTTTTTGTAATAAATTACTATTTATAAAATATGACTGAGTTAACTTGGAGGAGGAAATATATAAAACCAGGGGCCTTATTTGGAGGGCAACCGATGGATACTTGTTTGGGACACCTTGAACTTAAAAAAAAAATGCTGGTTGCCCACTCTTCCTCAAACATTTCTACAGGGTCACATGATTCTGAAGTTACAGGCCAGTCTATTCTTCCAACCGTCAACTCTGACACCTTAGCAACGGTATCTAAGGGGAGGAGACTTAGCAATGTGAGAGATCGTGAAAATACAAAGGTAAAAAGATGGAACTTTCCACTAACGGCTCGGTTGAGGTGCTTCTCCAGCTCTGAGTTCTTCATAGTTGCTCCCCAGCGGGGGCGGGGTCGTCATATCACATCGTCTCTCTCTTGTTTCTCTCCTCTCGTCAGCTCCAGACTCACTCGTCTTCCAGTGACGACGCTCTGGCCAATCAGGGCAAGGCAGAGGAAGTAGGAGGTACCAGGTAGGAGGGGCTGGAGGAAAAGAGGTTAAAACCGAGTAGAGCCGTGCTGTACCGTACTGAGCTAGTGGAAAAGCACCATGAGGAGGTCCCGTCTGACCAGGACCAGGATGAAGGAGGAGAACCTGGACTGGGAAATTAGCGACCTGGATCAGAACACGACCGGAATTAAGGAGGAGAACCAGGACCAGGACTACGTCATGATAAAGGAGAAGAACCAGGATCCGAATTTGTTTGGGCAGACTGGGACTACGGGGGAAGAGCAGGACACGGTCCATCAGGACAAGGAGCCCTCCGGTCCGTCCGGTTCCAGTCCACAGGTCTGTGTTTCTGTTTTCAGTGGGAGCGAGTCAAGAGATGAAGCTAACTGTTAGCTGCTAACTCTATATTGTGGTTCACTAAAAAGTCTAAAACCTAACTTGCCTACTTTATTTCCTGCTGTAGCGCTGTTATGTCACTTTATTAAATTTTAATATTTTTTCATGCAAGAAAGTAACTGTTTAACTTCTTGAGTCAAGTAACAGAGAATTTTATTGTCAGAAATGGTAACAGTTATAACGGGGAAAACAGTAACTTTTTGAGCCATTAAACGCTCTAATTCCCATCACTGGTTGCTATATCAACTAAAACGCTGACATGTTTTGCTTAATTTCAAAGTATAATTTGTACTGGAAATAATTCTGCTTGTAAGATTTGTATTAATGAAGAATTTAAAAAGGAAAACAAAACAGCTGCATCAACAAGCTATATGATGACGGTAGTTAATGTCCATCCATCATTGATTGATTGATTCTCTCTCTTCCTGTCTGTTGCCATAGAAACAAGATCACACCAAGAAGAAATCACACAGCTGTAATGAGTGTGGTAACACGTTCAGGACCTCAGGTCTTCTGAACGCTCATCGCCGGCGGCGCCAATGTGGACAGACGGTGTACAGGTGCGAACAGTGCGGCACATCGTGCACCGACTTGTCCAAACTGAAAATTCACCAGCGGATCCACACCAGAGAGAAACCGTACAGCTGCGAGCAGTGTGGGAAGGGGTTCACTAACTCCAGAGATTTAACGGTCCACCGGCGCATCCACACTGGAGAGAGGCCGTACAGCTGTGAGCAGTGTGGGAAGGCGTTTGCTCAGTCCGGACACTTAATGGTCCACCAACGCATCCACACCGGAGAGAGGCAGCACAGCTGTGAGCAGTGTGGGAAGGCGTTCTCTACCTCCTCAAAGTTAACGGTCCACCGGCGCATCCACACCGGAGAGAGGCCGTACAGCTGTGAGCAGTGTGGGAAGGTGTTCTCTACCTCCTCAGAGTTAATGATCCACCAGCGCGTCCACACAGGAGAGAGGCCGTACAGCTGTGAGCAGTGTGGGAAGGCGTTTGCTCAGTCCGGAAACTTAATGGTCCACCAGCGCGTCCACACCGGAGAGAGGCCATACAGCTGTGAGCAGTGTGGAAAGGCGTTCTCTACCTCTGGAGAGTTAACGGTCCACTGGCGCGTCCACACAGGAGAGAGGCCATACAGCTGCGAGCAGTGTGGAAAGGCGTTTGCTGACTTCAGTGGGTTAACGGTCCACCGGCGCGTCCACACAGGAGAAAAACCATACGTGTGTGGGCAGTGTGGGAAGGCGTTTGCTGCCTCCAGTGGGTTAGCGGTCCACCAGCGCGTCCACACAGGAGAGAGGCCACACAGCTGTGAGCAGTGTGGGAAGGTGTTTGCTGACTTCAGTGGGTTAACGGTCCACCGGCGCGTCCACACCGGAGAAAAACCGTACGTGTGTGGGCAGTGTGGGAAGGCCTACCGCCAGTCCCACAACCTGAAGAAACACCAGCAGCTCCACAGCAGCTAGAGGACAGGACGCTCCGGTCCTACACCTGAGCAACTAATGATTATTTTCATCATCGATTAATCTCTTGATATGTAAATGATTAATGGATTAGTTGTTTGGTCAATGAAATGTTAAAAAATGTTGAAAAATATCAGTGTGTTTCTCAAACCACCAGATGACGTCCTCAAATGTCTTGTTTTGTCCACAAACCAAAGAGCGACTCATTTTATTGTCATGAAGGAGCAAAGAAACCAGATATATTCACATTAAAGAAGCTGAAATCAGAGAATTTTGACTTTTATTTATAAACTCTTAAAACTGATTATTGATTAAAAGCTTAGAATGAGTTGTTTACAAATACATAGGTGGCGGTGCACCCACCGGAGTGGATAAACTTGGCTCAAACACTCTATTATTTAATGTCTGTGACTCGGCTTGTGCCCGGAGGATGATCGATGTTTTGTTTTTTACTGCCGTTATAAAACACACGGTGCTACAGCTGAGCAGCATTAGCAGCTAGGCTACATCTTACAATGTTGAACTGTTGTTATACAAAGTGCAGCCAGACACCAGGCTACAGAGAGAGAGAGACAGTAGAGGCTCCTCTGACAGCTGTGGAGCTGCAGCTGAACCGGCTGGAGATCCGTTGTTACAGCTTGTACACAATTAAGGATTAGAAATGAACACTGCTTTTTGACCATTTTGGACACTTCTGAGTGGAACACAGCCCTGATATTTGGCACGCTCAATCTGCTGAAAGGTCTGGACTAGAAGCTAACATTTCAGCTTCTCGGCTCAAAGTATTGGTGTTTTATGCCTGAAATAATAGCAAATATCGTCAAATTTCACATGAAAAGTTGACCTGTGACCCCTGTGAAGGTCAGATGGGTCTGTAATTGCTAACACTGGATGACCCTAGGCCCTGCCCTGATAAACCTCTGAACGTAACCCAACGAATGTGGAAGTTATTAAAGAATAGCTGTGTCTCCTGAAAATGGAGCCTTAATCAGTTTGTCCAATGTAAAACCAGAAATAAAGGAGCTGGCTAAAGTGGTGCAGTTGTGCATAAACATTACTACAGTGGACGGGTTCATTCTACACTATATTATAAACTAAGGTTCCTGGGCGGGAGGAGGGAGAAGGGGGGAGAAATGTTGTTTTCTGGAATTTAAAAAAAAAAAGGCCTATATGACTTGAGTTACTTGAATTATTTGGACTTTGTTGAAAAAGAGCTGTCTAACTGTTCTGATTCCTCACTGTTTATTCACATGTTGTTGAATTAAATCAACATGGCTTAAACAAAACACTGTTAAGGTGTTGTAGTTCCGTCCAGACGCCGTAGATGGCAGTGTCGCAGGCTATGGTCGCGACCGGTGGCGCCGTTGCAATGACGTCACATCCTCGGCAACAACGCGGAAGCTGTCCGCCTGTCGGCTGGAGAAATAGGTCTGCGGGCCGTTGTTATGGCAACATGACGCCCAAAGCGGCTCGATAGTCACAAGCACAAGCTGTGATATCGTTACAGGACAAATAAAACACAATCTGCTTTCATTCAACATATATTTAGAGAGTAAAACATACATTTCTCGCTAGAAATGTCCTCAAACAATGCCAGATATATCCCGAAATGTTGTTTTTATGGCCAGAAAGCTGAATGAACATATTGTACACATTTTAACAGATTCAATTTGCCAAACAAAATATAATTTGAATTCGTTCAACATAGATTTTGAAAGTAAAACACACATTTCTCGTTAGAAATGTCATAAAAATATGTTGAAATGTTATTTTTGCGGCCAAATTGCTGTATAAATATACGAATTCAGCTGCAAATGGTACGAGGATCAGTTATCCAATGGGAGGGGAGCTCACGGCGTCTTTCAGCACCGCGGCCGGATCGGAATAGGAGTGAATGGATGGCTGGAGCACTTGCTCTGAGCGTCACATATCGCCGCGGAGGGGATTGCATTAAAATCAATTGAAATCCCTGTGCGTTCAGGTCCCACGCTGAGGGGTACCTTGAGCGTCTGGAAACAACGCGAACGGTCCCGCCCCCCTTCGTCAAAATCCGAGGATGAGGGATTCGCATTCAAGTCTATGAGTGGCCCTTTGCGTTCTGGAGCAACGTCGAGGGAGAAACGGTCCCGCCCCCCTGCGTCAAAATCCGAGGATGAGGGATTTGCATTCAAGTCTATGAGTGGCCCTTTGCGTTCTGGAGCAACGTCGAGGGAGAAACGGTCCCGCCCCCCTGCGTCAAAATCCGAGGATGAGGGATTTGCATTCAAGTCTATGAGTGGCCCTTTGCGTTCTGGAGCAACGTCGAGGGAGAAACGGTCCCGCCCCCCTGCGTCAAAATCCGAGGATGAGGGATTTGCATTCAAGTCTATGAGTGGCCCTATTCGTCGAGAAACGACCTCGAGGGTACCCGCTCCACGTCAGTATATTGACGTAAGGGGCCTTGACCAAGCGTCAACCGTTTGACGCAAAGGGGTGAGACTGTGTTGAACACACGGTGCTACAGCTGAGCAGCATTAGCAGCTAGGCTACATCTTACAATGTTGAACGGTTGTTATACAAAGTGCAGCCAGACACCAGGCTGGAGAGAGAGAGACAGTAGAGGCTCCTCTGACAGCTGTGGAGCTGCAGCTGAACCGGCTGCAGAGCCGTTGTTACAGCTGATCATACCGTATCTATGTCCCAGTACGTTGTCCTCTGATCTTCCTTCATGGGGCCGCACTGCGTAACTGGCACATCCTGTCAGTCCTCCTGTGTAACTTTTTGCTGTGAAATATGACTGAAGGCACAAGTGCAAGTCTGCAAGTGTGTTAAAAAAATGAATAAAATGATAGTAAATGGTCAAAGATATTGTTATCAGTTAGTGGTTAGTTTTCAAACGTGTTTGTCCTCGGCGGCCACCGTTTGCTGACGGGAAGGGTGAGGGAGTGGGTTCCAGTGTGCCATTCCGAACTCTTACTGTTATGTTTCGGCCATGATTTGTATATTGGTATGTTTTTTGTCTTGTATATTATCCCACTGTACATTATTAGCCGGCCGGGCACACACCGGCCGATGTCAACCGATTGTTGTTGTTCACACCAGACGCGCCGCCGGCTGGCCTGCAGCAACCGTTTCATCTGGTTTATTTTCCGCAAGCGATCGCGTCAAGCCGGAAAGAAACATGAGAGAATTTGGTCCTAAACCTAACCCTTCAAAATAAAACACTGCGATTGACAACTTCGGAATGGCGGCTCCTCGGAAATTCGGAATGACGGACCTTCGCAAATTTTTAGAATAGCGGACCGTCGGAATGGGGGTCACCCCCCGGGCGAGTGAGCGTTGCAATCTAGAATCTGAACGCTGGATGTCACGGTTTAGCCCCTATACTAAACACTGAGGCTTTAATAATTAATTATTGTTTGATTAATCAATGAATTGTTGCAGATCTAGTTTGTTGTTAAATCAACATAAGAACTTCCTGTCCTAACTTTTCACAATAAAAGGCTGGTAATAGTTTAGCTTCATAAAACTCTCTCCTGCACAAAACAATCCTTTCCCACATGTTTATTTGGAGGGAAAACCAGGTGAAGGAAGATTCACTGTTTTTTTGGGGGGGTGGGTTTTTGGACATGTTTCAGAAATCAGATCAAAACAAAACAGCCCACCTTGGTGCCATGGTAGCACAGTGGTTAGAGCATCTGCCTCCGGCGCAGGGGATCAGGGTTCAACTCCCGAAGTAGCCTCATATTAGCAGAGACTTTCTTGGCCTCTACCTGGTCTTTTTACTAAACTTAACCAACTCCTTTCTACATTGCCTAAACCGAACCAAAGCACAGAGCAAGGACATTTATTTTTCAGCAGGAGCGCCGCGGCTTCATCAGACTTGCTCCTGGGTGAAACTTTGGAGGGGGGGGGGGGGCTGTCCCCGCGGCGCGATCGTGTCAAGCCGGGCAGGAAGTCAAACCACGAGAGAATCCGGTCAATTTTCAAAATAAAACACATTCGGAACAGCGGCCCCTCGGAAGGAATTTTCAGACTGGCAGACCGTCGGAATGGTGGTCCTTCGGAATGGGGGTCACCCCCTGCTCACGACAGGAGGCGGAGTATCAGACAGAAGTGTGACCGGCTGCTGTCGCGCTTTTTACTTTCATGTGATATCAAGGAATAGGACCATAGCTTATTATCGAAATCGATCAAAAATGTATCGCGATCCCGTATCGAGATCGTTATATCGCCCAGCCCTAGTTTACACGTGCCCGGCTATTTTCATAAACGGACATTTCACCCTCTCCGTTTACAAAAAAAACTTTGTGCACACCAGTCCGTTTTCAGAAAACTTTCCGTTTACATTAACCCGTGTATATATGCCGTCAAGAGCATGCCAAACCTGTAGGTGGCAGTGTAGCGAGAAGCTCAAGCCCATGTTAGCCAATCAGAATCCCGCACATGCTCCCACATAGCAACCTGATAGCAACAGCAACAACAACATCACTTGCCCTCCTTGTATGTAAAGTTTTAATATTTTTTCATGCGAGAAAGTAACTGTTGACTGTTGGCTGTTGGCTGACAGGAAGTTAGCCAAAACGACCGGATCACTTACTTCTGCTTTAAGGGGTCTTCTAGTGGGGGCCCTGGCTTTGCAAACTTGCCCTGCAAACTTGTCACCTTTCGCCGAAATTCTCCATTTTGGATCCCAAATGGGTCATTTGTGTGATTCGTGTAAAGCCGCAATAAAAAATGTTTTTTTGGGGAGGGGTTATGAGGCAAGGCGAGGCAAAGCATCTGTCTCTTTATCTGGATGAAAGCAAGTGGATGAAACAACGGCTTTGAGGCGACTGCCACAGTTAGATTGAATCAATGAGGCCAGCATTAATCTCCTGGAAAGAGTTTAACCAGCCAGCGGTAAACCTCTAAAAACTTGCGGATAAAGTTACTTGGCTCGTTATCAGCAGCGGGAAGACGACGGAGGCCCGGGCTATCGGTTCAGTAGACCGGCTACTGCCACTGAAACGAGCTGGAAGCACTAGCCCCTGGCCCCTGGTCGCTGCTCCCTCTGTATTTCTCCTAAAACAAACGTCGGAGCAAATTTCCACGCAATATCTGGATAAACTGACCACAGACTGGGGATTTAACACTGACTTTCTCACATGAAAAAATATTAAACCTTTTGTCAGCTAGCAGACTTTATGCCTAGTTGTGATGCTGGCCATGTGTGTTTTGAACGTTGTTTCAAACTATGTGCGTTTGCTTGAACATCTTTTAAATACATATTGCCGTACGGCATTTTTAAGCTTCATGTGTGTTATTGGACAGAAAGAGCAGCACTGCCTCGGAGCATAGCCTATGTACAGAAAACACATTTACATAAATAAATAAATGTTTTACAATGAACTAATCAGTCTGTATTCAATTTTATTTAGTTTGAAGGCACAGCATTAAGCCTGGGTCATATTTCACCAGTTCAGGTAGCCTAATTAGCTAGCTGTCAGCAAGCTATAACTAATGTAAGCTCGCCACTCTCACTTTGTTTTCAGAATGACTGAGTAAGACTGGGACTGAGCTGGTACCTTTGGGATGCCTCAACAATTGATTTCCAAAACCACTTTTTTTGCAAGGTTCATCTGATGGACATCTAGGGACAGATTCACTAAGGTTTGCACAGCTTTTGCTCATGCTAAACCTGCATAGGCTGAGCAATCTGTCCATCTGTTTGTCTTTGAAGACCCTCTTCACATGTTTCAAAATCAAACACAGAGAGACAGATTGTGCAGGTTTGACATGAGCAAAAGCTGTGCAAACCTGAGTAAATCTGGACCTTAGTCTCATGCTAAAAATGACTGTCAATTCACCTTTAAAGTTTTTTTTTTTTATTCCCCGGGGGAGCATGCCCCCAGATCCCCCTAGGGGGTCGGTATCTTGTCACCTTTTCTTTTTTCTTCTTTTTTTTTTTACCCCTGATGAGTTTGCACCCCTGAGTCTTTGTTGTGCGAGAGAAAACACCCATTTCTGTCATTTTCAGCAACAAAATGCCAACTTTTCTTGCCTGTCTCTTTTGGGCGGTTATGATTGGATGTCATTACATGTTTGACCGCTAGGCGGCAGTACTGGTTTGTAGTCAGCTTGCCGTATCATATAACAGGGTAGAGCAAGACTGCAGGGAGCCACATGTATGTTATTGAGAACGTGAGACATTAAACTAAGTTACTTGCTATCAACACGGCCTCATCCTTGGAACACGAACATGACATGGTACCAGGAGTAAACTCGAATGGGCGACATGGATTTAAAACCACCGGAAAGTTTGAAACTGACGGGGAATGTCGACGAGAACTGGCGCACCTTCGCACCTGTATGTTGCTGCTATGGGACTCGAGGCGAAGCCAGAAGCAAGAAAGGCAGCGCTGCTGCTAACAATAGCAGGGCCACAGGCCATAGAAGTATTTAACACGTTCGTGTTTGACAGTCCTGAAGATAATGAAAAGTTGGATGTAGTGCTTAGCAAGTTTGATACTCACTGTTCTCCGAAGAAGAACGAGAGGTACGTGTTTCGGTCTCGTACACAGCGCCAGCATGAGCCTTTTGATAGCTTCCTGACGGACTTGCGGCTAAAGGCGCAGTCCTGCAACTTCGCGGCGCTGACGGACTCCATGATCCGGGACCAGATTGTCTTCGGCGTGGAGGATAAAAAGGTCAGAGAGAGGCTACTACGGGAGATGGAGCTGACGCTGGCAGGAGCCATTAAGATCTGCCAGGCCAGTGAGCTGTCCCAAAGGCACGTGAGGACGTTCAGCGAGATGTCTGCAGTCGCCTCGGCGCAGAGCGACAGCGCGGCAGCGGTTGGAGCAGTGTCGTATCAGCGGAGACGGCGCACACAGACCCGGCCTGCACAGCAGGAGGACGTGATGATAAACTGCAAGCGCTGCGGCTCACAGCACAAGCCTAGACAGTGTCCAGCGTTTGGTAAGCAATGCTCCACTTGCCAAGGCAAGAATCATTTTTGCTAAACAATGCTTCTCCAAACGGAAAGAGTGGAAGAAAGGAAAAACTGTAAACTTAATAGACGAGCCTGATCTAAGTGACACGTTCTTTGTTGGAATGGTGAATTGTGAAAGTGAACAAATAAATAAGCCAGACAATGTAAATGATGTCACTACAGAAGATAAGTGGATAGCTCCTCTAATGATAAATGGGACTGTAGTCACCATGAGATTGGACACTGGTGCGAAAGCATATCTCATAAGCATGTGTGATGTGAAGGCAATGAAAAATAAGCCACAAATAAAAAGAAAAGAATCTGGACTGAAAGACTACAATGGGCGGCCAATCAAATGTTTGGGCACATGCAGGTTGAGTGTCACAGTTAAAGGAAAAGTGCACCACCTATTCTTCTTTGTTGTGAATGAGGGACGGGAATCACTTCTTGGTGACAGAGCCTGTGAAGAACTGGGGCTTGTGAAAAGAGTGTATCGCATAAACCCAACAAATGACTCTATGGACACAATTGTTAAGAACTTTTCGGAGGTTTTCAAGGGTTTTGGTGTTTTGCCTTTCACATATAAAATACAGTTGAAAGAAGTAGCCCAACCAGTTGTGCATGCAGCACGCAGAGTTCCGGCGCCACTGAAAGACTGCCTAAAGAAAGAACTCGACAGAATGATCATGCTAGGAGTGATCAAAAAGGTTAATGAGCCTACAGACTGGGTCAACTCAATGGTCATCACAAAGAAAAAAAATGGTGAGTTGAGAATATGTATGGACCCTAAAGACCTAAATGAGAGCATAAGGCGTGAACATTATCAAATACCTACACGTGAAGAGATCATCAGTCAAATGTCAGCAGCACCAAGTACTGTACCTTTAATACACCTTTCGGCAGACACTGCTTTCTCAGACTGCCTTTTGGAATCAAGTCAGCACCTGAAATATTTCACAGAGCGATGGAGCAGATCATCGAGGGCTTGGATGGAGTTCGAGTCTACATTGATGACATCATCATATGGGGTTCCACAGCCCAAGAGCACAACGAGAGGCTGAGCAGAGTTATGGAGCGCATACAAAAGTGTAAAGAGTAAATGTGAGTTTGGCGTTCAAGAGATCCTCTTCCTGGGAGACAAGCTGTCTGCACGTGGTGTCCAACCAGATAAAGACAAAATACATGCAATACAGAACATGCCAACGCCCACAGACAAGACAGGGGTGCTACGCATCACGGGGATGGTGAATTTCATAGGTAAATTCATTCCCAATCTGACAGCAAAGACATCATGCATACGAGAGCTTCTGCACAGGGACTGTGAGTTTAAATGGACAGTGAAACATGAGCATGAGTGGCAAAAACTCAAGAACACACTGACCACAGCACCTGTTTTGTCATTTTATGACCATACGAAGAGGATAAAAGTGTCTACAGATGCTTCCAAAGATGGTATTGGTGCCGTTCTACTCCAGGCTGAGGGTGAGCACTGGAGACCGGTAGCCTATGCATCTCGGGCTATGACAAAATCTGAATGCCGATACGCTCAGATCGAAAATGAATGTTTGGGACTGGCGTATGGTTTGGAGCGGTTTCATAGCTGTGTACGGCCTGCCGTCTTTCACAGTTGAAACTGATCATCGACCGCTGGTCGCCATCATCAAAAAGAATCTGAATGAAATGTCTCCACGGATTCAGCGGTTAATGATGAAGATGCAGAGGTATGATTTTGAACTGATATATACTCCAGGTAAACACCTAGTCCTTGCTGATGCCCTATCCAGAGCAACTACAAACGACAGTGTGAGTGCAACAGACGAGGACATACAGTGTCACGTGAACATGGTGTCGGCTACACTGCCTGTGTCTGACACAAAGTCAAGACAAATAGCGGAGGCTACAGCAAAGGATGCTGAGCTACAGCATGTCATGAAGAACATGGATGAGGGATGGCCAGCTGGTTCGTGTCCACAATTTTACCATGTCAGAAGTGAGCTTAGTACTGTGGATGGTCTGCTGTTAAAAAAGGGCAGGATTGTTATTCCACGCGCTTTGAGAGTGGACATGTTGCACAGGATACATGAAGGCCATCTCGGCATCGAAAAGTGAAAAAGGAGGGCGAGAGACACGGTTTTCTGGCCCGGACTGAACAAAGACATTGAAACACTTATAAGTAAATGTGAAACATGCCAGAAACACAGGAACAAGCAGAGCAAAGAGCCTATGGTGGTAGCTGAGGTGCCAACAGCACCATGGCACAAAGTAGGAATGGACTTGTTTCATCTCAGAGGTAAAGACTATTTAGTGGTAATGGATTACTACTCAAACTTCCCTGAGATGGCGCTACTAACAAGCTCAACATCAACTTGTGTCATAACACATGCTAAATCTATCTTCGCCAGGCATGGCATCCCACACACCGTGGTGAGCGACAATGGCCCCTGCTTCAGCAGCAAAGAATGGCAGAAGTTTGCAGTGCAATATGATTTCAAGCATGTGACGTAAAGCCCACACTATGCACAGTCAAATGGGCAAGCTGAAAAAGGAGTTCACATTCTCAAGCAACTCCTAAAGAAAGCAGCTGACAGTGACTCGGATCCCTATCTGGCTTTATTGAGCTACAGAGCATCACCTCTTCAGTGCGGCCTATCACCAGCTGAACTGCTGATGAAGAGGAAGCTACGAACAACTTTCCCGAGTCATCAAAACGACAAATTAAAGCAAAAGAATCACTCAAAGATTGAACATAAGCTACGACAACAGAAAATGATGCAAAAGTCATTCTATGACAGAATAACCAAGCATCTCCCTCCACTGACTACCAACAACACAGTCAGGATTGAGGATGCTGATGGATGGAGTACAAAAGCAACTGTCCTGCAAGAAGTTGCTCCACGATCGTACAGTGAAAACTGATGATGGACAAATCCTCAGACGCAATCGTCGCAGTCTATTAAAGACTCCTCAAGGGACTGTTGGTGAGCTCAGTGTAACCTGTGGTGAATCTCAGGTAATTCCCACACCTGCTATGGACTGTAACACTGACTCTCACACACCTACTCCAAGCGAACCTGAGTTAAAGCAGAGGTAAGTGATATATTTGTGTTAATATAAGTCTTAAATAGTTATATCTTCCGACAGCAATCACTTACATAGAGTGTTTGGACTGAAACACGGGTCTCTCAGTCCCTCTGCTCTGCTCTGAGCCGAAGAGAAAACATTTCTCGTATCCTACAGTTTTTATCCAATGAGGAGAGAGAACGGCATGCAGGGCTGTGTGTGCAGCCAAGGAACGCCGTGAATGTGGTGACGTAGCGACGAGGACTGTTATGGTGCGTTCAAGGAAACTCATATTTTTCCGACCGTGAAGTGGTACCAGTTCGATCTGGTACGAGTTCACCGGTCGGAAGTTACGAGTGGTCGTTATAGTGACTTTCACCGGTAAAACAGGTCGGAAAAACACGAGTGGGTTGCCTGAAACGCTACAAAGTCGTAAGTTGTGACTTGAAGCTGTAATTTACGATTTAAAAAGCCTGCCTGGAACGCAGCATTAGCGAAAACGACCGGACCACTTACTTCTGCTTTAAGAAGGTCCACAAGAGAAATCAGAAAGCCTGATAGACTGAAATTATAAACAAAGACAATTCAATATACATGTGAAACATGTTGAACAAAATGTATATTGATTGATGTTGTGAACGTGTTCTAAATGGTCTAGTGTTGGCTTAGATATAAACTGTTTATACTGCTTATGTGTTGCAGAGTTATGCTGAATGTGAAATGGTTGAATAACTGACACAGCTAATGTGATAATTCATGTTAATGCATTTTACCTTAGAAAAAGGGGGATGTTATGATTGGATGTTATTACATGTTTGACCGCTAGGCGGCAGTACTGGTTTGTAGTCAGCTTGCCGTATCATATAACAGGGTAGAGCAAGACTGCAGGGAGCCACATGTATGTTATTGAGAACGTGAGACATTAAACTAAGTTACTTGCTATCAACACGACCTCATCCTTGGAACACGAACATGACAATACACACCCTTGTGCAATACCTTTTTTAACACAATAGGTCCACTCTGTGGCTTTCCACCAATTTAACTCTGTTAGGGATCTTGGTTGGCGAGCAAACTCACTAGGATGCTTCCCAGACAGAGAGACAAGAAGAGTTGAAATTGTGACAGTCTACATTCAGATGGTCCTTTTTTAAAGAAGCGCTGAGTCTTTTCACAATACCAATACACACTAGATGCATGTAGTCTAGTGGGAAACCTGTGACACAATGTATCCCTACATTAAGTAAAGGGGATACCCCAAGCTGGTGGTCATTATACAGTAAAGCCCATTGGTAAATGCTACATGTCCTTAAAGGGTAGTCTTTTTTTATTCTCTCCCTTTACAATGCATCTTTCACAGCTGTAATATCCAGTGTGTCCTTTGATGCATTTGAAACAAATGCCATTTTGCTATTGCCTTGTGAAGACAGGGAGATGTGGGTTTGCAACAAGCACAGTGCCAGGTGTTTCATTTCCTGTTGTAATGGACAAATATCATTCAGCTCTCAGTCCCCAACTGAGAGCTGAATGATATTTGTGGCTCAAAAACTGAAATATAGACTTGTGATGAGTCATCTCTGCAACAAACCTCTTTACTTAAAGGGGAACCCTCTTTCTCTGACATCTGTTTGCAATGTAGGCACATTTTTGTACTGTCACGAGAAAACCAGGAACAAGTCGGCCCAGCACAAGTCGAGAAAACAAACACGCTGCACATTAAAAGGGTCTCACATGGCTACAGTATGCAGCCGCTCAGCTCCAAATGCTACAGAAAAAGAAAGGAGAATTCTCTCCTTGGGACACAGTCGTGTAGCCACAAACTTTCTCCAGAGCTTATGTACAACATACGGATGGATTCTTTAGCTGCCGAAAGAGAGTGGCAGGACATGAGAATAATTGGACACCTTGAGGCGAACAGATCTACAGTAGTTACTTCAGAGATGACTACATTCACCAAGAAGCCCCCGATGAAAAGAAATTTAATTGGAAGCATTGAAGTCTGCAGGAATACTTTTCAGGTTCGTATGGGGTGACTTTTCATTAATGTCCAATTCCAGTAGCGTGCGGTGGCGTTTCAGTCAGGGCCAGCAGTAACAACACCCTCAACCCCCCCCCCCCCAAAAAAAAGTCAGTTAGGCTAATTTCAATGACAACACGGCCAGCACTAGAAACTCCGCTGGCCCTAGGGCGTTCTGTCAATAACACATCAAAATCTGATTGGCTGATGATACTGTCACTCAACGTTTTAACCCAATAGCAGCGTCCAGCTTCGACCAAAGGCTAGCAATGCAACTACTGCTGGCCCCAGCCGAGGAACGGAGCTGTGATGCGTTTATAGGACATAGGAAATTTGAGTTCCACAAAACCAATCGTTTTCTGGATAAAGTTGCATACTGAACAAGTAATTGACTCCAGACACATTTCAGAATCACTTTTAGAGGGATGGACTTAATGTAAATGAGCAGCATTGTGTTACCTGGCTCCCCAGGTAGGTGAGAATTCAGAATCTTTCAGACTTGATTTCGCACTACATTAGTTTCAGGAATGCCTACATTCAAATGGCCACATCTTCGTTGGCAAACTTAGAACCTACACTTTCAGAATCGGTCAATAACTCAAAATGCCCTTTGGGAGACTTGTTCCTGGTTTTGTCGTGGCTGGCTACAAATTGTCAACAGCGCCTTTGCAGCGGTTGTAGGCGGCAACACTCTCTGCTTTGGGTCCTTTGTCAGCGCTGGCTCCCGGTGCCTCGTGCTCAGCAGGATCACGTTCCTCCCCCGTTTCGGAACGTAGCTAACAGCTGTGGTGTTCCGGGTAAAGGCAAATACAGAGGAGAGGGCAGCCCGGCCTTTAGCCTGCAGCTCCGGCTTGTTCTTTCTGACGTTCCAACCAAGGTGACTTTCCTCCTCAGGAGCTCTTGAGCAAGTGGGTAGGTGGTAAAAAAGTGTCACACATGACTGTGCTCTCTGTCGACTGGACCATTCCGTGACTTTGTGACATGCCAAGCTACAAGATGAGACTGTTGTTACTCATGACGGACAATATGGACACATGTGCAAACACACACGTAATCTGTATGTACTGTCTAGAGCTAAACTTCAGCTCTGTTTACTACCTACTGCTGTAACATGTTATGTCAAAATGTCATAAGTAAAAGAATGTTATATCAAAATGCAAAAAGGGGGGGGGGGGGGGGAAAGATTATGATAAATATTTTTTATTCTGTGGGTAATGGGGGCGGGACTAGATAAGCTTTTGCTTCTCCCGCTTTCCCTTTCGGCCATGTGTATTGTATTATTTGAACTCGGATGAAGTGTGATGATTTAAATTGACATGCCCGAAATAAACAAATTGATTGATTGATTGATTGATTGAGTCCCTCGGCCATTTCACTTATCACCACTCTTCCCCAGGTAGATGTAACATCTCCAGGCATATGAGGTGGTGACATCGGCAGTTACCCAAATCTTCAGCCCATATTTTGCGGGTTTTTCGGGCATGTATTGTTTGAACCTGCATCTCCCCTTAAATGGCACCAGTTGTTCATCGTGACGTCTCTGTCAGGGTTGAAGAGGAGGGGAAGCCGCAGTCTCCACATCTCCCAGAGGGTCCTGATGGGGCCAGGCCTGTCCTCCCTCTGACCAGCAGTTCTCTGGAGCTTGTTGTCAAAGCGTAGAGCAGTGTTGATGTCATGAAACCTGCGGCGTGGCATGGTCGCTCTGAAAATGGCACGGCCTCTTGGATCATCCCATAGGGACAGCGTGGTCTCTGTAGAAAATCCCCACCTCCTTCCATATCCCTCCTTCCACCTCAACTCCTTCTATCCCTCCTCCTTCCCCTTACATCACTGGAGGGCGGAGCTCAGAGGCTGATTTAGGCAGGTAGCTCACCTGTGGCAAGCCCTTTCTGCTCTGGGGAACAAAGGAGCTGCTGCCGTCCTCCTCCTCCACAACTCCCTGATTGTTGAGCTGCGTGATTGATCATTAAACAGCCAAACAATAAATGAGATGAATTGGACCTTCTGCGTTTGTGCCATTGTTTCAAACCACCACTCACTGCGTTGATCTACAATAATCCGGAGCCAGCCTAGTCTCACACCCAGTCATATTTTACATGGTCCTTCGAACCGGAGCGAGATCGATTCAGTGGATGAAGAAGCACAAACAAAGAAGCGAGCAGTACGTCTCCATAGACCACATGCATATCAGAAAGATTGTCAGACACAATTCTCCAGCTTGCCTGCAGTCAATCCTCTGCCCATGATGTCTCATCCTACCCCTCAGCCTTCCAAGCCTACTGACGAAACTAGAAAGCCTGGTGCAGCTCCAGCAGAGACTTCAGCTGCAAGTGGCACACATTTCCTTCCTTCCACGCTCCCTACCATGGCAGGTAGGGAGGGGGTGCAGGTTATGAGGAGAGAAATTGAGCAACTTAAAGATCTCGTTCTGCAGGTGGGTCGGAGTGTGCAGGCTCTGGGAGAAAGATTAAGGGCACAGCCATATTCTGGTGCATCTATTTCTCCCCATTCATTACCTGCACTGGAGGATGATGATGGCACTGATCGATCCCCAAGACTTCGTGCCCCTCAGAAACCTCCTCCTATAGTGGAAGAACGGCGTGAGAAGTTATGTGAGCATAACATTCCCATCATCCATCGTGTCTCTCACCCTCCTTCACCACCAGCACCTAGTCATCTTAGCTCCCTTCCACCACCTCCTAGTTCTTTAATGACTTCATATTATGCGCCCCAGCCTACTGTCAGAGCAGAACGGCAGTGCTCGTTACCCCTTCCTAGGGCTCAAGACTTCAGACCAGCTCCTGCCTTCCAACCTCCTCAGCGAGCTGTTCCCCCTCCTCCAGTGACTTTCTCCTCTTCAGCAGCTGTATTGGCTAACCCTTCCTACACAGCAAATTCTGGCCTTTGGAATAAACTCTCTGGGAGTTTATATCAACTACATTTGAGTGTACATGTGAGACCATCGAATGTACTCCAGGGAAAAGTTAAAGTAACTCTTTTCCGGGAGTTGATTTTTTAACTCTTTTCTGGAGTTAAAACTGAACACTTGTGGGAGTTAAAAAAAACTACTCCCATGCAGGGTAAAATACAACTCTCACCTGGAGTTAATTTTAGTGGGGTAAAATTCAACTCTCACAGGAGTTAATTGTAGTGGGGTAAAAAACAACTCTCACCTGGAGTTAATTTGAATGTGAACTCTTTTATGGTGTTAACAGTCAAAACTTTAAAATGTTTTAAAAAATTACTACAAAACAGACTACAAAAACATTGATTGTCACACATTTTTATTTTAAATGCATGTTTGACTTTTGATTTTGAATCACAAACTGTAAACATGTTAACACCAAACCAAATAGAAAGTGCAAACATTGTATAAAAGCAATGCACAAATGTCTGACAAGATTCTGTCATGCAGAAATGTATTAACATGAGGTAGACTTTAAACTGCAATGTAAGTCTGACAAGATTTCTGTAATGCAGGAATATATTAACATGAGGTCTACTTCAAACCTGCAATTTAAGTACATAAACATAAAAACAAGAGCAAATTCCATATACTGGTAGCTTATTTTAAGACAGCAGTGTTGACACATTAAATAACACAACCCTCTGACACAACATACAAATGTGAATCACACCCATAGGACGTTTGAGCATCAAAACATTTGTAATGTCTTAATCTATCCATTTCCAGAACCAGTATCTTTTTCGGGATGTTTTCACTTATTTGAAAAGCATGGAAATGATCATGGAAACAAGTTTCATGCTCAACTGAAACAAAAACAACTTTACCATCATGCAAAATGATAGAGATTATTTTGCTGAACACTGGCATGTTTTCATCAGTGCCTGTGCAAACGAAGAGGCCAACACGATATTCAACTCCACACTTTACCCAGTTTGTGAGTCTGACAGTGGCTTGTGAATCAATGTGAAGATATGCAGCTATATCAGTGTCAGTGTCAGTGTCAGTGGACTGGCCCTACAAGTGATGTCACAGATTTTTACAAAGTCAGACAACTGTGGGACAAGGACAAGGAGCATGAACAAGCAAAACTGTAAAATTTGAAGATGCAGGACAACATTCGGTCAATCATCCCTTTCAGTGCTGGGTACACACCTATGGAATTCTTTACCACCAGATATCAAATCCCAAACAGAATTAAAGATGTTTAGTGCTAAAGCTAAACATTGGCTTAAGCAGCAGCAGAAATGTGAACATTAACTTCTCTCAAGTCACTGTCAATACAGCATTTTACTAATGTTTAATGTATTTAACTTGTGCAATTTCTTAATCTAAATTTTGTAGCTGTGTTTATTTACTATTCACTGTATTATTCACTGTATATGTATTATTGCACTTATTGTATGCAGTATCTTTTATCCTTCTTTAGCCTGACCAGGGACAAAGACTGCAAATTAGCTGAAGCTAGACGTCTTGTATGCATCGCATTTTTCATTCTTTGTGACAATGTTGTATGTATCGTCCCTGCAAAATAAACATTAAAATAAAATAAATAAATCTTCTGTATAATCTAGTGTTTCAAGTAAACACTGTTTGACTGGACCAGACTCAACTGCTTTTGAAGAATAGCATTCCCAATGATAAGCTACAGCAAACTGGTGTTTCTTTGCAAGTGATACTGTCAAATTCTTGAAATTCTTTACACAGTCTTTGAAAAATTTGTGTTTGGCTTCGAACCTCATTGTCCAGATATGAATGAGTGGTCCGATTTTTCGAATGCACCTCGGATAGTGCACCATGAAATGATGCTTTGGAATCAAGTTTTTTGATGAGTACAGTTCTTTGAAGAGTTGGTGATGTTCAATAATCAGGTGCTTCAAATACACAGTCATACCTTCTGTGATGGAGTATGAGAACTAGGGATGAGCGAGTACAGCATTATCTGTATCTGTATCTGTATCTGTTAACCATATGAATTATCTGTATCTGTATCTGTACTCGGGGTGGGCGGGGCCTAAACCGGAAGTGGGCGGGGTTTAACCCAGAAGTGGGTTGGGTTGTCTTGAAATGGGCGAGGCTTTAACCGGTATGTTATTTTAAGCATGCAATTGATATGGATTGATCAGAAATTGTTATATTTATTGCTGATTAGAAAACTGTTTACAGAACAGCATCAGCATTGAGCTTCAGATCAATGGTTTTGATCATGATAGCAAACAAACTATTCATTTACACAACAAGTTTTGCAACAATGAATACAACACATGTGGTTGCATTAAGTAAAATGTAATGAACAAGAGTTTTCATACTCAACATAACTTTCTTTTTTTTACTTAAATTTTTTTTTTTTAATGATCAGTGTGATTTTTAATTTTTAACTTTATTTTATTTCCACACCAGGTGTGCGTGTGTGTGTGTGAGTAAGAGGGAGACAGAGACAGCTGAGTGTCAGCTACTCTGTGTATCACTCATTATTCTGTATCACTGATCATGAGAGAGAGAGGAGGGGGGAGAGAGAGAGGGAGAGGGGAGAGAGAGAGAGAGAGTGTGTGTGTGTGTGTGTGTGTGTGTGTGTGTGTGTGTGTGTGTGTGTGTGTGTGTGTGTGTGTGTGTGTGTGTGTGTGTGTGTGTGTGTGTGTGTGTGTGTGTGTGTGTAGCTTAATTTGTAATAGGCCTATTATTAATACCACTACTATTTTTTTAAAGAAATACAGCAAGAAAGTGTCAGACACTCAGTGCGTGAACTGGTTAGCGCCAGCTGACGGTTTAAAAAAAAAAAAAAAACTCAGACGAACGGCGGAGGGAGGGAGAGCGTGTGTGAAAAAAAAAAAAAATCTCCGACAGGCAGAGACGCAACGCGAGTCGGCACCACGTCTGAACGAACCCACGTTTACCAGAACTCTACTGGTTCATAAGTAAGTGACTGAAGTAGGCCTAATAACAAAGCTGAAGCTGAAGAAACACTAAACATTAAGGGAAAAGACCGGCCAACCTGAGTGACTGAGGGAGAGACAGAGAGAGACAGACAGCTGTCAGCTGTTCTGTGCGTGAGTGATCAGAGCGGGACACAGCAACACACCTGCATGTGTGTAGGGGAGGGGCTGTAGCCTATCACAGAACGTTGACACAGTCCGCTACCCAATGAGGATTTTCATTCAATCTTTTCTTTTTTTTCCGAGCACAGATATTGACTCGTATTACTCGTTTAATACTCGTACTCGGCAAAAGTGCTTTATCCGTACCGGATACTCGTTTCAGCCGAGTATCCGGCTCAACTCTAATGAGAACACAATGTTTATAATGTTTAGCAACAAGAGCAACAAGTGCCAGTGCAAGTCATCCTCTGGTACCAAGTCACCAAATATCAAAGGTATGTTTGTGACCAAACACGGTGTTTGTGATGCATTTAACCCTAATCCATTTCCTCCACATAGTCCTTGGGCCAAGACCCAAAATTTCACATATCGGTATCACCTGGGAGGGCAAATTCTAGTTGTGATTTTTTTATTCCTATACACCCCTAGATTAAGTTTTGATATGATAGACCTTGCTGACTGGCAGCTTTATAGTATTTATCACCTCTTAAAGTAATAGACTGTTGCTGTTCAAAAACGAAAAAAGTGCTTTCCCTGGAACTCATCTTTCTTTCATCATATCCTCTCCTTTGGGTGTGTTTGAACTATTGGCCAGCCATAGAGACTTGTAATAAACCCTTAAGTAGTGTTTCAAGTAATTTATCTACAGTAATATAGGTGTAAATAAGCTTCAATTATCCGATGGTCAGGTCTAAATCATTGCAATGTATCTTCTAATTAAGGATACTTTTTGACAAATGTTATTTCTTCCCAATACCTTATTCCAATTAGATAGATAGATAGATAGATAGATAGATAGATAGATAGATAGATAGATAGATAGATAGATAGATAGATAGATAGATAGATAGATAGATAGATAGATAGATAGATAGACAGAGAGATAGACAGAGAGATAGATAGATAGATAAAAAATAAATTCTCAATACCAAGAATGCAAAGAACAATGAATTTGGGAGATCACAGGTACACAGAATGCTGAGACGATCCGTTCTCTTGATCATAGTGATTTTAACATTCCCACCAATGATCTCACTCTGACTGCAAAATTCTGAAAGCCTGCATCATCTCCAGAAATTACTCTAGGAAGATTTAAAATGGTCTGCATCTCTCTCATGGCCAGCTGGTGTGGTTGACCATACTGTCACTCTAAGGCTGCTAATGCCATAGTGAATGGTTGTGGATCATGTGCATAGGAAAGGGCAATAGGGCGGGCTGAGAGGAGCTGTAACTGATCTAATAGGATATGAAATTTTTACAGTTCAGGTTCCTCTGTTGGCAACAAGTAAGTCAGAGCCATCTTCAACAGTATAAACCCATGAGGGTCATCATGGTTGAAATATGGGAATGAAGATCCCTATACTCATGTTGAAAACCTGGAGCCCATAGTTTGCTGCACAGGAGCCACAGGTAAAGAGAAGCTCTGATTAGCAGGGGGAAAGCTCCAGTAAAGTGTGGGGCATATGAAACTGGAGCTGGCTGAGACACAGCACCTTGAGCTTGAGGTTGCTGTGCAGGCTGAGGGGGCATGTAATGGAATTGATATGGGACAACACTGCTTGGGTGATAAGCAAATGGTTTGGAAGACTGGGAAACCTTTCTGGGGTTCGGAGCAGGTACAGGTGCTGATTCAGACTGTGCTTTCTCACATTGGGGGGGCATTAGGGGTGGTTAGATGCATATTAGATTAGATTATACTTTATTTCATCCCCGAGGGGAAATTCGTTCATGACAGCAGCATTTGACAAAGGAAATAAAAACAAGACAAATAATAAAATACACAATTCAATAAAAAGAAGACAAAGGGAGAAAGTGCTACGGTGCTCTCTACTTGCTGGGCAAAGTAACAGATTAAAACAAATGCTTGCTGGTAGACAACTATGGATAAAAACAATTTAAAGAGCCATTTAAAGTGCAATTTAAAGTGCACGGGAGATTTCAAAAAAGAAGTGCGACAGACATTACAAATTAAATAGAACTATTAAAAAGTCTAACTGACATGGGGATAAAAGACCTGCGGAAACGCTCTGTTTTGCATTGAGGGTGTCTCAGCCTGTTGCTACGAGAGCTTTTCAGGCCGCTCACCGTCCCATGCAGAGGGTGAGAGCGGTTGCCCATGATGGCAGTCAGTTTGTGCAGCATTCTCCTCTCACCCACCTGCTCAACAGTCTCCAGGGGGCTGGACAGGACAGAACTGGCTCTTTTAATCAGCTTGTTTATTTTTTTCCTGTCCCTTTCCGAGCCCCCCCCCCCTCCAACACACAACAGAATAAAAAACAACAGATGCCACCATGGTGTCATAGAAGGTCCTTAAAAGTGGTCTACATACTCCGAAGGATTTTAGCCTTCTCAGGAGATGTAGCCGACTTTGTCCCTTTCTGAATGTGGCATCAGTGTTGTCGGCCCAGTCCAGTCTGTTGTTGAGGTGAACACCCAGGTATTTGTATGATTTTACAGTCTCAATGTCCATGCCTAGGATGTTCACCTGTGTTGTTGGAGGCGCCTTTCTCCGGAAGTCTATGACCATCTCCTGTGTTTTGCTGGCGTTCAAGTGAAGATGGTTTAGTTGACACCAGTTAACAAAGTCCTTGATGACCTGCCGGTACTCCTGTTCGTTTCCCTCAGATATGCACCCAACAATGGCCGTATCATCCGAAAATTTCTGTAGATGGCAGTTGTTTGTATTGTGAGTGAAATCTGATGTGAACAGGGTGAACAGAAGGGGAGAAAGCACTGTCCCCTGTGGGACCCCAGTGCTGCAGATCAGGGTGTCAGACGCACAGTCTTGCAGCCTTACATACTGTGGTCTATTGGTGAGGTAGTTAATGATCCAAGCCACCAGGTGACAGTCAACTCCCACCTCTTCCAACTTTCCCCTGAGCAGTGCTGGTTGTATTGTGTTAAATGCTGATGAAAAATCAAAAAACAACACTCTCACAAAATTTCCACTGCTCTCTAGGTGTGAGAGGGACCTGTGCAGGAGATAGATTACAGCATCTTCAACTCCGATGTGTGGTTGGTATGCAAACTGAAGAGGGTCAAGCTTTGGACTCACCAGGGGTTGCAGATGGTTCAGCAAGATCCTCTCCATGGTCTTTATGAGGTGCGAGGTTAAAGCCACAGGTCTAAAGTGCTTGGGCTCCCTGGGATGGGCTATCTTGGGTACTGGAACCACACAAGATGTCTTCCATAGAGCAGGAACCCTCTCCAGCTTGAGGCTCAGGTTGAAGATGTGTGCCAGCACTCCACACAGCTGGTCAGCGCAGTCTTTAAGCAGTCTTGGGCTGATGCCGTCAGGACCTGTGGCCTTCCTTACACAGATCCTTTTCAGTTGACCTCTCACCTGATCAGCTGTAAGAGTCAGGTTGAGGTGGGATGGTGGTGGAGAGGGTGGGGGATGAGAGGAGAGAGGGGAAAGGTGTGGGAGAGGAGGGGGCGGTGGGTAGGGCAGTGGGGAGGGCGGAGGGAGGGACAGGAGAGGAGAGGGGGGGCTGCTGGACAGGGGTGGGGGGCTGGATGCAGAGTCAAACCTGTTGAAGAACAGGTTTAATTTGTCTGCCCATTCTCTGTCTCCCTGCGCCGGCTCTTTCCCACGGCCTTTGCTGTGACCAGACATTGTCTTCAGTCCTTTCCAGACCTCCCTTACGTTGTTCTGCTGTAGTTGCTCCTCCATCTTATTCCTGTAACTGTCCTTACATTCCCTGATTTTCTTCTTTAGCTCCTTTTGTATCCTCCTCATCTCTTCTTGGTCCCCAGAACTGAAAGCCCTCTTTTTTTCATTGAGGAGGGACTTTAGCTCAGGGGTCACCCAGGGTTTATTGTTGGCGTAGCAGCGAATTGACCTGGTAGGAACAGTGTTCTGAACAGTGAACTGGCATGGAAGAAGCTTTCTATCCAAGACTATGTAGAAGCTGGAAACCTGTGCCTTTGAAGTCCCTGAGGCCAGAAGATATGGCTGAGGGTTTCCTTCAGTGCTCATTAGGTGATCCTCCAGGCTCTGGCAGGACTGAAACACAAAGACAAACATCTACATAAGCCATCAGTTTAAAAAGTGTTGCATGAACAATATTTCGTACTATCTTCACAAACCTTTTGAAATTTCACCAGATGATCTGTTGCCTCTCCAACACTGATCTTCTTTGGCCTCTTCCTTCCAGCTGGTTGTGGAGTGAGAAGATGCAGGAGGACAAGAAGAGAGGCCATGTCACTGTCCCACTCTGCAGACAGTGTAAATAACACAGTTAACTGAAGAATTGATTTGATTTGATTTTTATTTGTCTCAAACAAGCACATCAAAAGACAAACAATCTATGTAACAAGAAACAAAACAACAATGATACTGTGCAAGTTTGAGAAGGGGCTGAAAGAAGCAAAGCTTATCAAGTTCAGTCCCCCCTTACATTGTGATTCATGTCATACATATGTAGTTCCATACAATTCAGAAGATTAAAAACATATTGCTTTAATATGAAATAAGATCATGATTATAAATAAAAGGAGCAAAATTAGCAGTCCAGTTCTTTATAACTGTCCAAGAGTGTATGTTTGTACTTACTTTTAAATTGTTTTAAGTTATTGCACATTTTTATATCCTCATCTAGTCTATTCCACATTTTAACACCACAAAAATAGATGCTAAAACTTTTCAGGGTAGAATGGATGGTAGATTGTTTAAAGTTACAGTTCCCTCTTAAATCATATATGCTTTCTCTGACCATAAACATTTTCTGGATGTTTATTGGTAGCAGCCTATTCCAGGCTTTAAACAAAATCTGACCTGTTTTGAATTTGACCAGGTCCTCAAATCTTAAAATACCCGATTTTTTTTTTTTTTTTTTTTTTTTAAGTATATTTTTTCGGCTTTCTGCTTTTTTTTTATTTGATAGTGATGACAGTAGAGATAGACAGGAAATGGGGAGGCAGAGAGAGGGGGAATGACACGCAGGAAAGGTCTGCCCGACGCGGGATTCGAACCGGGGACGCCTGCGGCGAGGACTGTAGCCTCTACATGGGACGGCCGCTCTACCCACTGCGCCACGCACCGCCCAAATACCCGATTTTAAAAACAACGGATTTGTATGATCAAGGTACCCAGCATGATGAACCATCCTTATGACTCTTTTTTGTAAAATGCAAATCTTTTGTAAAGTGCTTTTATATGTGTTTCCCCATACCTCAACACAGTAAGATAAGTACGGATCAATGAGTGCATAGTACAGCATTTGAAGTGACTTCTGATCTAAAACATGTCTAGTTTTACCCAGAATTCCAATACTTCTGGATACTTTGGAGCACAAATATTTCACGTGAGATTTCCAGCAGAGCTTGTGATCTATTAAGACACCAAGGAACTTACTTTCGTAGACTCTTTCAATTTCCACATTTTCAATTTTCAAACATACCTCTTGCTTAATTGGACGATTTCCGAATATCATGAATTTTGTTTTGTTTAGGTTTAATGATAATTTGTTTTCATCAAACCACCACTTTAATTTTAGCAATTCACTTTTGACCATCAATAATAGCTGCTGCAAATCTCCCCCTGAGCAGAAAATATTTGTGTCATCTGCAAAAACCACCATTTTTAAAATATTCAACACTTTCCATACATCATTAATATACAATATAAATAGTTTGGGCCCCAAGACTGACCCCTGTGGGACACCACAGGTAGTGTTCAAGCACATTGACTTATGTTTACCTAGTTGGACAAATTGTTTTCTATTACTGATATAACTTTGTAGCCAGGTGAGTGCAACCCCTCTGACTCCGTACTTCTCCATTTTTCTGAGCAATATCCTATGGTCGATCGTGTCAAAAGCCTTCTTTAGGTCAATGAACACACCCACTGTATATTTTCTTTTATCAATACTTTCTGTTATCTCTTCCACCAGCTCTATCAGTGCCATGGAAGTAGATCTAGATGATCTAAAACCATACTGACTATCATTTAGTAGGTTATGTTTGTCAATAAAATCATCCAGTCTTTGCACAAATAATTTCTCCAGTACCTTTGAGAACTGTGACAGTAAGGAAACAGGTCTATAATTTGTAAATAGATGTTTATTGCCAGCTTTATATAATGGAATCACTTTAGCCAGTTTCATTTTATCTGGGAAGATGCCTGTTTTAAACGATAAGTTACATATACAAGTTAGTGGATCGGCTATTCCCTCAATTATTTTCTTTACCAGTGACATATCAATGTCATTCCAATCTGTAGAAGTTTTGCTGGTACATTTATTTACAATAGCAATAATTTCCATTTTGTCAACAGTTCCCAAAGACATTGAATCTGCATTTCTCTCACCACATTCCATTTCAGCTGGTTTCTTTCCAGGATCTTTTATTTCTTTAGCCAGATTTGACCCAACATCAACAAAGAAGCTATTAAAACCATCAACCACATCCTTCATTGTAGTAATTTCCCTACCCATATCTGTAAAGTGATCGGGATATGTTTGATTTACTTGTTTTTTTTCTAATAATACTATTTAATATATTCCATATGTTTTTCATGTTATTTTTATTCTTATCTAATAGTTTGGTATAGTAATCCTTCTTGCTCTCATAACAGTTATTAATTTATTTTTATATTTCTTATACCTTAACTCTGCCTCTTTCGTTTTATTTTTTATGAACAGTCTATACAGGCTATTCTTTTTTTTACATGCATTTTGAAGCCCCTTGGTCATCCATGGGTTTTCTGCATACCTGTTCTTGACTCTATACTGTTTAAGAGGGCAGTGCTTATCATATAGATCTGTGAATGTATCTAACAGTGATTCATATGCCTTATCTACTGTTGTTTCTTTGTACACATTGATCCAGTTCCAATTCATTAGCTCATTCTTTAGAGCAGCTATAGATTCTTCAGTCCTCATTCTCTTATATTTAGTTTCCGTTAATTCCCTCTTTTTTCTATAATTACATTCATAAATAAGAAAGACAGGTAAGTGGTCACTAATGTCGTTCATTAGTATCCCACTTATCACTTTACTTTCCATATTATTTGTAAAAATATTATCAATTAGGGAGGCACAATGAGATGTAATTCTGGTTGGTTTGGTTATTGTTGGAAACAGACCCATACCACACATTATTTCTATAAAATCATCTGTTGCTTTATGCTTGTTTGGATTCAGCAAATCAATGTTATAATCCCCACAAATATAAGTATGTTTTTGTTTTTACTTGCCTGTACTGATCTCCATTGGCAACCGTATGTATATCTCCACTTTTGACTCTGTTTTGTAACTTTCTGCCCAACTTTGATGGAGTTACCATGCTATGGCTATGCTCCATGCTGTGATCCTGTGTTGCGCTTGCATGTAAACAAGGTCGCATGCTGCTGACGTCATCAGTGCGCCCTGCGCCCTTCCCCTTACAAAACAGTAGTCACGTGACTCATGCCCTGACCTGACTCCTGTCAACCTTAGGATCTCATTGCAGATCATTCTATGGGTCATTTACCCCACCCTGGTGGACATATTCATTTATTGGCATGGGACTATTGGTTTTGTTTTTGTTTTCGTCTATCTTGTTCTTTTGCTCCTGCCTGTATTTAAGGAGGATGTTGCTCTGGGCCTTCTATGTTGTCTGTTGTCTGTCTGTCTGTCTGTCTGTATGTATATATGTTGTCCGTTGTCTGTCCGTCTGTCTTTGTGCTATGTCAGTGTGCTCGCTTACCTACTGCTTCCAGCACAACTTACATGACCTCTCCAGCAGCAAGTTTTGGCCTGTCTTACTTTAAAGGACCCAGTAAATCATTTTTCAGATCCACCCTATCTGCTTACTATGGATAATGTTAAAGGTTTAAAAATTATTCATGCTAATATAAGGAGCCTGGCTCCAAAAATTGACTTACTCAAAGCCTGGGTGGCTGATCATAGACCCTCTATAATCACGCTCTCTGAAACATGGCTACACAGCAACATTCATAATGAGGAAATCCACATTGACAACTATTTATTATATAGAGCTGATAGACCTAGTAGAGCAGGTGGTGTAGCTACCTATGTTGCCTCTCACCTAGTCTCTGAGCGTCTAACACCTGAAGTTGATCCCATTCACTTTGAATGTCTTTTTATTAAGATCACTCTACATAAACATAAACAACTAATTATAGGTAACATCTATAGGCCCCCCTCTGCCCCGTCTGAATCTACTAACAATATATTAACCACCATCAACTCACTTAACTGCAAGAATGAGCTGATCATCTTAGGTGATTTTAATAACAATTGGCTGGATCGCTCATCCTCCAAGGACAGAACTCTACTTGGTAGTGCAAATCTCACGCAACTCATCAATGAGCCAACTAGAATAGTTCAGAGGTCGGCTTCTCTACTTGACTGGATTCTGGTTTCCAACCCTGACAGGATCACTAAATCAGGTGTCCTATCTGACTGTTTTAGCGGTCACTGTGTAATCTTCTGTGTTTGGAAGATCAGAATACCTAGGCCTCCCGCAAAATACATTAAAATGAGACAATATAGGAACCTGAATGTTGATAATTTTATTCAGGATGTACTAAATATTAATTGGGAGCGATTTGAACTTATTCCTTCTGTTGAGGATTCTTGGAACTTCCTGTATACTGAGTTTATGAATACTGTTGATTTGCATGCTCCATGGAAGACAATCAGGGTCAAAGGTCATCACCTACCCTGGATCAACCCTGAGCTAATCAATCTGTTTAAAACAAGAGATAGAGCCTGGGCAAAATATAGAGTCACTAGAGACCCTTTTGACTGGGAAACCTATAGATCTCTAAGGAATTTATCAAAATCCAAAACCAAGTCAGCTAAATCTAACTATTACAAGGACTGTCTCTCTCAAGATTTTCAAAATCCTAAACAATTCTGGAAACATATTAACAGTATTCTCAACAGGTCTCACAAGGGTTCCATAAATTCAATTAAAATCAATAATGAAACTGTAAATGACACCCCTACCATCTCTAACTTGCTTAACAAGCACTTTTCAACTACTGGAAGCTCTCCATTTGTTGATTTTTCCTATGCCTCTTCTCACAGTCCCACAAATACCACAACTGTAAGCACCTTTTCCTTTCGCAAAATATCACCATTGGAAGTTCACCGTGTAATCTGTGAAATGAAGGAAAGTGGTGCTGGTCCTGATGGAATAGAGACTAAATTTATCAAGCTTGCTTCTTACATATTAATGTACCCTCTTGCTAATCTGTTTAACATGTCTCTATCTACATGCTCTCTCCCCCTCATCTGGAAATGTGCCAAAATAACTCCACTACACAAAGGTGGTGATCCCCTAGATGTCAACAACTACAGGCCAATTTCCATCATTAGCTCAGTGGCTAAAATTCTGGAGAAACTCATATTTAACCAATTGTCACAATACATTAACGAATCCAATATTCTGTGTCAATTTCAATCTGGTTTCCGACCAAGCTTCTCCACCACTACTGCACTTCTCAAATTTACAAATGATATATTCTCTTCCCTTGACAAAGGCCAATTAACTGGCTCCATTTTTATAGACTTGACTAAGGCCTTTGACATGGTGGATCGCTACCTACTGCTTGACAAACTCTATTCCATTGGTTTATCGAGACCTGCATTATTATGGTTCAATGCTTACCTACATAATAGGCATCACTGTGTTGTACTAAATGGTACGCAATCAGACTATCTGGTCATGGAAAAAGGTGTTCCACAAGGCTCCTCACTTGGTCCATTGCTCTTCTCAATATTCATAAATGACCTGCCAAATACTCTCTCCAGTTGCCACACCCATTTATATGCTGATGACACAGTAATCTATGCATCCCACTCTGACATATCACACATACAAAGCTCACTGCAATCTGGTTTCATTTCAGTCCAAAACTGGTTTCACAATAACAAAATGCTTTTGAATAAAACCAAATCATGTTGTATGTTATTTGGGACCAGGCATAAACTCAATGCATGCAGTGAGCTCGCTATTAACTGTCTTGATGGATCGCAATTAACAAATGTGGACACCTTTAAATATCTGGGTGTCTGGCTGGACAATGAACTCTCTTTTAGTGCACACATTGACTCTGTTATTAAAAAAAAAAAAAAAAAAAAAGTGAACTGCATTATAGGCCAACTGTACAGGTCAGCAAATTGCTTCACCCTCCCAGTCAGGAAAAGAATCATCACGCAGCTAGTACTTCCAATCATAGATTATGCTGATATTGTTTATCAAAATACTTCTGATACAATCCTAAGTCCTCTGTATGTCACTTTTAACAGCCTATGCAGATTCACCCTGCAATGTCCATATCGCACCCACCATTGCACCTTATATGAAACACTTGATTGGCTTCCCCCTAACGCTAGAATGCACTCCCACTGGTTACAATTCATCTTTAAATGCATTTTTCTGAACTGCCCACCTTACCTTAAACAATACATTGTTCCACACTCATCATCATACTTACTCAGACAGTTGCAATATCCCTCCTTTACTGTTCCCAGAACATCCAGAGTCATTGGGAGAAGAGCCTTTAAATTCAAAGCACCTTTTGACTGGAACAACCTGCCAACTCCCTTCGCTCCATATCCTCTTTACATACCTTCAAGACTGAGTTACTCAACCACCTAAAAACACAATGCTCTTGCTTCTAGTGCGTGGTATCTGCCTGGTCTTGGAGGTGTCTGATGTACATGTACAATGTATGCGTCTCCTCTCCCCGTGTGCTTTGTTGTTGATTTGAATGTGCATTGCCTTATGTTTTTTATCTCTGTCTCCTTTCTTCTGATTGTCCCTTCATTTTTGTCTTGGCTCTGTTTTGCTTCTGTCTGTAACAGTGTTGATTGTTGAGATGCTAAGGATCCCCCTTGAAAACGAGGTGATCCACCTCAAGGGGCTTTTCCTTTAAATAAAGTTGATATAAAGTTGATATATTTTGTTGAGCTGAACAATCTTTCCATAATTGTGATAAACGTGTCAATGCTGGAACCTGGTTTTCTGTAGACACAGCTGATGATTACATTTTTCATTTTTACAAATTCTATTTCAATAGTAATACTTTCCATTGTATCATCAATAGATACTGACAAGTCATCAAGATCCTTGTAAGAGAAACCTTCTTCAACAAACAGAGCCACACCACCACCATGTCCATTTGCTCTATTGGTGCAATGAAACCCATATCCCTTAATAAAGAAATCAGGGTCCCTCTCTGCGTTTATCCATGTTTCTGAAACCGCGATGATGTTGAAGGGTTTTTTAAACTGATTTAGGTAGTCCTTTATACTTTGAAAATTTGCATAAAGACTTCTACTATTAAAATGGATAATGGATATACCCTTGTCAATTTTAATAGTAGTATTAAACTGTTCGTCTGTGTAGTAGCAACAATTTGCATTGATGTTATCAAGAAGGTTCTAATCAGGATCTATGTCTTGTTCAACCTCTATCATGAGTACAGTATAAAAGTGCAAGTAGTGAAATACCTATAAGAGACAGAAAGAGTAAGAATCAACTACTAGACACTGTCAAATTTTTCTATTTGATCCATGCTTCTAATGCACACCCCACCAGAATTCTCTGGTGCGCTATTTGGTTTAATGAAGACCTTGCAGTTGACAGTCCAAGTATTCTGAATTTTGCCCTGTTTCTTGAGCTGTCTAGCTTTCCTGGCAATATCAGCATTTTTTTTCAACTTTATGTTTTCGGTTGGTAAAGCGAATAATAATTATTGCAGGTATGGTGGGCTTATCCTTGATCTTCTTAACTGGTAAAGGGTGGCATGCTTCAATATCACTAGTTTCAATGTCAATGTTCTTGCCACGAAGAAAGAATGTCTGCCTTCACATTTCTACCTTGTGGATGACAGGGCTACCTTTTGTCTTCTGCTATTCATCTAAACTCTTAAACCTCACCGCTCAGAGTGGACCAGCCATTACAAACTTGTGCAAAATGATACACAGCATACAGAATGTAGATTATACTGTCAGACAGGATTGTAAAGTTATATGTTGAGGTCCAACTTAAGTTACATTTAGTCATTACCTTTTGTAGTAAAATGTCAATGTGTAATTTAAATGTAATGTTAATAGTTGTTTATTATTAAAAAGGCAGAACAAAGGTGCAAGCTGTTTTTTTTAATGTTGAAATACTACCTGGCTCATCTGCAGTGTCAGGTTTTTCATTCAGGGCAGATGTTAGCAGTTTTTTCAGCAGAGCCGTCTCTCTGAGCGTCTTGGCCTCTTGGATGACCTTGTCTTTAAAACCGGTCTCCCATTTTCCCAGGAACCTGGAAGCAGTCTCTGCTCCAAAACATCAACAAGAAGTCTTGCAAAATCTAATACAAAAAAGGAATGACTACTGTTACAATCACTGAAAGTAAAATCACATATTTACACAAATGTTTGTTTAAATTCACATTTTTTGCCTACCAGTCCCTTTGTGTCCAAGAAACGAGGAAACATTTGAAGAATATCTGCTGATTGCTGTGGGTCATGGAGCATCTTTGGGAATGTCTCCTTCATCTTCTGGAAGACTAAGTCACGATCAGTGGTGTGGTGAAGAAGAGACATGGCCTCCATAGATTCATCTCCTGTTTGCTGGTCATCTAGGGAGCCGAGTGTTCTTGATGATGTGGGACCCCCTTTTAGCTCCACTCTGTTACGGGATGTAGATGTGGTTCTGGACTGACGTTGCACAGTCTTGACACGCCACTCAAGGAAGCCTTTGTTGCTCTGAATGTCATAGAAATGTTCCTGAAAGTAAAAGAAAACTTCTGCTTAGAGTGCAGACAATATCAAGTTTTTGACAGCCTTAGTGCATGTATGCTGCTTAGACACAAAAGATCAACAAACCAAAATGTAACAGCCATCATTATTTCATGCCATGGTTACATTTCGAACTCACATATCCCTTTTTTGAGTATGGGTCCTTCAAAGATGGGAAAAGCGACACAATCCCAAGGGCATGAAACTCCTTTGTCGTCTTGTTTACAAATCTCCTGCAAAAGCAAAAATAGTATTTATGATAATATTATTGCCCCGTCTACAAATGTGAATTTGATGTCATTGACATCAAGCGTCTTACCCTTCCTTTTCACGCATGTGAGCCACAATGATGTTCACCATTAAACGCCGGGTGGAATCTTTCAAACTCCTGGTCTCTTCATACTCTTTGATCACAGTCATGCCTGCTGGCTTAGATGTGAGAATTCGCTCCACTGCCTAAAATACAAAACAATTAACAACAAAATTAAGACATTAATTCAGATGGACTTTGAAGAAAGGACAACTTAAAAACAAAGTATGCAAGTTATAAGATTACATTTCTTGCGCAGGTGCTGTCCATGACAGGCTGATTCATTTGAGATCCAGCATCACTTGCTAGACTGCTCAGACTGCTTGAGAGGGACAACAAATCTGTTAGACTTGAGGAGGAAGACCCTTCACCTCGCTGCAGTAGTGTAAAATCTGAGGACCACAAATACAGTAACAACATTAGGTTACAGGGCACATACAATCAAAAATTAACAAATACATAACTGCCATATACAGTAGGAGGATCAATCACAACTTGCCCCATTAGATGAGAGGACCATTTTGCATTTCATAATAAACATTATAAGCCTGCCTACCACACCTACCGAGTGTCACAAATTCTGTCAGGTTGGAGCAGTCTGCATATTCTGTTGGGTCTGAGCAGTCACCCAGGTTCTTGGATGACTCTGCAAGTGGGATGACTGAAATGAGCAGCATAGAGGAGAGTCAAAATACATTTTTTGATTGCTCAGGATATCAATCTGCAAGCTGAGATTTTTTTTTTTACAAACATTACCACAACTCTTTAAAAGCTTTTCTGCAAAAAACAAACAAGCCCAGAAATGTTCAATCCTCTTACCATCATCAATGGAGATGACAAAACACATGGATTCTGTTGCAAGTACTGGAAAGACATCCTCATCCACCTCTATGCCCTGCTCATCTGTGACTTTTAGCACTTTGTCTTCTGGTATGAGAAACTTCTGCTGCACTGAAGCACAACATTTAACACGTTATTAAATGATTATTTCCCCTTTAATGACATCAGACAACCCATAGGTATCACTTACCTGCATTGATAAAATCCGAGAAGCTGACCTCTTCCAGCTTCACATATTTCTTTGTTCTTTCATGTTGTACCTTCAACAACATCTTGACCACTTGAGGGAAAAATAACGTTAATAATTTGGTAACACTTTACAATAACCATAGTTTATAAATGGTAAATAGACCATTTATAAATGGTTAATAGACCATTTATAAATGTATGTAGAGAATGTAGAGAATAAACTCCCAAAATTTAACACTTTAACACTTTTTTGTTTAACTCCAGATTTTTGAACTCCAGAATTTGCTGTGTATGCACAGGCTCCTTATGCGCATTCTCAAGTTGCTGGTTACCCTCCTGTGCCTCCCTACCTGCAGCCTCATGCCCCTTTGTACAGGCACCAGTTGCCTTTAAGTTCCCTTCCTGCTGGGCCGCAGCCTCCAAGTTCCCTTCCTGCTGGGCCGCAGCCTCCAGGTCCCCTTCCTGCTGGGCCGCAGCCCCCAAGTTCGCTTCCTGCTGGGCCGCAGCTTCCAAGTTCGCTTCCTGCTGGGCCGCAGCCTCCAAGTTCCCTTCCTGCTGCGGAGCTTCCAAGTTCCCTTCCTGCTGGGCCGCAGCCCCCAAGTTCCCTTCCGGCTGGGCCGCAGCCTCCAAGTTCCCTTCCGGCTGGCCGCAGCCTCCTAGTTCCCTTCCGGCTGGGCCGCAGCCTCCAAGTTCCCGTCCTGCTGGGCCGCAGCCTCCTAGTTTCCTTCCGGTTGGGCCGCAGCCTCCAGGTCCCCTTCCTGCTGGGCCGCAGCCCCCAAGTTCGCTTCCTGCTGGGCCGCAGCCTCCAAGTTCCCTTCCTGCTGCGGAGCTTCCAAGTTCCCTTCCTGCTGGGCCGCAGCCCCCAAGTTCCCTTCCGGCTGGGCCGCAGCCTCCAAGTTCCCTTCCGGCTGGCCGCAGCCTCCTAGTTCCCTTCCGGCTGGGCCGCAGCCTCCAAGTTCCCGTCCTGCTGGGCCGCAGCCTCCTAGTTTCCTTCCGGTTGGGCCGCAGCCTCCAGGTCCCCTTCCTGCTGGGCCGCAGCCCCCAAGTTCGCTTCCTGCTGGGCCGCAGCTTCCAAGTTCGCTTCCTGCTGGGCCGCAGCCTCCAAGTTCCCTTCCTGCTGCGGAGCTTCCAAGTTCCCTTCCTGCTGGGCCGCAGCTTCCTAGTTCCCTTCCGGCTGGGCCGCAGCCCCCAAGTTCCCTTCCGGCTGGGCCGCAGCCTCCAAGTTCCCTTCCGGCTGGGCCGCAGCCTCCTAGTTCCCTTCCGGCTGGGCCGCAGCCTCCAAGTTTGCTTCCTGCTGTGCCGCAGCCTTCTAGTTCCCTTCCGGCTGGGCCGCAGCCTCCAAGTTCCCTTCCTGCTGGGCCGCAGCCCCCTAGTTCCCTTCCGGCTGGGCCGCAGCCCCCAAGTTCCCTTCCGGCTGGGCCGCAGCCTCCAAGTTCCCTTCCGGCTGGGCCGCAGCCTCCTAGTTCCCTTCCTGCTGGGCCGCAGCCCCCTAGTTCCCTTCCGGCTGGGCCGCAGCCCCCAAGTTCCCTTCCGGCTGGGCCGCAGCCTCCAAGTTCCCTTCCGGCTGGGCCGCAGCCTCCTAGTTCCCTTCCGGCTGTGCCGCAGCCCCCAAGTTCCCTTCCGGCTGGGCCGCAGCCTCCAAGTTCCCTTCCGGCTGGGCCGCAGCCTCCTAGTTCCCTTCCTGCTGGGCCGCAGCCTCCAAGTTTGCTTCCTGCTGGGCCGCAGCCTCCAGGTCCCCTTCCTGCTGGGCCGCAGCCCCCAAGTTCGCTTCCTGCTGGGCCGCAGCCTCCAAGTTCCCTTCCTGCTGGGCCGCAGCTTCCTGGTTCCCTTCCGGCTGGGCCGCAGCCCCCAAGTTCCCTTCCGGCTGGGCCGCAGCCTCCAAGTCCGCTTCCTGCTGGGCCGCAGCCTCCAGGTCCCCTTCCGGCTGGGCCGCAGCCTCCAAGTTCCCTTCCGGCTGGGCCGCAGCCTCCTAGTTCCCTTCCGGCTGGGCCGCAGCCTCCAAGTTTGCTTCCTGCTGGGCCGCAGCCTCCTAGTTCCCTTCCGGCTGGGCCGCAGCCCCCAAGTTCCCTTCCGGCTGGGCCGCAGCCTCCAAGTTCCCTTCCGGCTGGGCCGCAGCCCCCAAGTTCCCTTCCGGCTGGGCCGCAGCCTCCAAGTTCCCTTCCGGCTGGCCGCAGCCTCCTAGTTCCCTTCCGGCTGGGCCGCAGCCTCCTAGTTCCCTTCCGGCTGGGCCGCAGCCTCCAAGTTCCCGTCCTGCTGGGCCGCAGCCTCCTAGTTTCCTTCTGGCTGGGCCACAGCCTCCAGGTCCCCTTCCTGCTGGGCCGCAGCCTCCAGGTCCCCTTCCTGCTGGGCCGCAGCCTCCAAGTCCCCTTCCTGCTGGGCCGCAGCCTCCAGGTCCCCTTCCTGCTGGGCCGCAGCCTCCAGGTCCCCTTCCTGCTGGGCCGCAGCCTCCAGGTCCCCTTCCTGCTGGGCCGCAGCCTCCAGGTCCCCTTCCTGCTGGGCCGCAGCCTCCTAGTTCCCTTCCGGCTGGGCCGCAGCCTCCTAGTTCCCTTCCGGCTGGGCCGCAGCCTCCAAGTTCCCGTCCTGCTGGGCCGCAGCCTCCTAGTTTCCTTCCGGCTGGGCCGCAGCCTCCAGGTCCCCTTCCTGCTGGGCCGCAGCCTCCAGGTCCCCTTCCTGCTGGGCCGCAGCCTCCAGGTCCCCTTCCTGCTGGGCCGCAGCCCCCAGGTCCCCTTCCTGCTGGGCCGCAGCCCCCAAGTTCGCTTCCTGCTGGGCCGCAGCCTCCAAGTTCGCTTCCTGCTGGGCCGCAGCCTCCAAGTTCCCTTCCTGCTGGGCCGCAGCTTCCTAGTTCCCTTCCGGCTGGGCCGCAGCCCCCAAGTTCCCTTCCGGCTGGGCCACAGCCTCCAAGTCCGCTTCCTGCTGGGCCGCAGCCCCCAGGTCCCCTTCCTGCTGGGCCGCAGCCCCCAAGTTCGCTTCCTGCTGGGCCGCAGCCTCCAAGTTCGCTTCCTGCTGGGCCGCAGCCTCCAAGTTCCCTTCCTGCTGGGCCGCAGCTTCCTAGTTCCCTTCCGGCTGGGCCGCAGCCCCCAAGTTCCCTTCCGGCTGGGCCGCAGCCTCCAAGTTCCCTTCCGGCTGGGCCGCAGCCCCCAAGTTCCCTTCCGCTTGTGGCGCAGCCTCCAAGTTCCCTTCCGGCTGGCCGCAGCCTCCTAGTTCCCTTCCGGCTGGGCCGCAGCCTCCAAGTTCCCGTCCTGCTGGGCCGCAGCCTCCTAGTTTCCTTCTCGCTGGGCCGCAGCCTCCAGGTCCCCTTCCTGCTGGGCCGCAGCCTCCAGGTCCCCTTCCTGCTGGGCCGCAGCCTCCAAGTCCCCTTCCTGCTGGGCCGCAGCCTCCAGGTCCCCTTCCTGCTGGGCCGCAGCCTCCAGGTCCCCTTCCTGCTGGGCCGCAGCCTCCAGGTCCCCTTCCTGCTGGGCCGCAGCCTCCTAGTTCCCTTCCGGCTGGGCCGCAGCCTCCTAGTTCCCTTCCGGCTGGGCCGCAGCCTCCAAGTTCCCGTCCTGCTGGGCCGCAGCCTCCTAGTTTCCTTCCGGCTGGGCCGCAGCCTCCAGGTCCCCTTCCTGCTGGGCCGCAGCCTCCAGGTCCCCTTCCTGCTGGGCCGCAGCCTCCAGGTCCCCTTCCTGCTGGGCCGCAGCCCCCAGGTCCCCTTCCTGCTGGGCCGCAGCCCCCAAGTTCGCTTCCTGCTGGGCCGCAGCCTCCAAGTTCGCTTCCTGCTGGGCCGCAGCCTCCAAGTTCCCTTCCTGCTGGGCCGCAGCTTCCTAGTTCCCTTCCGGCTGGGCCGCAGCCCCCAAGTTCCCTTCCGGCTGGGCCACAGCCTCCAAGTCCGCTTCCTGCTGGGCCGCAGCCCCCAGGTCCCCTTCCTGCTGGGCCGCAGCCCCCAAGTTCCCTTCCTGCTGGGCCGCAGCTTCCTAGTTCCCTTCCGGCTGGGCCGCAGCCCCCAAGTTCCCTTCCGGCTGGGCCACAGCCTCCAAGTCCGCTTCCTGCTGGGCCGCAGCCTCCAGGTCCCCTTCCTGCTGGGCCGCAGCCCCCAGGTCCCCTTCCTGCTAGGCCGCAGCCCCCAGGTTCACTTCCTGCTGGACCGCAGCCTCCAAGTTCGCTTCCTGCTGGGCCGCAGCCTCCAAGTTCCCTTCCTGCTGGGCCGCAGCTTCCTAGTTCCCTTCCGGCTGGGCCGCAGCCCCCAAGTTCCCTTCCGGCTGGGCCACAGCCTCCAAGTCCGCTTCCTGCTGGGCCGCAGCCCCCAAGTTCCCTTCCGGCTGGGCCGCAGCCTCCAAGTTCCCTTCCGGCTGGGCCGCAGCCTCCTAGTTCCCTTCCGGCTGGGCCGCAGCCTCCAAGTTTGCTTCCTGCTGGGCCGCAGCCTCCTAGTTCCCTTCCGGCTGGGCCGCAGCCCCCAAGTTCCCTTCCGGCTGGGCCGCAGCCTCCAAGTTCCCTTCCGGCTGGGCCGCAGCCTCCTAGTTCCCTTCCGGCTGGGCCGCAGCCTCCAAGTTCCCTTCCGGCTGGGCCGCAGCCTCCTAGTTCCCTTCCGGCTGGGCCGCAGCCTCCAAGTTTGCTTCCTGCTGGGCCGCAGCCTCCTAGTTCCCTTCCGGCTGGGTCGTGTTGGGTAAAAAAAGGAAAAGCACTGAGCTCTGATACAGCAGAGAGAGACAGAGAAGGGAGGGGTGAGCATGAGGAAACCAAGAGAGTGCTGAGGAAGCAAGGGAGGAGTGGTCAGAGTGTGCGCATGCGTGGGAGTGCATCGTCAGGGTGTGCGCATGCGTGGGAGTGCATCGTAAGTTTGGTGTCTAGGTGCCTACAGAGGGAGTCAAGGGGGGTAACGTAGATAACGCCCGTCAGCAAGACTGTGTGGCGCCAATGAAGCTGAACTTGGGATGAACCCCAACACGTGCCATAGTAAGACACGTCCATGAAGGCGGGGATTAGCATCGTGCAATGTCGTGTAATTTTAGTTGAACAAATCAGCAGGGTAGATCGCAGTCGAACCATCATCGTCAACCGTCATTTGAATAGAAGGGAGGAATCGTAAATAAAAAGCGAAGACAAGGAGATAACAACTTAGTCTGATCCGGAACAGGCTCGGGTTTATGTCCATTTTTTCTAAGCGGCGTAAACTCTACTGCACCAAAGCTCAGTCTACTCTGATCGCCTTGTGGAGCTATTCTGATACTCTGAGGGGATTTTTCTTATAACTTTGATGAACAACTTTTATAATCTTTGAGCATATTCGATACCATAATTTTGTACTAATTACATGTTGGAATAAAAGGATCCTTGATCGCAGCTGGCCCTGTTTTGGATCTTATTTTTCCTCCGACATAATTGGCGAGCTAGCCAGGAGGGATTGCGAGCAGCTGAGGACGTGCCGGGGTGGACAACCTGCAACTCATCACACTTGTGGCCACAAATTAAAGGTAAAGCAGTTAATTTTCTGCTCAAATTTGTGTGACTGAGTGCAGGTCTCCGCCAAGGTAAGATAACTCAGAAAATATAAGCTTGCCCCTAAAGAACCTAGCTGTAAATTGTTGTTAACTCCCAACCTTAGGTCGTAAATACAATTGACTGAGCTTTGGTGCAGATTCCATGTTTTGTATGTCTTTTAACCTCTCCATCTGTATGTTATCTGTTCTGAACCACTGTCTAGAATCTGTGTCTGTGGATATATAAAATTGAAGATAAGTTAGTGCATGTTTGGAAAAAAAGAAGAAGAAAAGAAAACATGGTGCGGAGTGAATGAATGAGACAACACTGAATGTGGTGATTGGATTGTGGCTATTAGTCTGTTTGGGGTTTTTTGCTGGACTGGCATGGACTGCTTTGCATGCGGCTATGTTAAGATCTGAGTGAAATTCTTCTCACTAATCGAAGTGGCAGCGTGCTATAAATCTAAAATACCAAAGTGGGGGGGAAGTTCCAGGTTAAATTCTGATGATACCGCTCTCAAGACATCGAGAGGTCTGCTAACCAGAATAAAGGAATTTAGAGAATCTCTGATGATCCCGCTCTCGGTGAGAGGTCTGCTGACCAGAGCAGTACAATAGGTACTGAATTTTAGAGAATCTCTGATAATCCAGCACTCATGGTGAATGAGAGGACTGTTGAGCAGAGCAGTACACTAGGTACTGAATTTTAGAGAATCTCTGATAATCCAGCACTCATGGTGATTGAGAGGACTGTTGAGCAGAGCAGTACAATAGGTACTGAATTTTAGAGAATCTCTGATAATCCAGCACTCATGGTGATTGAGAGGACTGTTGAGCAGAGCAGTACAATAGGTACTGAATTTTAGAGAATCTCTGATAATCCAGCACTCATGGTGAATGAGAGGACTGTTGAGCAGAGCAGTACAATAGGTACTGAATTTTAAAAAATCTCTGATGATCCAGCTCTCATGGTGATTGAGAGGACTGTTGATCAGAGTGTATAGTACGTGAGGTACTAAGTTTAAATCTCTGAGGATCCCGCTCTCATGGTGATTGGGAGGACTGCTGACCAGAGTCTATAGTACGTGAGGTACTATAGTTCGTGCACGGTTGTAAAATAAGTGGCCACATGTATATATAACTATATGTTAACCAGCTTGTGTAAACTGCATTAATAGTGAGTAGTAATATAGAACTAGACGATGTATATATATACTGTATGTGTGTATGTGTGTGTGAGTGTATGTGTAAATCTGACAAAATAGTGTCATTAGAGAATTTGTATGAACAAACTGAACTAGGATATGCTTTCCTAGGAATACTGACAGGCTTAATATTCGTAGTGTTTCTTACTGATGTAATTTGGAGGATGATTGAAACACAGTAACTACAGTAAAAAGAGAAAACTGTGGTGAATTGACAGTGCTAACATTAAAGCCTTTTTTTTAAACAAAGAAAGTATAAAATACATCTAGGACAAAAGCACATTTTAAATAGTAATATAGAAAATAAAATTAAGTTAAAATAATAAAACTGACATCTAACATTATTTACTAAATCTGGCACAGTCACAGAAAAGTTCCCTGAGCTGCTGTGTAAGCGGGCCAACAGAGGCCTGTGGGGGAGTACCAAGATGGTCTGGAAAGTACCATAAATCCACTCTACTCTGTGTACTGCCATCCCTAGGAGAGCTAATTGGGGAACTGATAACGACACACACAGTTTGGACAGAGAGAGAGAGCAAAACTTAAAGTTAAACATTTAAATCCAATATAAAAATAATAATAATAAAAAACACATGCCACTGTTATCACAATAACATAAAATAAGAAGGAAGAAAATATTACTGATAAATAAACTATTATAACTAACAATAATAAATAATGAAAATAAAAGACACAATTTAGGCCATCTAAAAGTTAAAACCAAAGTAAGTGGCAACAGTAGTGGATATACAAGGCGCAAATCGAACTAAGAAACACACTCAACAAACCAAAGCAAATAGAGACACAGCGAAGATAGTTAAGCATAGGAGCAGAACTGAGGAAAAGACTATGGGATGTTGATCCCAATGGAGGGAATACAGAGACAGCACCAAAAAAAAAAAAACACGAGATGCAAGTTCAAAAAAATGTATGGTAAAAAGGCATAGGAGAACGTCTAGAGAGGCATAGTGGCCTACAGCTGGAACCTTCATTGAAAAATGTTGTGATGAAGTGGCAGTCGACATCAAACATTGTGCAGCAAGACTCCAATGACAACAGAGAATACAAGCAAACAAAAGAGAGAGAAGTGCTGCAGTGGTTTGGACAAGAAGGACTACGGCAACAACAAACCCTGTGTCCACGCCTGTTGATATCACCGATGAGAAAAAATTTCCCTGATGTTGAAAACACAGGCAGGGGTTGTGGGAGCAAAAGAAGAAAGAGTTCTGACGACTCCCATGTGGACAATAAACTCATCACCGCCACCATATGACCCTGAAGAGCCAATGATCAACAACACCTCAAGAACCCTCTCACCTGAACCAAAGATCACTCCAAAAAACTGACACAAGGATACAGCCTAAGCTCAGCTGGTAGAGCAGAGGAAGAGGGCCATGATGTCACAAACTGATGTAAACAGGACGATACAGCAGCTGGATGAAGATGAAGAAGAATCTAAGAAAGTATTACGAAAGTTATTGAAGAATGGAGAAGAGGTGGGAGCAACGGAGATGAATGCAAGGCAAATGAAGAGCGAACCATTGCAGATGCAAAATGGAAAAGATTGGGCCCACGAGATTTGGACTTCTGGACTCCAAACGACTAACAGGAGGATGAAGAAGTAGCAACTTCAGTGTGTCCATCAACGAGAGCCAGTGGACAAACCAAGCGTGAATCATTGTCCTTTATGAATATGATTGGCCTGGCTGGCAGACTGCCAGACCTCACTGAAGGAGCACACAAGTGGATCTGGAAGCTAGAAGAAGGTACAGCAGGTGTGAAGATGGTACTAGGGAATATGGAATCCCTATTAATGCATGTGATTAGAAAGCAAATGGAAGAAAAGAATGAACAGCTAGTAAACAAACTAGCCCAGCAGCAGCTTGGTGAACCCACCAAGCAGAAGAAGGATAAAGAAGAAACATAAGGTCCAGTAGTGACAGTGACCCAATCAAGCCCACCACAGTCAGTAGTAACAGAAACACAACCACCTGCAACCCAAGCCACCACACAAGTCACCAACTCTCCATTGTCAAATCCAGCGGCTGCAGGAAGACCAATAAGTGCACCATTTATATATGTGCATTACACAACAACAAGTGGAGGATATCAGAATGAATCCTCCAGGAAGATGAAGACCAGCACAAAGAGGAGCCCTGACGTGATACCAAAAGAGATTATATCAACAACTTCAGTTTTATGAGGGAGATTATGACGACACATTTTATGATGAACTAGGTTGGCAATGTCAACAACCAGGACATTGATGCAAAGACTGTCCCACAAGACAACGGACAGACGCTATAAATTGGCAATTGAGGAACCAGGAGGGTGACTACCGTGTCACCACTCTCCACTCAATCACAAGATGAGACCACTGTCAGTGACAATTCAAGATCAAGAAATTCCCAGACTACTTGAGCATAATATCCCTAGAAGAAAAAATGAAGAGGAAATGACAAAGAAAAATTTTATTGGACCAGCAACTGAGAAATTTTAAGTCTACACGAAAGTCAAAATCAACACAAAACAGATGAAAAAAAAAAAAAAAAAAGGTGAAGTCTACCAACAAGTATCAAGATAAAGCCTGGAGCTCACCATCCAAACCAAAGACAATATCCACTGAAGCAACATGCCATTGAAGGCATTAAGCCAACAGTCGCACGGCTGTTAAAAGCTGGGGTGTTGGTCAAAAACAAAGACTGTATGTAAAACATACTAATTTTCCAATCAGAAAACCACAGTTTAATGATTATAGACTAGTACATGATTTACAAGCTGTCAACTCTGTTGTAGGATCTAAAACTCCCATCGTCCCAGATCCTTACACCTTATTCTTACATATAGCCTACCACCTACAGTAGTGCTGCACGATTTGATAAAATGTGCGATTGCGATTATGGTGGAAAATATTGCGATTTGCGATTGGATTAATCGTGCAGCACTAACCTACAGTAAATGGTTTGCAGTAGATGATTTGTGTTCTGCATTTTTTAGTGTTCCTATTCACCCAGATTTTCAAGACATTTTTGCATTTACCTACAAAGGGCCGCAGTATACATATACCAGACTGACACAAGGGTATGTAGAAAGTCCATCTTTGTTTAACAAAGTACTGACCCAAGACCTACAACACTTAGATTTAGATAGCTAAATCCTTCAATATGTAGATGATTTGTTGGTTTGCAGCCCCACTAAAGTAGCCTAGAAATCTAGACGCACCCTAGCGGCAGCAAATATAGGTGGGTCTAGAAACGAGCCATAGGAACTTTTTGAGTCTCGAACACCGCTTGTGTTCACCAATCACAGCGCTCTATCTGTTTAGAGAGTCGTTGGGCGGGCTTAACGCGATGACGACATACATTTTAATTGGTTTGTCAGGCTAACGTCATCCTGCTCTTTACTCTGATTAGTCGTAGCGCTACCCTATTGGTGCAGAGGCAGTTTGAAAGTCAGCCTTCATCCCGCCCCCTGGATTGAGCCGACTCCGAGGTCTACCGGTCGTTGCCAAACTAGACATGTTAATGATATAGTCTGGCTTGTCAGGCTACCACTAAAGAACAATATAAAATACTTTGTAAATGTGTCTAAAGGAGGACACAAGGTAATCAAAACTACATTGTAAAAGTACTTTCATCTCTGGGAATGGCAGAATACAGTCGTTCATGGATTAGTGTGACAATGATGAAAAACGTCACCCATGCATGCTCTTATTAGAGCAGCAGTTCAAAAAATTATATCACAAAGCTACATTTGTATGATGCGACTGAAGCAACTTTCCAAATGTTAAAACAGGAAAGCAACCACTTATATACTGCAGCATAAAGCTAGACAACATGAAATCAGACTGCCACCTTGTAACCAAGGCTTGGCAGCCTTATACATAAATTGGTGATACTTTACTGTACATGTGCATTGTTAACTAGCCCAGAACTTGTGCAATACAGTAAATCCAGCAGGTCACACCAGTAGATGGAACTCCTCATGACTGTGTACAGGTGACATATTTATGCATGCATACATACATGTGATGATTTATAGCAAAATCACACATTGCAGGCAGTGAACCCCCAACAACTATCTTTTCTCTCATCCAAGCACAGGATAGTAATTTACCACAGAAAAGATCGTGTAGATCAAAAGGCGTACTATTATGAAAATACTGATGACCAGATAAGAGTTTGCGGCGAAATCAAAGCAGATAATTTTGTTCTTCCACTGTTTTTTCTTATGTGTACGGTTAGGATGGCGCATGGTCAGGACCATTGCGCCAGGGGGGAAGCAATCAGACACCTACTGGTTTGGCCCATTTTTGGTGGAAACAGTGGATAGAAGACGTAGAAGTTTGCACTAAATATAATACACGAAAAGCTTTTTCGGCGCCTATGCGCAGATACCATCATGTGATGGTCCATTTCATCATCTTATGGTAGATTTTGTTGACATGATTGAAATGTAATTTTTGATTAATGAGTAGAAGCAGTATCAACAAAAGCACCAGGTCATACTGTAAGTCAGTAGCCAAGTTCTGGTGTACAGAAGTGGTTCCGAGGTTTGGTATGCCAAACACCATCAGTTCAGTCAATAGTGAAATCCAAACTGTATAGAATAATAGTTGACAGTAAACACGAGCTGAATTTGATAAGATGCTTTGCCTTTGGCACTGATACTAGAATCCACAACGTTTTATTTAAACAGGTAAAAGTACTTGGCTATCAGAGAGCCAAACCAAAGACTACAGCCAGGCAACTGGATGTATGTTGAGGTTTTTATAAAGGAAGGAGAATCAACCCAGACGTGAAGGACAACTGAAGGTCATCTTGGTAACATCAACTGCATTGTAAGTCGACGGTAAGAGTTTTTATTCCTCCTAACCATTGCTGTAGAGCAGATGATCCTTCGAGGACAATATATGGCTGCAGAAAAAGGTGCAGCAGCTCCTCAGTTGGAAGGAGCCAGTGATACCACCTCGCAGAGAGACCAACTAATGGAGACAGTAACATGGCTCCATAACATATGACAGCTTTCAAACACCAACTTAAGGCCCTAATGTCATATGGTTGCTTTGATTTGGATATGATATTAAAGTGTAGGCCCCTAAGTTCAACTAGGTTGACTTAGGAGAAGATATATTTTACTTATGTGTTTTTTTCTGTGTATTAATTATATTTCTGTTAGCCTTACTGACAGTTACACCATGACAGACCACTACGAGACAAGACCAGTGCAGGCAATACCTGGAAAGGCCAGCAAACCATCTCATGGTGCCATCAAGGCCAGGGGTGATTCCTTGCTATGGAACATACATAGCCGAGCCAGCCTGAGGTCATGAGTCCGTATCTTCCAGCGCAGTATAAGGGACGCCCATGATGCAGCCGACACCTACCTGGGAATCACTACTACATATATCAGCACCATCACGTATGATCCAAGTGGAGATGCAACCGACTACACCATTATAGTTGTGTATCCTGAGATGAATGCAACTACTACAGAAGCTGTAATGCAGCATGCAGAAAGACTGGTCAACACTCGCCACTCCTAAGCCACAATATGAAGGCACTAAGAACTAAGAACTAAAAAACAACTGTCTGATGACAAGAATGGTCAACACATGAAGAAACTACATCAGATAAGGGACAAGAAAAGATTGGCTCACGAGAATCACGAGTTGTGACAGGAAGGCAGAGCCATGAAGGAAAACACCATGAAGAAGAGCTTTGATGCTGATGGACATTACACCTGTTCCCTCTGATTTACTGTTGATATACCTGTTGTCATACTCAGACAAGGCAAATACATAAGTATCTTAATGATTTGTTACTATGTTAGAATTACTAATAAGACATACGTATTCTCATATAGACAAGAACCTACTAATTCTTTTGATCTACTGCCGTACCATGTAACCAATTTGCCAACAACTACATCTGCGGAAGACATATGTGTATCTATTAATAGTGAAATAGTGAAACTTATAGTGGTTAAATACATTAAATACGTAGTGGAATATTTATTGAGGGTTTTTAATATTTTAATGCCACCACTACTGCATTATGAGTCGCAACTAACTGCTGTCTGACTCACATCATACATGTTGTTTTTAGTATTTTTTAGTCTCTGCTTTTAACTGATTCTGGTAAACACACTATGGTTAATATTGAAAAATATTGTTTTGACCTACTGAAACTCTTTACTTACTGATTGTCTTGTCTTTATCATCTGCTGTAATCATGCATTATATGTCATTTTTGATTTGATGAGACTTTGCAAGTCTCACAGGGGGGAATGTTGGGTAAAAAAAAGGAAAAGCACTGAGCTCTGATACAGCAGAGAGAGACAGAGAAGGGAGGGGTGAGCATGAGGAAACCAAGAGAGTGCTGAGGAAGCAAGGGAGGAGTGGTCAGAGTGTGCGCATGCGTGGGAGTGCATCGTCAGGGTGTGCGCATGCGTGGGAGTGCATCGTAAGTTTGGTGTCTAGGTGCCTACAGAGGGAGTCAAGGGGGGTAACGTAGATAACGCCCGTCAGCAAGACTGTGTGGCGCCAATGAAGCTGAACTTGGGATGAACCCCAACACGTGCCATAGTAAGACACGTCCATGAAGGCGGGGATTAGCATCGTGCAATGTCGTGTAATTTTAGTTGAACAAATCAGCAGGGTAGATCGCAGTCGAACCGTCATCGTCAACCGTCATTTGAATAGAAGGGAGGAATCGTAAATAAAAAGCGAAGACAAGGAGATAACAACTTAGTCTGATCCGGAACAGGCTCGGGTTTATGTCCATTTTTTCTAAGCGGCGTAAACTCTACTGCACCAAAGCTCAGTCTACTCTGATCGCCTTGTGGAGCTATTCTGATACTCTGAGGGGATTTTTCTTATAACTTTGATGAACAACTTTTATAATCTTTGAGCATATTCGATACCATAATTTTGTACTAATTACATGTTGGAATAAAAGGATCCTTGATCGCAGCTGGCCCTGTTTTGGATCTTATTTTTCCTCCGACAGTCGCAGACTCCAAGTTCCCTTCCTGCTGGGCCGCAGCCTCCTAGTTCCCTTCCGGCTGGGCCGCAGCCCCCAAGTTCCCTTCCGGCTGGGCCGCAGCCTCCAAGTTCCCTTCCGGCTGGGCCGCAGCCTCCTAGTTCCCTTCCGGCTGGGCCGCAGCCCCCAAGTTCCCTTCCGGCTGGGCCGCAGCCTCCAAGTTCCCTTTCGGCTGGGCCGCAGCCTCCAAGTTCCCTTCCGGCTGGGCCGCAGCCTCCTAGTTCCCTTCCGGCTGGGCCGCAGCCTCCTAGTTCCCTTCCGGCTGGGCCGCAGCCTCCAAGTTTGCTTCCTGCTGGGCCGCAGCCTCCAGGTCCCCTTCCTGCTGGGCCGCAGCCTCCAGGTCCCCTTCCTGCTGGGCCGCAGCCTCCAGGTCCCCTTCCTGCTGGGCCGCAGCCTCCAGGTCCCCTTCCTGCTGGGCCGCAGCCCCCAAGTTCGCTTCCTGCTGGGCCGCAGCCTCCAAGTTCGCTTCCTGCTGGGCCGCAGCTTCCAAGTTCCCTTCCTGCTGGGCCGCAGCCTCCTAGTTCCCTTCCGGCTGGGCCGCAGTTTCCAAGTTCCCTTCCTGCTGGGCCGCAGCCTTTAAGTTTCCCTCTGGCTGGGCAGCAGCCTCCACGCCCCCAGGCGCCCTTCTCAGAGCTGCAGCGTCCTTCAGTGCCCCCTCCAGAGCTGCAGTGCCCACAGGCGCCCTTCTCAGAGCTGCAGCGTCCTTCAGTGCCCCCTCCAGAGCTGCAGTGCCCACAGGCGCCCTTCTCAGAGCTGCAGCGTCCTCCGGTGGCCCCTCCTAAGCTGCAGTGCCCCCCGGCGCCCTTTTCAGAGCTGCAGATTCCCCTGGCATCCTCTTCAGAACTGCAGCGTCCTCCGACGCCATCTTCAGAGTTGGATTGTCCTCCAGTGTCAGGGGACCCTGCTGACACCACTCTTGATCCCTGTGTCCAGCCGGCCGAGCCCCCGGCCCCTGACTCTGGCATCCAGCAGCCGGTCTGCTCGGCCCGCCTCCCTCCTGGTCTCCAGTCCCGTGGTCGGCGGCGTCCTCCAGCGCTGCCTCCGGAGACGGATCGCAAGCGGTGTTGCCCTTTTGCCCAGTTTCCCGGCCGACCCCCCGACCCTGCTCGGCCTCACGGCCTTTCCCCGGAGTCCCTACGGCCCCCGGGTCGCCTTCCCGAGTCTCACGCCCCTCACACCGGAGGAAACTGGGAAAGGGAGGTAAGAGCGATGAAATCGGCCCAACGTGTGACCTTGGGTGGTCAATTTGTAACTGGGGGAGTGTTGATCACCGTGCTCATAGAGGCGGAGAAGATCTTGAACTCCAAGCCCCTTGGTTATCTGTCCTCTGATATGTTTGACCCTGAGCCCGTCACCCCCAATCTCCTCCTCATGGGGCGGCCTGAGACAGCCTTTCCTCAGGTTATGTATGCCCATCCTGACCTTCTGAGGACAAGACCTATGTACGTCCAGTCAGCCGACTGGTTGCCCTCATGGAACGCAAGGACGATCCAGACCCCTCTTCCACATGAGGATTTTCCTCCAAGTCAAATATGATCCACATATAGTGTTGTCACGATACCAACATTTTGGTACCGGTATCGGTACCAACATGTTTTTCGATACTTTTCGATACTTTTCGGTACTTTTCCACATAAAAAGAGAACACAAAAAATGTCATTATTGGCTTTATTTTAACTCTTTCACTGCCAAAGACGAGTTATCTCGTCTTAGCGAATCCAAGCGTAGTCTGCCAAAGACGAGATAACTCGTCTTAGCGTTTTTTTAATTGCAACGCCATGTTGAATGTCTTGCCCTACTCCTCTGTGAAGATCAGACTTGTATCATCAAAATAAAGTGCAGAAAAACACATTTGGATTGAGAGATATAAAAAATATAGCGTGTTTTTCCCCCCTCACGGAGCGGAGCGGTTGTCTGACTGCAGCGGCGCCGCTCCGTGACTCTGGCCGCCGGTGAGAGCTTAGGGGGCGGCGGCGGGGCTCATGGCGGCTCGGCAGCTCGTCGAAGCTCCGTGCAGCTCCGTGATACAACGCACACACGTTAGTAACAACAACCCCGTTGATCGCTCGTCGTTAGTCGTCAAGAGCGTTTGGAAAGTCGCCAGATTTTGCGAGAAATCACTCAGATAGCAGCTTGAAAATCCCGCGATCTAGTGTGGATGAGGAGCGGACGGCGCCGGCGAACGTGACGAGAGCTAAAGATGGTGGGAGTGTCTGTTGTGAGCAGACTGTCTGTGGCTGTGGGTTCAGGGGGCGTCAGCCAGAGCTGTAGGCTGTGTGTGTGTGTGTGTGTGTGTGTGTGTGTAGATGTGTGTGTGTAGATATGTGTGTGAGACAGAGAGAGTGAGAGAGACCGCTGCCTGCTGACCAGAGGAAGCTGGATCTGATCTAAAGCGCCGTGTTTCGGCTACAAAAACCTGTCGAACTGATCCGAACACAGACACACACACACACACACACACACACACACACACAGGCACACGTACATGCACACGTCACGCACGCACACACACTAAAAAAAAGGAAAGAAAAAGTTTTAACTCAAAGAAAAGAAAAAAAGAGGCTGCAGTAGTGTGTGTCAGTAGCTAAATGTTTTGTCTTTTGTCATCAAAAGTCATTTGTCAGTGTTGATTTTGTTGTTGTTTACAAGAGAACAACTGTACAGATGCTGAGGCGTCACTAAAGCAAAATATAAAGGAGCAAATTGTACTGGTTCACGTGAAAATGACGGCCAACACAAAAACCTCTTTTTCTCAAGATTTTAGTGCCAAAATGGCATTTTGGGCTAAAGTAACCTATATTCAACCGCCAATTTCACAAGACTGGAACAAGATAGAAACAAACAGTTTTTTTTGCTGGAAAGTAGAGACCCTAATCTTTCCTTTGATGGGTTGAATGTGTATGTAGTAACAGTACATAATATATGGTGGGTCTACCAAAATCAGTCAAAAAGCTGGAAAATGCCTGGCAAGCTGGAGGAAGCTGCTGTGAGAATGGCTGGCAGTCAAAGAGTTAATAGAAAAATTTTGGACCATAAAACAGGAAATCAGTAAACAGTTACTGCTGCTGCAGGATTAACATTCCATCTATATTAATCTGAACTCTTCCTAAATTAAAAAATGTCAGTTTAAAAATGAACATCAACTTGTTTTCTTTGCATTATTTGAGGTCTGAAAACACTGCATCTTTTTTTGTTATTTTGACCAGTTGTAATTTTTGGGAGAAATTGTTATCAGTAGTTTATAGAATGAAACACAAATGTTCATGTTACTCAAACATACACCTATTATTTCCCATATGTAGACCAAATTGATTCTGTTCCCCCCACCCCCATCAACGCAATATCGTTCCGTTAATTCATCTCTGTAGCGCTGCTTCGCCGTGCTCACTCACTCACAGAGAGAGAGAGAGACAGAGAGAGAGAGAGAGAGACAGAGAGAGCATGCAGCCAGCGGTGATCCACGGTAAAAACAAAACTTATTAACGAGGCTGTGGCGGCCGTCTCTCTCTCGCGCGCGGCGCACACACACAGACACACACACACAAACACAGGCACATGGACAGGTGGCGCTGTAACGGTAATGATAAAAAGCACCTTGCTTCGTTTGTGACTCGCTCTCTCGCTCCTCGCGGCTCAAATTACAATGCGGCGACTTCACGCGGCGACGTCACCGCTGCTGGCGGCGCAGAATGAAAGTACCGGTCCCATCTAAGCGCAGTATGGTACCGTTTTAAATGCGTTAGTACAACTGTAGGGGAGGAAATATTCATCAATTTTTAACAATATCTCCCCAATACGTGTTTTGTCTTTCCGGTGTTAAGATGAGGTTTTCAAAATAAAGTAATGTAAATACTCGTTTAATCTGACTCCATTTAAAAATAACTTTACTCTTAAATATTGGTGGAATTAAAAGTTAATCAATCATTTAAAATATAAACACTTTAAGAATCAATTCTATTGTTAAGAAAACTGGAATCAATCTTAGTTCAGTGATGGTATAGATTATTAAAACCACTCAGTGACCTTCTTAACATAGAAGAATAGCCTCGATGCCTGGGTTGAAGTATTCAGAGGTATAATAACATGATACTCAATCTTGTCTGTCCAACTCAGAGGTTAAGGGTGTGAATAGCGCCCAGTGAAACATACCATATAACTAAGATCTTTTAGACTAACTTAGTTCAGGGATGGCAGATATAGACTTAAACTATTCAGTGACCTTCTTAACATAGAAGAACAGCCCAGACACCTAGGTTGAGATATTCAGAGGTCATAAAATATAACTCAATGGTTAAAAGACATGATACTCAATCTTTTCTATTCAACTCAGAGGTTAAGGGTATGAATGTTACCAAATTAAACTTACCATATAACTAAAGACCAAATAAATATCCAATAACAGATTCTTAATTATTTAGAACAAAGTCTCAATAAGGCAATATTAGAAATGAAGGGTTAACATTCCAGTTTATTGTGATATACAAAATGAACAAACTATAGCAAATAGTAACAATACTTAAAAAAACAGATAATGCAACACACTCGATGTGTGGGAGCTCTGGTAAGCAGATCAACTCAAAGTGAGGTTCTTGCTCTTTCCCTTAAATATCCAACCAGAACAGAAACACCTCTAATTCACATAACAATTGGGACTTTGCATGGAGATACCATTCGCATCTGGAGACCTTTGATCATCAGGGGGTCTTTTCATATGACAATTAATCACCTACACCTTTGTACTTCTCGCACTGAGACACTTGAGTGATTAGAGACAGTCATCAAATGGTGAAACTCTAACAAAGATAATTGATTAAATCACTAATAACCAAAAGGTGTAAATACACAAAGAGGTTACATCCAGGCTTAGGTAAAACTTCCATTCTTTCAGAGACAACATTTCAGGGTGGGGGTCTGACTGTCTTACACCCCGGTACCAATCTCGTACCGGTATACCGTGCAACCCTATCCACATATTTGAGGGGCGGCTGTAGAAAATCCCCACCTCCTTCCCTATCCCTCCTTCCACATCAACTCCTTCTATCCCTCCTCCTTCCCCTTGCATCACTGGAGGGCGGAGCTCAGAGGCTGATTTAGGCAGGTAGCTCACCTGTGGCAAGCCCTTTCTGCTCTGGGGAACAAAGGAGCTGCTGCCTAGTCCTCCTCCTCCACAACTCCCTGATTGTTGAGCTGCGTGATTGATCATTAAACAGCCAAACAATAAATGAGATGAATTGGACCTTCTGCGTTTGTGCCATTGTTTCAAACCACCACTCACTGCGTTGATCTACAATAATCCGGAACCAACCTAGTCCCACACCCAGTCATATTTTACAGTCTCTCCTTTTGACTTAAAGACTATGCAGGATTTATAGCTTGACCATGCTACATTATTACCTTAAATAAACAGATTTGGAGTAATTGTCATGGTTTAACTTATTAAGAGGGAGAATGGAGGCTCTCTGCTTCCGTGTGTGTCGCTTATTGCGTCTCTGGGATGAAATCCAACCTGGGAAGATCAGAGCCTCCGCCCCGCTGCGCTGTCCCAACAAACGCACCCCATAACTTTTTTTTTCTTTTTTTTTGACGCGCCCCATAAGTGATCTCTTGTTTATGACAGATTAAACTACACAAATACACGTTGTAACATCGTATAACGTTATCCGCCGCTCTACAGATTGCAACCTGATCTCACAGAAATGCGTGAAATGACCACGAACACCTAGTACCAGATTCCGTGCTCCTTTCACGTAATGTGTTAAAATTACGTGAAAGAAGCACAGAAACAGTCTCCACTGAAAGTCAATGAGTCCAAACACCGTGAGATGGCCACGCAAACCGTGTCGTGGTGAACGCACGCATTTTCAGACAAACACGTCACGCTGTGGGTGGTGTTTCAGATCCCGGAAGTGCAAATGTAGACTAATCGATATTGTTAAAAAAGATTGGATTATTAGCCATAATTCTGTAACCATCCAAGACAGACTGTGTAACGATGGTATGTGCTTCTGTCGAGTCCAAAAGCCCCGTGTAATATCAACTTCATTTTAAGAAAACACATTTTATTGTCAATGTCATGTCACGGAGAAGCACTACATTACCCATAATCCTCATGTTTATCTGTGACCAGCAAATACAAATAAAACAAATTGAGCTTTCATCATATTTCTTAGTAACTAAAATGTCCTTTTTGTTTTCCACATTGAATTTTCATTTTTAATTCAATGAGTGAAATTTTCTTTTCTTTTTTTTAATCTGAAAAACACCGGCGTTGCCTGTCGCCTTGGTAACGCCAGCGTATCCCCCAAAGGAAACACACACACACACGCACGCACGCACGCACACACACACACACACACACACGCAAACCGTGTCGTGGTGGATACACGGATACTGATCCAGGAAGTGTAATTTCTTTTTTTTATTATTTACTTATTTATTTTTCGTCTTTTTTTTCTTCCTGATTTTTTTTCTTTCTTGAGGCTTATCCTGGAAGTGCAGATGATTTTATTTGTATATTTTTATTTTTATTTGAATTGTATTCCCTTTGTTTTCCTTAATACCTGAAATGTTCACCGTTACCAGGGCAACGGAGATTTCCGCTTTGCGCCATCCAGCCTTTTCACTCTCCACTCGGCCACAGTAAGTAGGTATCCCGCCAAATAAGGTGCCTAAGGGTTGTTTATTTGTTCAAAACACACTTATATAAATGTATTTCTTCGGTTTTAGCAAAGTGGTTGTAGCGTTTTAACTGTGGAGCTCAGTTTGAGTTTGTTAATATGATTTATAATGCAAATCTTTACAGTAACAGTTTACAGTAACTTCGCCGCCGTGGATGGGTTTCATTGACGTTACCATTCATAAACTGACGTATCGTTAATAAAACGCCATTACAGAATTTTTAAAGCATCATTTATTTTACTGAACCGTTTATTATACGGACTAAAAGTAAACAGAATATGCTATTCCCGAGTGTCCATGAATGCATCAAGGGCCAGTATTCAGAATGTCGCCATCTTCAGGTTGATTCATAAAACTTCACGTTTGGCCTCAAAACAACAACAGCCTACCTACTGCCCATTACATTACTGTAAAAAAGAGAAAATTCCCTGGCACATGAGGGCATATTGTTTTTAAAAATACAAGTATTTTCTACAGCAAGGTATGGATGTGATATTACACTGCAGCAGAAGCAGAGAAGATGGCAGACTTCCCTCAAACATAATGATGTAGGGTAATTTGCAAAAAATGTAGATCTATAACAGGGCAGTTTAGATGTAGATGATTCTTTCCAGTGGATTTGATTAGTTAGCGGGGACTCACCCAATTTTCCATTCATGACATTGTAGAGAGGTTGCTCAAAGTCACAAATAACAAAGAGAAGAGATTACAATGAGGAAAGAAATAACTACAGCTACTTGCTTTTCTCAGTGTGAATACCGTATGCTGTCTGATGAATACAGTAGCCTAAGGATTGTTTTGTTTTTAAAATACATTTGGCCTGGGAAAATGATGAATGATCCCTTATTTGCAAACCTCTCTAATACTGTTTTTTCTCTCTCTTTTTTGCAGCTTCATTGCAACATTTCCACATTTCCATTGACAAACACAACAAACACACACACACACACACACACACACACACACACACACACACACACACACACACACACACACACACACAAACAGGTAACCAACGGCACTTTTAAGAGCCTTTCTGTATTTTTTGTATTTTTGTCTGTATTATTGTGTTTGTGGTTGTATTTGTGTTTGTATTTGTGTCCCATTTGTGTTGTTTGATAGCCATGTCTTCTTTCGGTGATCCCAGCAAAGCTCGGCTCACCATGGGAGCATTAATTAGTGATGCATTACTCCAAGAGGCTAAGGTGAGGTTTTTCATGATTAACAACGACCTGAATCTACATTTCTGCTATATCTTTTCAAAGGTTGTAATGCAAAGGTTCTGCTAGAAACTTTAGTGAAGCTTTCAACTAATGTTTGTTCATTATCGTCTTATGTTATATCTTACAAGTTAGTTATTATTATTGTTAAGTTTGATTTCAAACTCTGCGACCATGTAGGAAGCCATGGCCAAAGAAAACCCTGCTGTAAAAAAGAGGAAAAGCAGGAAGAGATCCCTCTCCAGTCCAGCAGCCGAGAGAATGGGAGATAAACGTGAGCGACGTCGCCCAAGACATTCTGGTTTGTTCTTTGATACCATGATTACTATGCCATATTTTATGAAAAGTAGTAGTTAAATAAGTTGCTATTTTGCAAGGTACCAGTATAACTGATACCAGTCAAAAGACTGTTTAATTTTGTGTTAGATATTGTAAATAGATACAGTACAAATGAAATCGAGGGGTTAGAACCAAAAGGGCGTAAGTGACATTTTGGGCGAAAATGAGTTCTATATATCAAAAGAAAGGTCTTGATGAGCTCTATCCAATGATGCCAAAATGACCCATCTGAGATCAAACTGTATTGAATAAAGCAACAAAACAATAAAGACCTAACTCAAAAATGTGAGTAATGTTTGGAGCCAGCCCTGAAAAATACATCCAAATACATGTCGGACCCACATGTTGGTTCAGAGCCAGAAGGGCGTAAGTGTAGTTGTTGCCCTTAAACAGCATTCAAAATGGCTGAGAAAACTGCAGACATGGAACTGTCTGAGGCAGAAAAGATTTTGATGAATATTATGAAACAAACTGATGAATCCTATATTAAAGAAGTTAAAGATGAGTCAGAGTTGTTTTTGAATGTATGCCCTCACAAGAGTGATTACAGTAAGACAGAATCATGCCTTGAGAGCCTTACTGGGGTTATCCCTATGTTCCCCGGCTCCTATGTACCTGTTATGTGTGTGACTGGGCAACATAGAACCCTTTCATAGAAAAAGTGTCCTATGTTCCCCGCTTTTCCCCAAAAAGACCAGGGTGCCGTAACAGCGGTGTTTCGAAGTGGAGGTATTTCGGAACAGCGGGGTGTCGAAGTGGAGGTGTGTCGGAATGGAGAGCTGTCCCCCGTGTGGGCTTCCTCTGACTCTGAGGTAGGAAATAGAGCCACTAGTTTGAATATTACTTTGAATCAACTTTTTTTATGTACCCTGCCCTGAATAAATATTGTGTGCCAAATATAAATTGTAAGTAATATTGTTGACATTTTTTATGAGTTTCCTTGCTTTCATTCATTATTGAACATTTTCATGTTAATATTTAGTTGGAAGTGTATTTTTAAGCAAATGTTAATGTTTCTCCAGCTGCACAAGCCACAGGAAGGCACCCTGTCCACCCTGTACACGAGGACAGCCCTCAGATGGAGCAAGAGTTGACAACCCTTGGTGAGTGAAATAATTCAGCAGTTGACTCAGTTCAGTTTATCCCATTTCCTCCATTTATTTAGTCATCTACTGACCCATTATGATGTGTTATTAGGGCCACGGGCAATCGCACCGGGCACTGGTCCCAACAGCTATGAAATAGCTGCAGGGACCAGTGCCCGGGCTGCGCAAAATTTTTGCATTGAAATGAATGGGACGGGCGGAAAAAAAAGACCAATCATTGGAGTTTAACAAACGTCTACTGCTCAGGCATACTTTCACCTAGAGACTCCATTTAAACTTTAAACAGTAGACACAAGTCTTGTGTATTGGCGTATTACTCCACGTTTTGATAGGTCATATAGTTTTTGATCAATCCCTGTTCAATGACCATGATCATTTTTGGAGAAATTATGAGATTATAATGGGTGTGTATTGCACGGAATGTTCGTGTCAGAGTGCGTGACATCATCGGTTAGAGTGGGAGAGATGCCAGAAAAACTCCAGATTTTTTCTCTTTCCAAACTCCAAACGGCCACAATTTACACTCTACACACATAATTTCCGCCACGTTTGTAGACGAGCTCATCCTCGATCTCCTCATCTGCTCAAAATATCAGAGTGACTTACAGAATTTAAACTCTGAGCCTCTAAGTGCGGCCACGTCTGTCTCTGCTCCTCATTGAGTCCAATACAAATATTTTCTGAGAGAAGCAGAACGGCCTGATGTTTTAAAACTGCCAGCGTCGCCAAAATATTTACTGTAGAAACACCAAATCGTACCAACATTTTCAGTAAGTCCTTAGAGCAACGTTGATCTGTGTTTTGTTCTGATAGGAGTTACCGTTTTCTCACCCTAAGCCTAAATGTGAGACCGGTGCAGAGGCAGAAAATGGCTCTTTTTCTCCATGTTTCTGTCTGTCTCAGCCTGCGGGGGCCCCTATCGCCGTGGTAACCTCTTTGATCCTCAGGCCAGAGCTCGTTAACTTCATAAACAATCCACCTGGCGCTCGTTTAAATGTTTATAAACACCGACACAGCTAAATCAGACTGACACAGGATGCAGCTACTAACTAACTATGTGTCAAGTCAGTCACACACACACACACAGACTCTAGAGCCAGCTTCATGTGATTACAGTCACACACACACACACACACACAAACACACACACACCTTCATGTGATTAAAACACAGTTAACGTGCAACAGAATTTAAACTTAAACCATGATTTAATCTGGTTTTAAAGTTAAACCTTGTTGGTGTCAAATGCCTCTCGTGGGAGCAGCTGATAGAGTCCCCCCCAGCTGAAAGCAGCCCACCCCACCAGCCAGAGGGTCCAGGACCATAGGGACTGCAGTGGAGGAAGGCTGCCTTAACACCCTGCACAATGGCACCCAGTACACAGAAGTTAGACAGGACCAGTCAGCCCATCACCTGGTCCGTTCAACAAATCAGTTTATGCTACTGTGATTTATGTAGCCTAGTTAAATACTACAGTAATCATCATAGTGTATTGGCAGGAAAGACCATTTAAATCTGTATCAAATATCGATTAATTAATTAATCGATAATTTGCATGTTGGTCTTGGTTAAGTACCACCTTGAAAAAAAAAATGTTTTGTTGCTTAAGCTATTCAGGCCTAGTCCACACGAACACGGGTATTTTTGAAACCAAACTTTTCTGGACCCCGGTTAAAAAAAAAATTGCGTCCACACCACCGGTGTGATAAAAAATAACTCCGTCCACATGAAACCGCAAATCCGTCTTCATGTGCATTCCAAAGCAGTAGGTGGTGATATCACTCCTAACAGGAAAGCAATAGGGCTGTGGGAACATAGGAATGACCCCGTAACTTGTACAGAGAGAGTGGAGGCTCAAACAGCTCAAACTGACCGGCACCGCGAGTCCGCGCTACTGTACACCCCGCCCGTAATCTCTTGTTTATGACAGATACGAAAATACACAAATACACACATCGTAACGATAATCCATCGATCCACTGATTGATTCTGAGAGGCTTCATTTAAAACAAATGTACAGGACGGAAGGAAGCAACACAGTGGGGAAGTGACCGCAATTTACAATTTGATAAAAGCCTATTTTAGCCATATCAGCATGGTGGGGTCCGCCCGCTATTCCGACATGTCTCTATTTAGACATCCCGCTATTAGACGACATCCCTCTATCTAGACATGCCGGCAGTCCGACACTTTTTGATACCGCTATTCCGATGCGATACCCAGGCGCGTCTCTCTCTCTCTTTTCTTTTCAGCATGCCTGTCACCGGTTTGATGAGGGAGTGATGTTCTTAATTTCAACAACTCAACTATCAAGTCGCAAACAAAACTAACACACATGATAAACAAACAGAACTATGCTGCAGTTTGTTTGTCAAGTTAACCTGTCACCTTCAGCACCACGGACAGCGGAGAGCTGCAGCTGTGAGCGTCTGGGCTCTGGGCTTAGGGCCTGGGGCCTCATTTATCAAAACTGTAAGTAAGCAGTGTAAAACTGCTGCTACTAAATGTTTTGCTTAGGCCTACGGAGAAAAGACACCCAAAATATTTACACCTTTTTCAGATCTATCAAACTGTGCATGCACAACTCTCCGCAATTTCACTTTGATAAATCAAACTGGATACAAGAATGGTGCACAGTTGTGCACGTGAACACACCTCTGCCCCCGGAATGCCTAGACACAACCATATATGGTCAGCACGTGCATATTAATTAGCCATGTGCGCTCTGTGGAGCAGCAACAAAGTTATTCTCTATTCAGCTGACTTCAGTGACAGAATAACAGTCTCAGTAGGCTGCAGATCAGGGGTGCTGCTGCCGGTGTGTTTTTAAACTTGGAGGGTTTGTTTTTTCTTCTCTCTTATAGGCCTATGTATTTGTGTATGAGAAACAGTGTCTCAGATGAAGAAAAAAATCAGGACAGGTCTGACTATAACGTAGCCTAATCAATCAATGTCGGAAAAGCGGAATGTTTGAAAAATAGTAAAGTGCCCCTACTCCGACAATGAAAAAAAGAATCTCGGAATAGTGGGACGCTTGAAAAATAAAATTAGAAGTCAATGTCGAAATAGCGGCATGTCGGAATAGCAGCATGTAACCACATATGGTGACCACGCGGTTTTGTATTAGTGTCCGCATGTTTAGTGATTATTGATATTCACAGGAGCGTCTGAGTGGTCAGCGCATGGTCAGCGTCGAGAACTTGACGTGCTAGCAACAGTAACTAGGGAGGGCAGGGATTTCTGAAAAATGTCCGGTTTTCCTGTCCACACGTGAAGCTGAAACCGGAGTTTTCGAAAAAGTTCACCCTGGACTCCGGTTACAAAAAACTCCGGTTTCAGGAGCCCAGTTCTGCGGTTACGTGTGGACGAAAGGCCAAACCGTGTAGGGAAACACACGGTTTCAAAAATACCCGGGTTCGTATGGACGGGGCCTCAGTCATTCAATGGTATACTAAAATCCATGTGAAAAAAATGCATCTCACTGTTCTCATGTCAAATATTTATATGCGATTAAAATGCAATTAATTGCGATTAATTAATTACAAAGCCTCTAATTAATTAGATTAATTGTTTTAATTGAGTCCTGGCCCTATTACACAAGATACACACACACACACACACACACACACACACACACACACACACACACACACACACACACACACACACACACACAGTTAACCTAATGTGATTACAGCTCCTCCATATCAGTGCTTATAGAAAGATGATCATGTGTCTGTCTGATCAGCTCTGTCTTGACCTTAAGATCGTGGGTTTGATTCCCATGTTGACAGAGATGGCAAAATCGGCAGTAGCCGTGGCCCATTCAAAATTTCCCGAGAGGAAATTTTCTAGTATTTATTTGTAATGTATAGTTGTAATGTATTTAGTTAGGTTATGTATATTTGGTGGAATGGTTTCTCTCATATGTTAGCCTACTACTCTTATGTTGCTATATGAGGTTTGAGCAAAAAGCTGTGGGGCTTCTGCTGTTGTGATGAATGGCGCACATAACAATGCGTGGCATCTATCATGTTTAGGCCAAAACACTTTTTGTAATGGTCTGAGTTTTGGGTTCTTGTTTTAATTTACAGTTAGGCTCTCTTCTTGTGTACCCCCTTTTTTTTGTGTGTGGCGTACGGGGGTGAAAACAAGTTTCCTTGCAAAGGACAAATAAAGCTGAATCTGATCTGAATTTGGTTTGTAGCTAGTTCCTGTTTTATTTTGAAGTGTTGTCTTGTCTTCCTGCATTCTCCCTCCTGTTTGATTTGCTTATGTGCCTCATCTGTGTCGAATTGCACCATCTGTGTCTCGTTCCATCCTGTATACATGTATACCTTCCCACTGTCTCTTGTCTGGCATAGTTAATTTCCAAGTTGTGCACATGTTTCTGTGTGTCTCCCGCTATCAAGAAATCTTTTTATGCCACGGTAAATTAATCTATATTTGTTCAACTATTTGCTACTGAATCCACATTTGGGTCCTGGTCTCAACCCTTCAGCCCTGAGACTTTGTGAGTAAGCATGCAAAACTTTGTTGCCCTCATCATCACAGAAACATCGCCCATACTGTAGCAACAAGCAAGCTGAATAACTGTTCATTTACAACAGACGGAGAGCTTCCACCTTTTGCTCAGACCTTTTATATTTTCCAACTGTAAATTTCAGTATACTTCCTTAATATCTATAATGTACTGTGTATATACATGGCATGATTTTAAGCGTGGTGGAACAGCTGTTTCTTTTGTTTTTTAGAAACACGTCTTCAAGAATTGAAGGACACTCTTGCAGCAGAAATCCCAACCACAAATGTTGTGTCTACGTGGACACAAAGGCAGCTTAGTACTGATGCAAGGATGAAAATGTCAAGGGCAGCACTTCTTGATGCCAAACTATCAGCCGAGAGGGTGATTAACCAAAAGTGCAACAGATGCACTGTAGTTGAAGCTGTTGTCAGATGTCTGGACTGTGTAGCACTGGAAATGGAGTTCTTCTGCGCGAAATGTGATATGGAGGCCCACAAGAGGAACATCTTCCACGACAGAGAAGCTCTCTTCCATGGTTTTTTTGGGCCAATTCCCCCGACCACAGCTGTGGTTTTGGATGAAAATGACCAGCCTCAGTTTTGTGAACAATGTATGTAAACATGAACAATACATTTACAATGTCCAGTTACACTGAACTCCCGTAACTATTGTGTATCGATGCATATTTGGAGTAGTTGAATCGGAACCGTGGCCAGTTGTGTTAATATTGTAGGGTTGTTATGCCATATTTTAAATTGGTTCATTGTTTTGAAAAACACATTAGGGGGGTAAGGGAAAACTGTAAATAAACCCTTCATACTATAGCTTTTCCACCTTGATTGCAGTGTGCCTGCTGCCACTTTCAACCCCAGCCATCTGTAAGTGCTCCCAAGACCTCACAGTCACTCCAGGGAAGCATGTCTCTGTGGTCACCATCAATGGTATGTTCAGGAAGCTCTATTTTTTTGACTGTGCATTGTGAATCTTAATCACCTTCTGGTCATTTAAGTCAAACTCCCAAATGCCTTGTTAACCATACTGCACAGTACATTTAACATGGCTGTGTAAAATACAACGTGATTATATATGAATTTGGTTACTGAAAATATTTTTAATATGTCCTCTCAGGAAAATATGAAGTCTGCCTGCCCCAGAAGTCCTGTCCATCCTGCTCCACACAATGGAACCCTGAGATTGGAGACCTCCTCAGACACCGTTACTGGCCAGCTACCAGCAGCTGCCAGACACTATTTAAATTTGACGTTCTAACAACGTTTAATCACATGAAGGTGACCGCACCAGCTATGTCCAGAATGGCATTTCTGAAAATGCTGGAGCACAGAGCTGTTCAAGCTGGAAGGGTAAGTCTTTTTGAACCAAGATGAAATGCTACAGAAAAGTCATATCACTGCATACCTAATAGTTGTTTGTCAGTGTATCTTTAACAATGCTAATGATACTTTTTAAATTTACAGACAGGCAGTATCTGTGCAGATACATTTCAGCGGAGCTTCTTTGAATTTGTTTTTTGCAAATTCAAAGAGGAGGACATGTGTGGGGTCCATCATTTTGACTGTCCAGCATGTTCGCCAGACATGTTGGCAGTGAGCTGTGATGGCAACCGCAAGCTGTATCGCTTCTCTAAGTCCAAAGGGTAGATATAGATATTTCATGTGAAATAACATAAGGGTATGAAAATAATTACACGTCACAGTTGTTTCTAGCAGTCACGATAGACAAAATAATAGTACATGAAATATTTTTTCATTTCCATCGTTAACCTTTATGTTAAAGCAGAAGTAAGTGATATATTTGTGTTAATATAAGTCTTAAATAGTTATATCTTCTGACAGCAATCACTTACATAGAGTGTTTGGACTGAAACACAGGTCTCTCAGTCCCTCTGCTCTGCTCTGAGCCGAGGAGAAAACTTTTCTCGTATCCTACAGTTTTTATTCAATGAGGAGAGAGAACGGCATGCAGGCTGTGTGTGCAGCCAAGGGATGCGCGTGAATGTGGTGACGTAGGGACGAGGACCGTTATGGTGCGTTCAAGGAAACTCGTAACTCGTGTTTTTCCAACCTGTGAAGTTGTACCAGTTCAATCTGGTACGAGTTCACGGGTCGGAAGTTACGAGTGGCCGTTATAGTGCACTTTCACCGGTAAAACAGGTCGGAAAAACACGAGTGGGTTGCCTGAAACGCTACAAAGTCGTAAGTTGTGACTTGAAGCTGTAATTTACGACTTCCACTCCACTATTGTATATAAAATAGCTAATGGTGAACATTTCATTGGACTGTAATAAAAACTAGAAAAAGATAGCATTTCCTGCAGAAAATGCGTGTGAATGCTGAAAGCAGCTGAACGCTGTTGCTGAAGCAATGCTGAATGAGCTGAAGAAATTGTTGAATCAATGCTAAATTAGTTGACGAAACTGCTAAAGCAATGTTGAAAAGACTAATGCTAGAGTAGTAGAGAGTAGAGGAATACTTTATTCATCCCTAGGAGGGAAAAAGCTGAAACATATAACTTGTAGTGTGAGATGAATGCCTTTTTAAAGGTTCATGAGGCAAGAAATGCACATGCGTTTTAAGTTTTTTACTGCTGATGGGCGATGAAGCGTTAAAAACCAAAAAGAATGAGCCCACCCGCGTATCTCTCCGTTGCCTTGAACAGGCTGTGTGCTGTATAATGCGCTGCAATTCTGGGTCCGAATTTCCCGCGCTGTCCGCGGATGTGACGTCAAATGACGCTGCATGCGCGTCCTCGACAGCTTCGGCTTTCCTCCGCTTGCGCCCAGCGGTCGGCGGATGTCTTGCAGCCTGAACAGTTACGTGAGCAGCGAGTAGAGAAATAACGTCACTTTCTTACATTTTAATATTTTTTCATGCGAGAAAGTGACGGTTTAGTGTCCCAATCTGTTGTCAGTTTATCCAAATAACGTCTGTAAGTACTAGATTTGCTCCGACATTTTTCGGAGGAGTGCAGAGCCACACACGCAGCAGCAGCAGCGGCTCGTCACAGAGGCTGCAGCCGGGGAGCTGAGCTCATCGGCTGGGCAGCCTCTGTCCTCTGTCCTCCTCCTCCCAGGGAAGAAAACGAGCCGAGTAACTTCCCCACAGGTTTTTAGAGGTTTTCTGCCGGCTGGTTTAATTGTTTTGAGGAGATAAATGCTGGTCTCATTGATGATATCTAACAGTGGCACTGTGGCAGTCGGATTAGTTCATTTGAATGAAAAGTGAAGCTTCAGGTGTGTGTGAGCAGCGCAGCCTTGGGGCTCTGTACGTACAAAAATCACCATATTTAGGCTACTTCAATAAATAAATAAATAGTTTTACAATGAGCCGATTGATTCATCCGTGGTCAGTTTATGCAAACAACGCCTGTAAGGAAATTCTCCGACGTGTTCGGAGCAGTGCAGAGCCACTAGAGCAGCCGAGCGGCACCAGCGGCTCACAGAGGCGGCGGCGGCGGCGGCCGGTGCTGACCTGATGCCCGGGCGGTCAACCTCCGGGTGGCGCGGTAAATTGAGCACTGTACAATGAGCGCGGCATGGCGCATTTACTGTTTATTAACAGCCAGGCGGTGTGTGTGTGTGTGTGTGTGTGTGTGTGTGTGTGTGTCTGTCTGTCTGTCTGTCTGTGTCTGTCTGTCTGTGTGTGTGTGTGTGTGTCTGTGTCGTGAGACAGCAGGTAGAGGGGCTGACTGGCAGAGATGAGGGATAGTGAAAAATGTTCTTTTTTTCTGTGAGAGACTGCTGCGGCGGACACAAACCAAACTGTGGCGGCTGATTAATGTAAAACACTGGTATAGTAACGTTGTGCCGTTTCCAGTTCAGCCACAGTGTCACTGTCACATCATCAGCTGCACTGCTGTGGAGAGTTGATGCGCGCTACCGCACCAGTTTGGCTGATATGGCTGCAGTAACCCTGACGGCCGCTACGGCCGTTGTATCGCTAGTGAGTTTTATTCCTTATTCTTGCCTCAAGCACCTTTAAAGGTAAAAAGCAGTAGAAATGCTAAAGGGAGAAGAAAACATTGAAATTCTGCATGTTTAAATGTAATGGTTAAATAGTTGAAATCTGTAGCTAACCTGACAGGAAGGACAACTGATGAACCAGCACTAACATAGCCGAAGCAATGGCTGAGAATATATTTAAAAGTAGAAGATGTGAGACTTTGTATGAAATGGCTGGAAATTACTTGAATTGTCAAAGAAGAGTTTGAAAAATTCCTGAATTAGGAAAAAAGTTCATGCCTACTGAAATACATTGTAAACTGACAGCAGAAGAACATTGTTGAAGAATATAGATCATTAGCATTAGCTGAGGAGTAGAACATGTAAACAGCGGGTTTAATGGTGTGAAATGGTTGAGAAGAGCCTCAGTAGTTTAGGATACGTGTAAAACAATGTGTTCAACATGACCAAAATGGGTAAATGTGTATTTTCAGTTTAAATAGCTAAAGAACAAAATTAACAGCAACGAGTCCATTAACTACAACAGGAAGATAGAGAGGTACATACAAAACAGTCAGACAACTGTAGGAAAAGTGTGTGTGTGTGTGTGTGTGTGTGTGTGTGTGTGTGTGTGTGTGTGTGTGTGTGTGTGTGTGTGCTCCCTCAGTGAACTGTATCAGTCTCTGCAGTATCTTCCAGCTGCAGCAGTCAGTTCAGTTTCTGTTCACTTTGACTGAGGGAGGTTTTTGTACGACGCTTTTTCACTGTGTGAACACATTCCCACTGTGATAACTCTGACAGTAGTAAACTGCTGCATCTTCAGCCTGGACTCCACTGATGCTCAGAGTGAAGTCAACTCCATTCCCTGCTCCACTTCCACTGAATCTGGAGGAGATTCCTGATTCTCTGTCTGATGTTCTATAGATCAGAGGTTTAGGAGCTTCTCCAGTTTTCTGCTGGTACCAGGCCAGGTAGTACTGTGGTCCATAGTACTGAGCTACTTCTGAACTGGCCTTACAGTCAATAGAGACAGTTTGTCCAAGCTGCACTGACTTGGCTGCTGGCTGAGTCACAACAACATTTTGTCCAACAGACCCTGAGGAGAGAGAAGAAACACTGGACATGAGATGTTGAGGTGAAACTCAGCTTCACTCCAAATGATTTTCACATGACAGAAAAATGATTGTCCTCACCCTGAGTGAAGCAGAGGAGAGTCCAGATGAGGACGGAGACCAAAGTCATGTTTTTGATGAGGAGGATTTCTGTGTCTTGTGTTGTCATGAAGGACAGCTGTCAGTCATCCAGTCTTCAACTCTCAGGACTATAAACTCTCCCAGAGCACTGGAGCATGGTGCTGCTGATGCAAAGTGGCTCTCTATGGAAATGCTCTGACTGACTCCAACAGGGACTGGGATCAGTCTCATCATCATGATTATCAATGGATCAATCAGTTGATCAGTGTATTGATCAGGAAGAGTTTTTTGAAATGCTCTTTAGGTTTTACCTGATTGAGCTTCTTTAATTCCGATTATATTTTTCTCATGTCATCAAACATTTTTGAAAATGTTGATTTTTCATAAAATGAACAAATATTAAAAATTGACAATACATGTTGTCCTTCTTCTACTGTGTTGTTGTCATTTCTCACATCAGCTGCCAAAATGTTACAAACAGACTAATTATGGTGAGTTTGTTTGTTTCAGAGTCAGAGAGCCGTGTCTCTACAGTCAGAGGTTTTTGTACGACGGCTCAATGACTTTGTATCACTGTGGTGGACTTTTGGTGGAGGAACCAGACTGGATGTTGGAAGTAAGTTTCTGCAAAAATACTAAAAAGATTATTTCTTTTTTTTGTTTGTTTTTAGCAAATACAATATTTTATTTTATTAAGTATATTTTTCATATTTGTGTTTTTATTTCTCCTTCTTAATCATGGAGTTAAATGTAAATCTCTTTTCTCAAGTTTTCTTGTTGTATGCCTGCCATGATTGAATTGAAGTTGAACTGTAGAAATGGTCAAACATCATTTGTTTTTTAATATATTGTATATTTAATATATTGTTTAGTAGTAGTAGTATTAGTTTTGAGATCCTTTTGAAACGTGTGATTCACAGTTTCCATTGTTCATTTAACTCATTTTAAGAGTTTGTTCAATGAGGAGTATTTTCCACTCGAGGAACATTTGATCGTTGTCAAATGATTTGACAAATGTTTGCACCTGAAAATCAAACTGACAGAAAATGTCTGATTGTTTCCTAAATAAGATTGATGTATTTCTAGTCTAGTTTGATATGTTTCAGGTCAAACTGTATGATGATTGTCTCTGTGCTGATGTGCATGACAGGCTTCTTGAAGGGAAGTGAAACAATGTGTGAGTGAGTGACTGGTGGAGCAGAAAAACATCTGACAGAAACTCCTTCAAGGACAAAAGCAGCTCTCTCACAGTAAAGGTGTCCAAGTTGCTGCTGTTGGATTGACAGGTTGTGGTCTGTGTCTCCTAGGTGATACCCGTCCCACCCTGACGGTGCTGCCCCCCTCCAGTGAGGAGCTGCAGCAGCAGGGGAAGGCCACGCTCATGTGCCTGGCCAACAAGGGCTTCCCCTCAGACTGGAGTCTGGTCTGGAAGGTGGACGGCAGCAGCAGCAGCAGCAGCAGCTGGGAGGAGAGCAGGAGCCCCGGGGTGCTGGGGAAGGACGGCCTCTACAGCTGGAGCAGCACCCTGAGGCTCCCTGCAGACCAGTGGAGGAAGCTGGGCTCTGTGACCTGTGAGGCCACCCAGGGCTCCCAGACTGGGCTCTCAGAGACACTGAGGAGAGACCAGTGTTCCCAGTCCTGAGCTGATCACTGGGACTCTGCTGCTGCTTTTCCTCTGCTGCTCTCTCTCTCTCATTTCACATGTTTCACTAACAAGATTTAGCAGCTTCTCTCACTGTTTCAATGTTGTTTCTGTCTTTACACACAATAAAAATCTCATCATCACATCACTTGTTTTCATGTGTTTCCATTCAACGTTTCCACGGCGACTCATTATTCCTGTGTGATGAGTTGACAGAGAAAGTCTGAGATGACGTCAAATACAGTGGTGTAACATGATGATAGTGATCGGCACCGGTGCAAATATTTTTTTGTTCCCCCATGCAGCCACTTGAGAAACTGCTATTGTCACCATGTAGGCTAACGTTACAGGTGTAGTGGGGCAGATAAACTCATATATGGAAGGTATTGTGCATTTTGGACCAGATCTACTAAAGGTTTGTGTGTATAAATGTGTGCAAACTTGACTGCACACGCAAACACATGCTGAAGCTACTAACCGGGCGCACCGAGGATTGCGTCTCTCAAACGGGCAAACTTGCACGTGCAATCCATGTAGCGTATTTGCCTTGATAAATATGCAAATATGGGCGTTTCTACCAGAACGCACAAAATATGGGGAGGAGTAAATGCAAATAGATTTATTTGGCACACGCAACGTGTCACAACGTGACAAGTCTTAACTGGCACAGCTTTGCACACAAATGGCTGCGGTTACTGAATGAACCCTCCTGTGGTATTAGTGGCAAAAACGTCCACTAGGGGCATTTTTTCCCTCTTAATTTGACTATAACTCCCACTGTATTGCAGCAAATGGCATGAATGAATGTTTGCATAAATCTGTTAATCAACTGCAGTCTTGATCAAAACTACTATACAATACAATACAATACATATGTATTTATATAGCACATTTAAAATACAACCCAGGTTGTCCAAAGTGCTGTTGTAACGGATGTGCACTCACTCACCCATGAAGGACGTGCTAACCGACTGGCCAAGCGGTTGTCAACCTCTTGGCGAAGAGGTTAGTATCGTCGCCTCCGGTGCGGGAGGTCATGGGATCGAACCCCACCTGGGCAGGCTGTGAGAAACACAACACAGAGGGCCAGATACGATCATCGGCTGCACTGTACAATAAAACACATAAGCAAAACTAGTGGCAATAAAACTAGATGGGATACAGGTAATGTAGCTACAATAAAACAATAAAACAAGAGTTTGTTTCGTTTCGTTTAGTTTATTTCGGTCAATACATGTCATTAAAAGAAAAGTAACAAACCAGAAAGAAAAAAGTAAATAAAGAAAAATAACATCAATCAGAGTAAACAATTAGTAAACAGAAAAAGAAAATGTGGACCAAAAAGGCATAGGCAGCTAAAGGGAGGAAGGATAAGATAGATATACTTTATTGATCCCAAGCTGGGATAAGTGAAAGTTGTAAAAGAGGGAGAAAACGAGTAGAGGTGGAGCCGATGGCAACTGAAGCCATGGTGAACGTGTGGAGCGGCGGCTCATCATGAAAAGAAGCCTGGCAGTGTGGAGTCAGAGCGACCTGATGATAGCCTACCACGGTCAGGAAGTGGAGGAAACACGGAGCTGTTCCTGGCGTTTATTCTGCGGTAACATGTCTCATGTTTGCTCATGTACGGTGTGAAGAACATGAACATACTCCGGCATATTTGACTCCGTGACTCGATCTGTTTCAAATGTGACACTGTACGCTCGCCTATGAAACCGCAAAAGTCCGAAAGTCCGGAGTCAACGGGGTCCATGGCACTGGTCCGACCTCCCATTAGTCCGACTTCCCATTGGTTCGAACTCCCATTGGTCCGAAAATCAGAGTAATGAGAGTTTGAACTAATGGGAGGTCCTCATTAGTTCGAACTGGACTAGTTAGCATTAGTCCAACTCTCCATTCCTACCGTTCACTATGCATCTATGTATATAATTATTCATATAGGCTCCACCTGTCAATAAGACACACATGGAAGAAGAGGTGCAGTTTATTGTGTTTCACCAACGAGGAGCTGTCATTACGCACGACTTTTACGCACTGCTGGGCGCTCATTAGTGTCCATAATTAAACCATGACACTCATATCAAATCAAACTTACATTACAGACAGGTATACAGACAGGTGGATTGGGTTCTCTGTCTCTCTCTCCCACTCCGAACAGACAGACGCAATCAGAAAGGAAACGGAGGCTGCGCATTGATCCTTTTGTCCTTTCTGGGATCAAACGGATCATGTGCAAAACAAGCACTTCATATTAATAACATATAACGCTCATTATGCTTCCAGCCTGTCTAGCCTCTACCTGGTGTTTTTACTAAACTTAAAGGGATAGTTCAACATTTTGGCAAATTGGCCCATTGCCATAATCGCTATAGTCATAGCAGTAGGTTCGTTACCTTTATTTGTCGGTGTAAGCTATTTTTAGAACGGAGGAGCGGAGCGGCAGGCTGTTCAGAGCTACACTATGGAGGCTAATGGAATTTCTTGGTTTCCCTCATCAAACTCATCAAATACAAAATCCCAAAACTCCAAAACGCTTTCGTGGACAAGTTGTGACCTGCACAATCACCACGCTATGAGATAATAATAGAACGTTACGAAACGGAGCCGTTTTCGAGGTAAATACAGAGTCTGCTTGCTGAAAAACTGTCCCTGAACGCAACGCGCATCAGCGGTTTTGCATGAATTTACCTCTAAAACAACTCTGTCTCGTAACGTTCTATTATTATCTCATAGCGTGGTGATTGTGCAGCTCACAACTTGTCCACGAAAGCGTTTTGGAGTTTTGGGATTTTGTATTTGATGAGTTTGATGAGGGAAACCAAGAAATTCCATTAGCCTCCATAGTGTAGCTCTGAACAGCCTGCCGCTCCGCTCCTCCGTTCTAAAAATAGCTTACACCGACAAATAAAGGTAACGAACCTACTGCTATGACTATAGGGATTATGGCAATGGGCCAATTTGCCAAAATGTTGAACTATCCCTTTAACCAGCTCCTTTCTTCATTGCCTGAACTAACCAAAGCAAAATTTACTTCTTTTTTTTCCTCTCAGTCTGCTGTCAGCAGGAGCGGCGGCTGCAGCAGGCTCGCACCCGTGAAGTGAGCTCAAGCCGGCCAGGTTCAGCCACGCTCGAGCGGAGGGGGGGAGATGTACTCTGGGAGGGGGGGCTTTGATTATCAGTTTACACATCTTGATCAGCATTTATGATGGTTGTGCGCGATCTGACATGATCTGGCTCCTTTCTGGGCCGCGTGTGTGTGTGATGTGCGTTTCTGTGTTTCTGGGAGCTCTCTCTCTTTCAGTAATTCTCGTTATTTTGCTCTCTCTCACAGAGAGAGAGAGAGAGAGACACAGAGAGAGAGAGCTGCATGCTCCTATAAAGTAGCGATGACAGGTCGAACTAACGGGACCACCCATTGGTTCGACCTCCTATTGGTCCGACTTGTGGTTGATTTTGTCGGATTAATGGGAGGTCAAACCAATGGTAGGTCGGACCAGTGGGTATTTTGTCGGAGTAACGGGAGGTCGAACCAATGGGAGGTCGGACCAATGGGCAGTTCCCTGCACAGCTCCACTACTTCCTGAACTTAAACAGGCTCCTTTCCTTCCTGTCTTACATTTTTGGACAAACTGATTAATCCAGGTGTGTCTGACTCTGACCTCTGTAGTGTCACAACAACTGTCAGACTCACCTGGATTCATTAGAGCCTGTTAAGTCCAAGAAGTAGTGGGGCTCGGCATAAAGCCTGTTGTCAGAGCAGCTAAATAGCTAAATATTTGTCTACAACCTGTTCAAATAACTAGAAAGACTAAAGCCTCGTGATTGACACATTTTAGAGCTGATGTATGGTAGAAAAAAGACAACAGAAAACAACAACAACAATGTAAATCAAATCAAATTGTGGATTATTGAACTGTTCCACCCTTAATGAACATTAAAGTGAACTCATGTCATCCTCCCAAACTGAACACATTCTCTGGTTTCTTCAGGATTCAGTCAGGATGCTGCTTGAACTGGCAGCATCAGCAAAAAATACATATCGAGACGATATCGAGAATCGATCAATATGGAAAAACATATCATGATAAAGTTTTTTGCCATATCGCCCAGCCCTAGTGTAAACGTAGTCTAAGTCATGTCACATCATTGCTTGACTTTTGATTCCAACTATTCAGCTGTCATTGGACAGTCTTTGATTCCTCATAGTATAAAGCTCATTGTTACTCAGGTCGTCTGTGGCCATATGGTTAGTGTGTCAGGTTACCACTCATGAAGTTTCATTTCATTTATTGTTTATTTGTGACGGGACTTTGCATATTAATGAACATTATAAAAAATGTAAATACACCAGATTTAGCTCTGGGCTAATTTCCATCTGTAGTCCCGCGGCACACATAACGACAATTGTACAAAACATTAATAACAACATTAATAACATTTAGTATGGTACGAGTACCATATCACAATACCACAAAAAATGTGTCGATTTTGAGGTGTTACCTTCTCACGAACTTGCTGAAAATGTGGGGCCTGACTGTATGGGTCTGTTGGGTGATAAATGTAGATTACCAGATCACTCTCTGCTTTATTTAAAATTTTTGGCTAATTTCAGCTATGATTTTGACAAGTCTACCCCTCATTTGGAGGTGGCTCTATGTAAAAGACCCAGGAATTTTCCTTCAACATTTTTGTCCTCTGATCTGTGTTGTCTGGCTTTGAAACAGCTAATAGATGACCTTTTACTTTGTCAGAAAACCCAGGATAATATTGACAGATTATATAGACAATTTTGTGATTTGTTGTATAAAGAGATGGATAAATGTGTGAAAAACTCTTGCACGGGGAATACTGGTGAGAAGAAGAAAAATGTATGTAAGAAAAACAAGCCTTTTTGGAATGGTGAATTAGATAAGTTATGGAAAAATTTAAAAGTTGCCAAGAGGAGATTCCTTAAAAATAAAAGTCATTTGCAGAAAGAAGCTCTTAAAAGGGAATTTAAACATTGCCAGGAGCTTTTCGATAAAAAGCTACGATTTTATAAACAAAGATTTGATCGCGGCTTAGCTCTCAATTTAGAGCATTTGCAAATTAAAAATCCTCAGCTCTTCTGGAGAGAAATTAATAAACTGGGTCCTAGGAAAGATTTAAAAATTCCAATGGAAATTTTGCTGGAAAATGGTGATCTTGAACATAAAGCTGATTTAGTGCTTAACAAGTGGGAGAAGGATTTTACTGTTCTATTTTCTGGCAAAAATAACATGGGTGATTTTGATGATACTTTCTTGGAATTTATTCGTGGGGAAAAAAAGTCCGGGGAAAAGAAGTTTGAGCTGGCAAATTATAAGCCCAATCAGTTATTAAATTCTGATATTACATCTGAGGAGGTTCGTAAAGCTGTTGAGTGCGCTAAACTGAGAAAAGCTCCTGGCATTGAGTCTCTCTCCAACGAAGTACTGAAATCACCAAAACTGTTACAGTTCCTTACTCATCTTCTGCAAGTCTGTTTTACATCAGGTATAGTTCCCTCTGAATGGTACAAATCACTCATCAAACCAATCCCAAAGTCAACCAAAAATGACCCTAGGGTCCCTCTTAACTATAGAGGAATTAGCCTTTTGAGTACAGTTTACAAATTATTTTCTAATATTCTAAACGCCAGGCTGTCTCAATATCTAGAGACTGAAAATATTTTAGTGGAGGAGCAGAATGGCTTTAGAAAACATAGATCCTGTCTAGATCATATCTACACTCTGAGTACTGTTATTAGAGCCAGAATTTCTGAAGGGAAGTCTACTTTTGTTTGTTTTATTGATTTCCAGAAAGCTTTCGATTGTGTTCATAGAGATTTGCTGGAATATAAACTTATTTCAGCAGGTGTAGATGGCTTATTTTACCAAGCTGTTAAAGTTTTATATAAAAATCCAGTTGCATGTGTGCAGTTGAATGATATGAGAACAGGATGGTTCTCTACTCCAGTGGGAGTCAAGCAGGGAGATGTTCTCTCTCCTACCCTCTTCTCCTTGTTTATAAATGATTTAGCCCAGCAAATTAAGAATGAAGACACGGGGGTGCAAATTGGGGATATGAAACTAAATTTACTTTTGTATGCAGATGATATTGTTATCCTGGCAGAGAGGGAGGAGGAATTGCAGTCCCTGTTAGATATTGTTAATAATTGGTGCTGGAAGTGGAGGATGTCAGTTAATCAAGGTAAAACTCAAGTTATACATTTCAGAAAACATGGAGTAAACAGAAGTTCTTTTAATTTTAATGTGGGAGTTAAGAAAATATGTTATACCAGTGTTTACAGATATCTTGGCTTCAACCTGGATGAATATTTTAAGTTTGAAGAAGGTATTAATACACTTACTGATACAGCAGGTAGAGCATTAGGCTCTATTATAAGTAAAATGAAGAAGTGTAAAAACCTAGGGTATGCTACCTTCTCAAAGCTCTATGATGCCTGTGTTTCTCCGATTCTTTTATATGCAGCAGGAATATGGGGAAGTAAAGAATCATCCAGGGTGAATGCTATTCAAAGCCGAGCTATTTGTTGTTTTCTAGGTGTGCATAAATTTACTCCTGCTCTGGCTCTCCAGGGTGACATGGGCTGGGAACCCTGTTTGATTAAACAGAAAGGGGAAATGCTTAGGCTTTGGAATCGCTTGTCTTCTATGCCAGAGGATAGAATAGCCAAAAAAGTATTTAACTGGGATAAAACACATAACTATCCTTGGTATCGTGACATGAAAGCTATCTTCAGCGAGGCTGATCAACAACATATTTTCACTAATGGTTTGCGTTGTAATGTTAATTTTGTGAAACATAAGTTATTTCTTGAGTATAAAGAAAAATGGGCTAATGATATCTGGCTTAAACCAAAGCTCAGAACCTATTGCCAATTGAAAAATGTATATTGTGCAGAACCCTATGTGACTTTGCCACTGGATAGATCCAAGAGATCTTTATGTGCACAGTTGAGGGCTGGGATTCTCCCTCTGGCAATAGAAGTTGGTCGGTTTAACTCAGTACCTGAGGATGAAAGACTATGCACATTATGTAATTTAAATGTAATTGAGGATGAACTGCATTTTGTGTTTCATTGTCCGTTATATGACGAAGCCAGGCAGTTTTTGTTTCAGAAAATGCAAAATGTGAAACCGGAGTTGTTTTGGGTTGATGATGAGGTAAAGTTGGAATGGTTCTTCAGAAAAGAAGTCTTTACTATAGCTACTTTCATGAAAAATGCCTGGTCAAAAAGAAGAGGTGAATTATTTATGTGAACTCCATGTGGTTTCTGTTTTTGTTTTTGTTTGGTTTTGCTCTGATTATTTTGTTTGGTGTCTGGATGTGATGATATTGTGTCTTGTAAGCCCTTATAGGCTGGGCGCCTTAATTGGTGCACGACACGTTAATAAATATAAATTCATTCATTCAAATTCATTCATTCATTCATTCACCACAATACTATATCACAAATCACATCAAGTTGTGGGTTCAATTCCTTCCTTGGACATGTTTCTTGTATGCCATTCCGCATGTCTTTGTCAATTTATTCTGCTAATTCAGCATGGTTCAGCAATGGCTTTCAGCATTCACACGCATTTTCCGTTAGGAAATGCTGTTTCTAGTTCAACTTTAAGAAAGAGTTTTTTCATTTTGTCGAACGACAATGACAACAATCTGGAGGCAAACTTCACACATCTCATGTTGGAACCAGCAAGCTGTGTCTCAATTCAGGGGCTGCAGCCTTCGAAGGGTGCATTTGAAGGCCGATTACGTCACAGCGCTGCGCGAAGGCTGTCCCAATTCGTCCGTTGTTATGTAAGCGTTGTTTACATTCGGATGCAATCAGGAAATGCTCTGAAGGCTAGACCGTCTCATTTACCGACGGTTGATGCGGCCTCCGGAGGAGCCTCCGAAGCCGTTGCCTCCGGAGACCGCGTAGGCTGGGTCCTCCGAAGGCTGCAGCCCCTGAATTGAGACACAGCTGCAGTCTGTAACCGCGTTGCCATGGCACCAAGATGGGCCGTCTTGTTTTGATCTGATTTCTGAAACATGTCCCAAAAATCCATGTGGGAAAGGATTGTTTTGTGCAGGAGAGAGTTTTATGAAGCTAAACTATTACCAGCCTTTTATTGTGAAAAGTTAGGACAGGAAGTTCTTATGTTGATTTAACAACAAACTAGATCTGCAACAATTAATTGATTAATCAAACAATAATTAATTATTAAAGCCTCAGTGTTTAGTATTGGGGCTAAACTGTGACATCCAGCGTTCAGATTCTAGATTGCAGCGCTCACTCGCCAGGGGGGTGACCCCCATTCCGAATCGCAGTGTTTTATTTTGAAGGGTTAGGTTTAGGACCAAATTCTCTCATGTTTCTTTCTGTGTGACTTCCTGCCCGGCTTGACGCGATCGCTTGCGTAAAATAAACCAGATGAAACGGTCGCTGCAGGCCAACAACAACAATCAGTTGACATCGGCCGGTGTGTGCCCGGCTGGCTAATAATGTACAGTGGGATAATATACAAGACAAAAAACATACCAATATACAAATCATGGCCGAAACATAACAGTAAGAGTTCGGAATGGCACACTGGAACCCACTCCCTCACCCTTCCCGTCAGCAAACGGTGGCCGCCGAGGACAAACACGTTTGAAAACTAACCACTAACTGATAACAATATCTTTGACCATTTACTATCATTTTATTATCATTTATTTTTTTTTAACACACGTGCAGACTTGCACTTGTGCCTTCGACAAAAAGTTACACAGGAGGACTGACAGAATGTGCCAGTTACGCAGTGCGGTCCCATGAAGGAAGATCAGAGGACAACGCACTGGGACATAGATACGGTATGATCAGCTGTAACAACGGATCTCCAGCCGGTTCAGCTGCAGCTCCACAGCTGTCAGAGGAGCCTCTACTGTCTCTCTCTCTGTAGCCTGGTGTCTGGCTGCACTTTGTATAACAACAGTTCAACATTGTAAGATGTAGCCTAGCTGCTAATGCTGCTCAGCTGTAGCACCGTGTGTTTTATAACGGCAGTAAAAAACAAAACATCGATCATCCTCCGGGCACAAGCCGAGTCACAGACATTAAATAATAGAGTGTTTGAGCCAAGTTTGTCCACTCCGGTGGGTGCACCGCCACCTATTTGTAAACAACTCATTCTAAGCTTTTACTCAATAATCAGTTTTAAGAGTTTATAAATAAAACAGTCAAAATTCTCTGATTTCAGCTTCTTTAATGTGAATATATCTGGTTTCTTTGCTCCTTCATGACAATAAAATGAGTCGCTCTTTGGTTTGTGGACAAAACAAGACATTTGAGGACGTCATCTGGTGGTTTGAGAAACACACTGATATTTTTCAACATTTTTTAACATTTCATTGACCAAACAACTAATCCATTAATCATTTACATATCAACAGATTAATCGATGATGAAAATAATCATTAGTTGCTCAGGTGTAGGACTGGAGCGTCCCGTCCTCTAGCTGCTGTGGAGCTGCTGGTGGAGCTTCAGGCTGTCAGACCTGCTGTAGGCCTTCCCACACTGCCCACACACGTACGGTTTTTCTCCGGTGTGGACGCGCCGGTGGACCGTTAACCCACTGGAGTTAATAAACGCCTTCCCACACTGCTCACAGCTGTACGGTTTTTCCCCGGTGTGAATCCGCCGGTGGACCGTTAAATGTTTGGAGTTAGCGAACGCCTTCCCACACTGCTCACAGCTGTACGGCCTCTCTCCGGTGTGGATGCGCTGGTGGACCATTAAGTGTCCGGACCGAGCAAACGCCTTCCCACACTGCTCGCAGCTGTACGGCCTCTCTCCAGTGTGGATGCGCTGGTGGACCATTAACTTTGAGGAGCTAGCACACCCCTTCCCACACTGCTCACAGCTGTACGGTTTCTCTCCGGTGTGGATCCGCTGGTGAATTTTCAGTTTGGACAAGTCGGTGCATGATGTGTCGCACTGTTTGCACCTGTACACCGTCTGTCCACATTGGCGCCGCCGGCGATGAGCGTTCAGTTGAACTGAGGTCCTGAACGTGTTACCACACTCATTACAGCTGTGTGATTTCTTCTTGGTGTGATCTTGTTTCTATGGCAACAGACAGGAAGAGAGAGAGAATCAATCAATCAATGATGGATGATGGATGGACATTAACTACCGTCACCATCATCATCATCATACAGCTTGTTGATGGGGACAACTCTCCATTCCGACACACCTCCACTTCGACACCCCGCTGTTCTGAAATACCCCCACTTCGAAACACAGCTGTTCTGACACCACCCCCCCCCCCCCCCCCCCCCCGCAGCTGTCCAATGTCCAAGGTGCTGAACTGCGTGACGTTGTTTACATTCTGCTTTGTGGCTTGTCTGTGAAACGTGCGCTGCTCAGGGACTGGGCAGATCTGTCCCACTTGCTTTCTCCCAGACTCCGTTGTTGGAGATCTCCCACACAGTAATAGAAATACACTCCCCCCCCCCGCTCGCGCGCGAGGCTGCTGCAGCCGCCGATGCTTGGGTTGGGTTTAGGCAATGAAGAAAGGCGTTGGTTTAGTAAAGAGACCAGGTAGAGGCTAGACAGGCTAGAAGCATAATGAAGTTTATATATATTATATATAAGTATTTGTTTTGCAGTTAATTATGCACATGATCCGTTTGACCCCAAAAAGGAAAAAAGGATCACTGCGCACTGCGCACTGGGGGTTTCCCCCAATAGCCTTTTCGGAATAGCGGGGTCTTTAGAAAAAATAGAAAACACCGCTATTACGATGAATGGAAGTCTATTGTCGGAAAGGCGGGGCTTCGGAAAGGCGGGGTGTAACCCTTGTTGATGCTGCTGTTTTGTTTTCCTTTTTAAATTCTTAATTAATACAAATCTTACAAGCAGAATTATTTCCAGTACTAATTATACTTTTAAACTAAACAAAACATGTCAGCGTTTTAGTTGATATAGTTGATATAACTGTTACCATTTCTGACAATAAAATTCTCTGTTACTTGACTCAAGAAGTTAAACAGTTACTTTCTTGCATGAAAGAATATTAAAATTTAATAAAGTGACGTAACAGCGCTACAGCAGGAAATAAAGTAGGCAAGTTAGGTTTTAGACTTTTTAGTGAACCACAATATAGAGTTAGCAGCTAACAGTTAGCTTCATCTCTTGACTCGCTCCCACTGAAAACAGAAACACAGACCTGTGGACTGGAACCGGACGGACCGGAGGGCTCCTTGTCCTGGTGGACCACGTCCTGCTCTTCCCCCGTAGTCCCAGTCTGCCCAAACAAATCCGGATCCTGGTTCGCCTTCTTTATCATGTTGTAGTCCTGGTCCTGTTTCTCCTCCTTAATCATGTTGTAGTCCTGGTCCTGGTTCTCCTCTTTAATTCCGGTCGTGTTCTGATCCAGGTCACTAATTTCCCGGTCCAGGTTCTCCTCCTTCATCCTGGTCCTGGTCAGACGGGACCTCCTCATGGTGCTTTTCCACTAGCTCAGTACGGTACAGCACGGCTCTACTCGGTTTTATCCTCTTTTCCTCCAGCCCCTCCTACTTCCCCTGCCTTCCCCTGATTGGCCAGAGCGTCGTCACTGGAAGACGAGTGAGTCTGGAGCTGACGAGAGGAGAGAAACAAGAGAGAGACGATGTGATATGACGACCCCGCCCCCGCTGAGGAGCAACTATGAAGAACTCAGAGCTGGAGAAGCACCTCAACCGAGCCGTTAGTGGAAAGTGCCATCTGTTTACCTTTGTATTATCACGATCTCTCACATTGCTAAGGGTTAGGGTTAGGGTTAGACTGGGCTGTAACTTCAGAATCATGTGACCCTGTAGAAATGTTTGAGGAAGAGTGGGCAACCAGCAATCCTGCGTCGGTATGATGGGCAGCAGCTCCACCTGACATATCAAACATATCAAACAAAGATCACTAAGGACTATGGATGTTGCCGTAAGAGAGAGAGAGAAAAAAAAAAGGTCGTTTATACGGTGGAAACCTGGCTTTACAGGCGGGGGCGGGGTTCCTACGGTATGCCCCCCCCCCCCTGCCTCGCGGAGGCTGCGGGGTGCAGCCTACTTCATGGCCCAGAGTAGCTGTTAAAAGGCTACGACAAATGTAACACCTATACAGCACTAATTAACGCTTTATTACAGTTCGTCCAATGAACGACTCATGGCGGTTATAGGTATATAGTGTGCAACGGCGGTGCTAGTGTTAAATTAAAGAGTTTTACAGCATTTTATTAGCTAGGTGCTTTTATTTTGACGTAAAGGTCTGTCTCTCTCGCCCTGGATCCGTTTCCTACCTACTACTGCACCCTTGTGGTCAAAGTACTTGCACAAAACTAAAGAATGGCTCCCAGATTTCAAATGTGGAGGCAATGGGTCTGTCATCATTGAGGCAAGAGATGTTCTTGGTCTTAGGAACTGGGATGATAATGGACTCTTCTTGCTTTTCTGCCCGTAAGCGTCACAGCTTGACTACGGCGACACTATCTATAGGATTGCTTGTCCGACCACCCTAGCAAAACTGGATCCCATTTATCATGCTGCCCTGAGATACATAACAGGCTCAGCCTTCAGAACCCACCATTGCACTTTATACACACTTACAGGATTTTCTTCCCTTAATACTGGAAGGTTATTGCACTGGTACACCTTAATCTACAAGGCTATTTTAGGCAAGCTGCCGCACTACATCTGTTCTAAGTTTATTGTTGTCCAGTTGACACACAATCTTAGAGCCAACAGTTGGCTGCGATGTAAAGTCCCCCATATGAGGACTGAGTTAGGGATGAAGACCCTCTCTCACTCTGGGCCATGGTCGTGGAATGACCTACAAGCCAGGATGAGATTGGGCTCTCTCATCCCTCTTCCTGGCTTCAAACACACAATCTCAGAACTTTTAGTCACCAGCTGCACCTGTGACAATTAATTTAATTCTGTAATTGTGCTGCTCGTTTGATGTTCGATGTCTCTTGTTACCTTGATCTTGTTGTGTATCTTGGCACGCCACTGTCCCCTAAGAACATCATCAACTCCAACAAACAGCTCAGACTGAGGATGATCGGAGGGGAATGGATTCCTGCTGACAAGCTGAACCAACCTGTGAGGTCTGAGGAAGGTACTGCACCACATTCACACACATACAGACACACAGATCAAATACATACACATCACTACAAATTGTGCTTCAACACTGACACTAGTTATGGAGAAACTGAGTGAAAATGATGCACATGTGGTCATCAGGTCAAATAGTTAGAAAAACCATTACCATCCCATTTAAATGTGCAGATGGGCCAAATACAAGCTTCAAACATGAATCCATGCCCTCTGAAATCTGCCCCATTAACCTGATGGGCAGATACTTGATGTGCAAATTAGACCGTTGTCTGGTCTCAACCCCAGATGTAGCAAAACAAACTATCTGATGTTCTCACACTCCTTTGTTCACCACACCCCAAACCTGCAGTATGCATGTCAATAGAAACTGCAACCGTAAACAGCCTCTTCCAAGCTTGTTACAGAAGATAGAAAAAAGAGTTTTAACAATGTCATGACACCAGAGGACCTGCATTGCACCTTCTGTGTCACCAGGACTTGATGAGACATGAGGAAGGCTGGTTGGGAGAGAGAGTTGATAAACTATTGTGAACACATATCTACCAGACACAACACAGATGTGTTTTATCATTCTCTCTCAAAGCAATTCAATTTGACATGTACACAATGGACCATTCAGTCCCACACATCACACTTGCAAAACACCCATAAGATGATGGGGAAGATTGGGGCCCATTCAAGAAAAACATGTAAGCGTGCAGCCAATTGGCAAGAAACCTCTGATCGATCGACCTTAGTTTTACCGTCATTGCAGGGCTACTCTTCAGAGTTTTACCCCCAGCGGTAACACTTTATAATGAGTACACACTATTAAGCATTAGTTAAGCATGAATAAATATTGAATTCATAATTATAACACATGAATACTCATTAGTATGTAGTTAGTAAACATAGTTATAAATGTTTTACTCATCATTGGTAAGCACAGTAGTTATGGATTAGTAAACACTGAATTCATCATTTATAAGGCATGTTTCTGACGTAAATACTCATTAGTATGTGGTTTACAATCACAGTTGTAAATGTTTAACTCTTCATTAATAAGCTCATCTATATAAATGATGGATTCAGCATTCCCAAGCGCTCTTACACGTCCAGTATGAATGGTTAGTGAGTGTTAGTAAATGTTTTATAAAAACTCACAAATTCCATTTCCAATGGATGACTTATAAACAGTTATTAATGCAGGAATTCATGAATTCAGGCAGTTACAAAGCACTTACTACTTGTTAATTAAGTATTTTGTGTGAGCTCATCTAAAGTGGGCACTATCTATGCCTTATAGAGCATTTACAAATGAGATATTAAGGCTGGCAATGCCCGAAGACTCACAAAAGTCTTGGTTATCAAGACCAAGGAGAGACACAACACGATATAGTTCATATTGCATTGTATTTATTGCAACTTGGGAATATTATAAGGGTCTGGTAAAAACGAAACTTATCAACCAGCGCATCCAGCGTTTACCATTTGTATTTATAAACGAGTCTGTGGCGGCCGTGACTCTCTGCCTGCTCTCTCCCTCTCGCGCTGGCGCACACGCACTTACACACACGGGCAGATGGACAGGTCGTGTTGTGTGACGGTAACATGCTAATGCTAGCTAATGTGTTCAAATTGCTATCCGCCCCCCATGGGGGGGTTCCTAGTAGTGAAATGGCACCCGGGTACCGCCCAAGCCGAGCGAGTACTCGGATATCGGCTTCAGCCCTACAAACAATACGGCATCTACATTGATATCAGTTCACTCCGAACCATAGACTGTATAAAGCTCCGAACATACATCCATGACCCCGAAGCAGTCTTTTGCCCCCTGGTTTGGGTTGCTGGACGTGTACGTCGAGCCTTCAGCACGTCATCAACGTGACGACGCAGGGAGGCGGCTTTTTTGTGTGTGTTTATAAAACAATAAATTAATAATAATTAGTATAAAATATAAGTATACTTGTTTTCTCCTTCTCATCCCCTCTACAGTAGCGCACAGCGTCTCCCAGACTGTCATGTAGCTTATGGTAAATTCTCATAAATAAAAAGGCAGAGTCTCAATTAGACGGGTCTGTCTCTAGGTTTGAGCTAATAAAAGCCGGTCTCAATTAGACAATTAGAAGCCGGGTCTGTTTCTATTTTCTACACGTTCTTGTGAATGAACAAACCCTCTTCAAGTGCTTCATTCCTGCTATAACAGACCCGATCCGGTCCTGAGCTGATTTGTTCGAAATTAAATAAAAGCCTGTCCCATAAACGGCCGTCTATTAACATATCGTGAGTTGATGTCGATGTGACTGTATTGGCTATAAACTACAGGTCCACAACCTGGAGATGCCCCCCCCCGCCTCCCTGTTTTTATTCACAAATCGCACACTGAGTATAATAACAGCCTAATAATTATTATTTCATGTGTATTGTTCACATACAGTGCCTGTAAGCAGAGGGAGAACACTGGCATTAGTTCTCCTACTTGAAGGACTGCGGAGGAGGCGTAGAGGAAGGAGCAGATTTTGGGTTCATCCCCTCAACCAGCAAAGAAGACAATAAGGCGATTTTCACCATCTGGTGGCCGAACTGAGGCTGGACAGCCAACGCCACCACCAGTATTTCAGGATGAGTGCCGAGCAAATGGACAAACTTCTATCCTTCATTGGCCCAGAAGTGACCAGGCAAAGCACAAACTACAGAGCTGCCATAGAACCTAAGCAGAGACTGGCTGTAGCACTAAGGTAAACCACAAACAAATGAAATCACAGACCACAAGCTGAAGAAACATTTGTAATACTTTTCAAATAAAAATGTGAACATAATACACGTAGGGTTGCAAAGGGGCGGCAAATTTCCAATACATTTCAGGTAAATTTCAAGAAACTTTCCATGTTATGCTGGGGAATTTTGGAAATCTTCCAAATTGGAAACTTTCCATGGGAATTTATGGGAATTATTGGGAATTTATGGGAATTAACTGGAAATTGGGGGTCATTTAAACAAACTATCATATCCAACATAAATGTAAATATTTAGTTTTGTCATAAGCAGACATCCATGCAAAATAATACAATTAACTCATTGGCTGCCAGCCATTTTCAGATCAGAGAGCCCCATACTGCCAGCCGTTTTAGAGCATTTTGAACGATCTTATAAGACCCACAGAATATTGTGTTCTATGACTATATAAACACCGAAACTACCAAGAGAAAGAGTAGACTCTCTTTGTTCAATAGGAAAAAAAAGTTTGTTTCTACCTTTTTCCGTTCTTTTGTAAACAGCAGTAGAACGTAGGCTGGTTTCGCCAAAAACAGCAGTTTTTGACCAAAACACTGAGAAAACAAGCTTTTTGTGGAAAGAAACATGTCAAGCAGAACAGTGACTTTGACGTTGATATTTTTTGCTTTAGTGACACCTCACACATCTGAACAGTGTTCTCCTTCTATAAAACAACAAAAACAACACTGAGAAAGGACTTTTGATGGCAAAATAATAATTTATTTACAAATATCAGTAAAAATGCATTAACTTTTTTGTACGTTTGTAGCTGTCACATGACCTCTGCCCCATGGTCGACCACTGCTCGATCCACCACCTGTAAATTATAGAAATATATAGAATTACCATAAAAATACATCTCTTAGATGTAGTCAAGTGTGATGTGGAGTTTTTTTTTTTTTTTAACCTTTCCGATCAAAGCGATCCGCCCTTCTCTAAGCAGTAAAAGTTAGCTCGCTAGCAAGTTAGTTTATTTTATTATTTTTACCATTGATGTATTATATTATTACCTTCATGTCTTTCTGGAGCGTGGGGACGGGTCTCTGCTGCTCCTGGTTGATCCGGATGGAATCGCTCGGGTCACGTCCACCGAGCCGTCAGTTGAGCTGGGCTCTGGTCTGTGGTGACGCACCGTCAGCTGCTGCTCTCACCGGCCGCTCGGCCCGGCTTGATCGCCGGTGTCCAGCGTCGGTGTCGGTCGTCGGTGTCTTTTTCAATGATCTCCGTCGTTTTCTCACGATCGCGACCCTCTTCCTCTCCGAACTACCGCGACACACACGGTACATAATGTGCCGACGTGCGGAACACATAGGCTCCGTGCATAAGTTTCTTTAGCATATCTCTTGTCATCTCGCTTCTTCTTCTCATAATCAATGCTGATCTCTCATCCAAAGAGGGCACTGCTGCCACCTACAGGGCCTACAGGGCACCTACACGTCATTACACTAGTTTACAAGCCTGATATTGATGGACAAGCTCCGCCAGACCGTCCTCCAGCCCTTCCCGTTGAAAAACGCAATTGACGTCTATCGACGTCAATGGCAGTGAACGGTTGTAATTAGATTGACGTCTATAGACGTCAATGGCAGCCAATGAGTTAAAAAACATGACATTTCAACAGATGTATTTTTAGTAGTAGAACTTTATCAAGTTTTAATTCTTGTATGAACAATCAATTATTTTGCTGAACCACAAAAACATGAATGTTGAGTAAAACACTACTCACCCTCACCAATCAGTTTTGTAAATTTCGGATTTATTCCCATATATTCCCGTTAATTCCCATGGAAAGTTTCCAGCTTTGAAAATTCCCGGAATTTTGCAACCCTATATACACGTAATAAGTATTTAAAGTATTTAAAAAATAGCAAAAGTGAAAAAGATTAAAGAGCTTTTAAAAAAAACGAATAGAAACTTAAATACTTTAATATAGTAACATTAAAAAAAAAGTTAAATCTTCAGGCAACAAACAATTTTTCTCTTTTTACATTTACTACATGTCTGTGTAGTATGGCCCTGTAGCGTTTGGGTCTTCCCAGTCAGAATGCAGCATTTCTGTGAATGCCCCTGTTTGTGGGGGGTGGTTAATGGGCCGAAAATGTCCTGGAATGGGGGGAGGCAACGGTGCTCTAGGAGGAGGAGGTTGAATTTGTGAGGTGTGAGATCTTTGTCTCAGAGCAGGGAAAGTGGCTTGTTGATCCTGGCCTCTTTCAAGGTTGTGCAACAGAGACAGGATCTCCATTTTTGCCTGTTGTCTAATGTCCTTATTTAGTCTGTGCAACATTGGGACAATGCTCAAGGCAAAGTGGTACGCCTCATCCAGGTCCCCATCAGGCATGTGAGGTTTCGGCACCGGCTGCTCCAGCAAAGACATCAGTCGCTCCCCAATGTCTGCGTCTGGTCTTTGGCCTCTTCTGGTTTCAAGGGGCACCCGCGCTGCAACAGCCGGTGTTGATATCCTGTCGCTGGGGCTACGGGACCTAGAGGTAGATGGTGCTGGGGTTGATGGAGCCAGAGATGTAGAGGGTTGCGAGATGCCAGGGGTGCTGGAATGATCCTCTGACCCTGACAAAGACTGAGGGGTACCTGACCATTCCTCATCTGTTTGTGACTGGCTCAAGTTGCTTTTTGAGCTATATATAAAATAAAATGCATATGAACATAACAGTTTTATAAGTTATACAAGTTCTCACCACTTTAATAGTGCACTTTGAAGAAACATTTTTTATAGGGATGAGCGAGTACAGCATTAGCTGTATCTGTATCTGTTAACCATATGAATTATCTGTATCTGTACTTGGAGTGGGTGGGGCCTAACCCGGAAGTGGGCGGGATTTAACCCGGAAGTGGGTCGGGTTGTCTTGAAATGAGCGAGGCTTTAACCGGTATGTTATTTTAAGCATGCAATTGATATGTTTTTTTTTTTGGTAAGTTTATTGGTCACATGCAAAGCTAAAACCAAGGTCAAACAACAGTGCAGTGAAATGCAAAAAAACCAAACTCTCGACTACCAATGACACACACATTTTAAAATAAAACAATTATAAAGACATCGCTCTCAGTAATAAATAAACTAAGATAAAAATAAATATAATAATAAATAGGGAAGCCCATAAGAGTCCTAAAAATCATGGTATGTTCATAAGCCTCACTGCCTGTGGGAAAAAGCTCTTTTTCAGCCTTTCGGTCCTGGCTTGGAGGGAGCGCAACCGTCTGCCTGAGGGCAGCCACGCAAAGAGTCTGTTGTGGGGATGGTGAATGTCCTTCATAATACGGGCTGCCCTCGACCTGCAGTGTTTGTTGTAGGTAGCTTGCAGGCCAGGCAGAGGTGCTCCCAGGATCTTCTCCGCACACCGAATGACCCTGCTCAGGGATTTCCTGTCCTGGACAGTGCAGTTGCCCTGCCACACTGTGATGTTCCCCATAAGCACAGACTCCACAACAGCCGTATAAACAGTCCACTGCAGCAGTGGGGAGACTTTGAACTGTCTCAGCTTATGTAGATGGTAAAATCTCTGTCTGGCTTTTTTAGCCAGCGCTGAGGTGTGTGTGGTCCAAGACAGATCCTCCGTGATGTTCACGCCCAGGTATTTATAGCTGCTCACTCTCTCCACCTGAGTCCCATTGATGGTGACAGGTGTTTAGCTGTTCCTCTGCTTCTCCCTCCTGAAACCCACAACTATCTCCTTGGTCTTGGAGACATTTAGGTCCAGGTTGTTGTTTTTGCACCAGACAGCAAGCCCCTCTACCTCTGATAAATAGGCAGTCTCGTTGTTTTTAGAGATCAACCCCACCACCACCGTATCATCTGCAAATTTAACAATGGTGGTGGTACTGTGTTGGGCTGTGCAGTCATATGTATACAGTGAGTACAGCAGAGGACTTAAACGCAACCTTGGGGGGCTTTGATGTTGAGTGTGCGTTCTGTGGAGGTGTGTGTCCCCATCCTCATCACCTGTGGCCTGGCAGTCAAGAAGCTCAGGATCCATGAGCACAAGGAGTTGCTCAGTCCAAGCTCCTGCAGTTTGGTGACCAGTCTCTGAGGTATAATAGTATTAAACGCTGAGCTGTAATCAATAAACAGTAAGCGCACATACCTGCCCTTGCCAGAGTCTAGATGGGAGAGTGTGGTGTGGAGGACATGAGAAATAGCATCATCAGTGCTTCTGTTTGGTCGATAGGCAAACTGTAGGGCAGCGGTACTCAATAGGCGGCCCGCGGGCCGCATCCGGCCCACCGGACCTTCCAATCAGACCCGCGACTGAGTTCTACTAGTTTACATATTACTGTATACTGTATTTCTCGGGCTCCGTGCGCCTGTAAGTCAATGCGCTGGGACATGGAAACACGTGAGGAGCGTTTGTGTGTGCCTGTGAGGCCCTGCACTGGGAAGCAGAAACGCTCACGAACCCAAATCACCATGCGCGAGTGTTTGGGGAGCGGGCTGGACTGCAGGGTTTTCCCTGCCTGTCTGCAGAGACCGTGGGTGATTTTCACCGCCGTCTTGGTTCAACTGTGTGTGCATCATGCATGGGGGGCCGTTCAGATGAAGCGTCTTTTGCGCGAGCTCAAACCCATTCAATGTAGCCGCGTCATGCACGCTCACAACTCAAAAGCCGTAGCCGCGCGCATTTGATGAAACGCATCTGTTTTTTCGTGCACGTCTGCGGCGCACAGCTGCACGACCTGCTTCTCCCCCGGTGTTGTGTCCCGGTTCCATCGGCCTGTGTCTGTCCTACTGTTTCCCACTGAGCTCTGCCTCGTTTGAAAGGTGAAGGAAGCCCGTGTGTGGAAAGACGTCGCCTCCGAGATGTAGAATGTGTATTATAGAAGAGAAACACACATTTCAGGACCAATGACTTGTATCCTCAGAACAGAGTCAGACATGTCCTGTGATGGTCAGCCTCCTTTCATATTTAAGCTGAAAATCACAGGGCATGTCTGAGGATACAAGTCAGCAGTGTAAAGCTCATGATATGTAAATTATGATATGATAATGTCAAGACATTTACAAAACACAGTGAAGTGTATAAATAAAAATTATGTGCTTACAAGTAAAATAAAAATATTTAAATTATTAGACGAAAAAGGTGAATTTAATTTCAATCTAGGCCTATTTGAATGTGCGGCCCCCAAGGTGTCTGTTAAGAAAAATTTGGCCCTTCGACAAATGTATTTGAGTACCCCTGCTGTAGGGGATCTGATGAACCAGGCAGGAGGAGCATATGAAGTTTTTGATCAGTCGCTCGAAGCACTTCATGACTACTGAAGTTAGAGCCAGAGGGCGATAATCATTTAAACGTCAGGATTAGGTTGATCAGAAATTGTTATTTATTGCTGATTAGAAAACTATTTACAGGACAGCATCAGCATTGAGCTTCAGATCAATGGTTTTGATCACGATAGCAAACAAACTATTTACAGAACAAGTTTTGCAACAATGAATAGACAACACATGTGGTTGCAATTATCAAGTAAAATATAATGAACACGAGTTTTCATACTCAACAATAACTTTCTTCTTTTAATTTAAATTTTTTTTTATGATCAGTGTGATTTTTTTGGGGGGAGGGGGGGGGCTGTTTTTCAGATCTGCATTGACTTTGATGAAGACCAGTTGTTCCACGTGGCTAGGGTCTAAGTTTGCACGCTGTGGACTGACCACATTACCAGCTGTGCTAAAAACACGCTCAGACTGGACGCTTTCACTAGGTCATCGGTAAGGCTGATGTCCCCATCTGCCAGGTAGGCCTCCACATCACCTGATGGTAAATGCGTCCTCATTGGAATGGCCGATTTCTTTTTCTGCAGGAAAGACAAGACTGAAGTGCTGCTGGTAGCAGGTGTCTCTTCTTGTGTTTCTTCCACTACTTGCAATATGTGGTGATATGGGCTGGGAGCCATGTGAGGTACGGCATGGAGGTGACATGGTACGTCTGTGGAATAGATTGATTAATATGTCCGACAACAGGCTTACTAAACACATTTTTCTATGGGATCTTTTAAACAATTATTCTTGGGCAAGGCAGCTTGAAAAAATATTTAGTATGGTTGACCTTCAATATGTATATACAAACCAAAATTAAGAATATATAGGTTAATTAAGGATAATTATGGCCCGGAGAACTATGTCACGCTCAACCTACCTAGAGCTCAGCGGTCAATTTGTGCTCAATTGAGGTGTGGCATCCTGCCTCTGGCTCTAGAAACTGGGCGTTTCCACTCGGTATCCGCGGGTCATTCCGACATACCGCCACTCCGACATTGACGTCTAATTGTCGTAATGGCGGCACTTCCATTAATTGAAAACGTCCCACCACTCCGACAATTTTTGTTTCCATTGTCGGAATGGCGGTACTTTCCTTTTTTGGAAACGTCCCGCCATTCCGACATAAGGTCATTAAATGTGTAGGTTAATAATGATCACCACCTCCCTGCCTGCCCATCTCTCTCCTCTAACAGCACTTTGACTCTGGTCAACGCCCTTGTCACATCCCATCTCGATTATAAAATGCATTATTATTATTATTATTGGCGCTGTGCTACTTAGTTTGCAGCTGTGGTCGAGAGAGCTATAGAGAGTTAATGGAGAGAGGGACCGCTACGCCGGTGAATCAGATCAGTGATGTTGTTTTTTATTGTATCACAGTGGTTACAGTACGTTCAACAGGATCAGTGGTTCTCATGGGGGTCCTGGACCCCCGCATATTTTTGATCTCTCCTGTAGCCTGGCCGGGTCTGGCTCCAAGTTAAATTATAGACAATTTGATCTGCAGACGCACAGAGGCATGCGTAAAACACATATTTTTACTACTTTGTGCTGTTGCTATTTTTTTTAAAGTTACCTTTCGTTTCCTTTGGATTTTGGTGCGTATTATGGAGCCGTCCTGGTCCATGTTTGTAAGCCTTTTTACCAGGAGTAAATTCCCAAAAGTTGCAACAACTTGTAGTGATCCACTGGGTTTTGCCTGGCCATAGTCTATTGGAGCTGGGGTAGTTGATTTGCCGGTTTGCTCCCCAGGTTTTTTTCATTGTGTATTAGGCCAGGGAAATGATCAATTTATCCTTGTGGTTTGCGCACTGGGACGTGCGGACCTTTAATGAATGAATGAATGTTTCTTTTTTGCTGTAAGTTGTGTGCGTAATGCGTAAAAGTGCATTAGTGGGACCGAGGGTTTAGAGGGGAGGAGAGTGAGAGAGCAGCATAGTGGATTATTTTTCCTGGTGGATTACCCTGTGGATCATAAAGGCCCGTTTGGACACCTCACAGCCCGTTTTCAGCCAAGCGGGACGAGGGAGAGGATTGGCGTGGTCACCTCGGCGGAGCCGCGGCGTCTCTCCCGTGTGGACAGTAGGACAAACAAACTCTCTGTCACTCACCCTCACCACGCACCAACACACACACACATACGCACGCCACGCACGCACGCACACACACACACACACACACACACACACACATTGACTGTGCGCTCGCGCACCCCCGCACACACATATACACGCCGGCACGGACAGTGACAGTGCGCTCGCGCACCCACACACACACTCATTCCCACTCGGACTTAATGGACAGCGGGAGGGAGGGGGGGGGGGGGGGGGGGGCTTTCGGGTTCTGTTGATCTGTGTGTAATTGTTTATTATATGCCGCCTGTGATGGGCGTGTTTTGAGTTCAGTGAAATACAGAGACTCAGACTAAGTAGCGACCTTGATTATTGCTTCCCTGGACGCACCAGTAGCGCGAGCCTAGATCCGCCTGCAGCAGGACTGCGTTGTGCCAGTTCCTCTTATATCCTTATTGTAAGGGAAATTGTTACAAACTGACATCGGAGTGTGTGATTGTAAATGGCGAGACTTTGTGTTTGTTTATTTATTAAGCTTCCACTGACTGTATCACATGTCTTAAAACATAAAAAAAAAAAAAAAACACACACACACATACACCTAACCGCCGCTCGGAGTAAGGCACATTTCCTTATGGAAATTAAAGCCTTGTCGGAATGGCGGGACGAAACTGTCGGAATGGCAGGACGTTTGCATGTCGGAATGGTGGTATGTCTGAATGGTGACATGTCTGAATAGTAGAATGTCGGAATGTCGGTATGTACCCTCAACTTAGTTAAGACTCTCACAGGAAACATGTGATTAACAGAACACACATTTTCCCAAGATACATTTCACAAGGGTGACTCTTCTCTGTCCCATCTATCACTGTTACTAAACACCTTATGGAACATCTTTATATATCTGTAATACATGGTGATGATATAAGATATTAGAGCAAAAAGTTCAGGTGGATAATACACTACAACATCCCTTTGGCCAAGTAGCCAGGGCACATGATCAATTGGAGGCATAGTGACAGGAACCTCAACTGTCACAACTAAAAAAGGGAAAACCTCTATTAAAAGCATGATCATTATTTGGATTTAAAACCTATATAGTTTCAGCTATTGTACACTTACACTCTCCTGCTCATCCTTGTTCTCCTCATTTGCCTCATTCTCAGACTGCATGGTGTCCCCATCAGCTCCACAGACTTCCTCTGTTGACTACAAAGAACATAATTAGCATTTAGATCTTAGATTTTAATAGCTGAAAAGAACAGTTGTGCATGAATGACATTTCACCTGTTCAATCAGCTTTCTCTGGATCTGGTCCCAGATGGTGTCATCATCCAATTTATGTTTAAAGCGTGGATCCAACGCAGTGGCCAGTTGGAGAAAGGCCCTGATCTCATCATTCTGTAAAACACATGTTCTTTAAATGTTTTAACAAGCCACAGGATATTTCTATTCTTCAACAGTTTCTTTCCAGGTGCCCTGCCTCAGTCACTTACCTGGTAGCGCTTGGATAGGTTTGCCCAAACCTGTTTTTTGAGGTTTGACACGAAGACTGTGTCTCCATCTTTTACAGCCAGGTGTGCCTCAAGCTTTTTGAGGATAGGCAGAATCTGTCCGCATGTGGGACTCTTTTCCTCAGTTAGCCGAGCAAGTCTGTATGAAGAAGGATTAAGAACACTAAGGGCCGGATTTACTAAGATCTCAGATAGCGGGCGCTATATTGTTTGCACCCGCTATAATATTGCGAGTTTGGTTAGTGCACGCAAAACAGGTGATCTACTAAGAGTAACCCGCTAAATGAAAACACGTGCAAACCGCAATATGTAAATGAGGGTTTTGCGCGTGTAATCGTTTCCGCCATGGAGAGAGTGGACAGAGAGCTGGACGGACGAAGGGACAGAACACGACATGACATTTGATCCGATGCATACAATGACAGCATGTGTGTTCATCTCTCTCGCGCTCTGTTTAGATAAATAAACACAAATCGCTACATGGCCCAACTCGTCATATAGTGACGAACAGGCAGCAGCTGCAGCGACAATCACACACCTGTAATATGTGTGTGTGTGTGTGTGTGTGTGCCGCCCATGATCGAGTGGATTAATAGAGAGCTCAGGTGGGACACACGGATCTAAACACTCTGACCACTGACCAGAGGGATCAAAGACGGGTGAAGGCAGCGGTGACGTGTCTCAGTCCGGGACCGGGACTGAGAGACGGAGCTGAGCAGCCAGGTGAGAGGAGAGGAAAGGAGAGGAGAGGAGAGGAGCGCACTGCAGGACAGACGTGCCCCGTGCGTAACAGCGCGTAAAAGACTTTTAACACGGCTGAAAAACTATTACAGAATTACCCAGACGTGAGGAAATGCAGAGATGTAAGATCACGGGGCTCTGACAGGTATCAAATCAATAAACGCATACGTTTTGGCAAAGTTGTATCAGTTAGTACATGGTTTTCAGACGTGGTGAATAAAGACGCAAAAACAGCCACCGCAATCTCTTCCTGGTTTGGTAAATCACATTGCACGCGCTAAATAAATCTATTTGCATCTACTCCTCCCAGTATGTTGCACGTTCTGGCTGAAACGCCCATATTTACATATTCATCGAGGCAAACACGCTAAATGGATCGCACGTGCTATTTTGCCCGTGTGAGGGACGCAATCCTCGGTGCGTCCGGTTAGTAGATCAGGTTCCACATGTGTTTGCGCGTGCAATCACGTTTGCACACGTTTTAATACACGCAAACCTTTAGTAAATCCGGCCCATAGATTCAAGTTAGAAATATTCTCTTTTTTTCTTAACAAAACACCTAACATATGCACTCCGGGGACAGCTCTCCATTCCGACACACCTCCACTTCGACACCCCGCTGTTCCGAAATACCTCCACTTCGAAACACCGCTGTTCCGACACCCTCCCCCCGCAGCTGTCCAATGTCCAAGGTGCTGAACCGCGTGACGTTGTTTACATTCTGCTTTGTGGCTTGTCTGTGAAACGTGCTGCTCAGGGACTGGGCAGATCTGTCCCACTTGCTTTCTCCCAGACTTCGTTGTTGGAGATCTCCACACAGTAATAGAAATACACTTTTTTTCTCCCCCCCCCCTGCGCCGCTCGAGCGCGGCTGAAACCGGCTTGAGCTCACACGGGCACGAGGCTGCTGCAGCCGCCACTCGTGCTGACAGCTGACTGAGGGAGATGCTTTGGTTGGGTTTAGGCAATGAAGAAAGGAGTTGGTTAAGTTTAGTAAAAAGACCAGGTAGAGGCTAGACAGGCTAGAAGCATAATGAACGTTATATGTCATTAATATGAAGTATTTGCTTGTTTTGCAGTTAATTATGCACATGATCCGTTTGACCCCAAAAAGGAAAAAAGGATCAATGCGCATTTCGCACTGGGGGTTTCCCCCAATAGCCTTTTCGGAATAGCGGGGTCTTTAGAAAAAATAGAAAACCCTGCTATTACGATGAATGGAAGTCTATTGTCGGAAAGGTGGGGCTTCGGAAAGGCGGGGTGTAACCATGCACTCCCTACATTAGCACATTCACATTCACTCTAATACTGTTCTTTGAATTTGTATTTTTGGTATTTCTTGTCTAAGCTTGTCTATCTAAATCTACCTGTCCCTTTCCATATTTTTTCTCAGCCGTTGATCCAAGCTGGCTGCTTGAATTGCAGGGTACTGCTCTGTGAATCTCTCCAGCATTAGGTACAGAGAGTTCCACCGTGTTCTCACATCAAGTATTAGTGAGTGTCGGGGCAGCTCTGATAAAAACAAGAACATCAATTTTAAGTCATTTAGCAGATGCTTTTCATCCTAGGACACAAACAATACTTTTGTAAAATTGGACTCATAATATAGTACTACTCTGCAGAGCTCATAAATATAATAAGAGATCAGACATATAAAGTCATTATGTGTCAGTGCACAACAGTTAAATAAAGTGAACTTTGTGTGTCTTACGTAGAAGTTATTGCTTCTCTTGGAGAACCACCTTGGCCATCAAGCACCTCTTCATCCACACAACAATGGTTCGGACCCTGGCCACCCACTGACTCACTGAATTTAGGCAGTATAGACTCAGAGGCGGAGTTTCACAAATTGCAGGCGCTTTATGGCCACATCCATGTTTGCAGCGTTATCTACAGTGACTGCTATGCTTTTCTCAGATATGCCAAACTCCAATAGGACATCACTTATTTCTTCTGCAACAATACAGCCCGTCTGTGCTTTGTACACAGCCTTTGTTTTTAGCACTTTTTGCTGCATTTTCCCCTCAATTATGTAGTGTGCTGTGATGGTGAGGTAGTGGTCCTGTGTGATGCTACTCCAGCCATCACATGTCAGTGCTACAGAGCTGATTTCACTGAGCTCTGTAATAATGTTACACTTCTCTACCTTGTACCACGCCGGGATTAATGTGTTTGACAGGTAGTCCCTGGAAGGTGGTATGTATTTTGGGTTTTCACCATATCCCTGCAAACAAACAAACATGTAATGTTGCTGTTACTGTTTCAGTATCAATTAGCTTAGCTCTAACGTTATTGCTTAACTAACCTAAATGTTGGAGATTCCACCTCTGAAAAGGGATGCAGTCTTTTGATTATGTGTGCAGTGACCTTTCTGTGGCACTTTTCCGTCTGTTGCACCGACATCTTCCCCATTGCCGCTACGGTGAACGGAGTACGCTGAGCACATCGCGGAGCCTGGCTAGCAGGTTGTAAATTGTCTATGAAAAAATATGTGGGCTAATTTGTTAGCTGCCTCAACGTTGGCGCAAGACACATTATTTATTGCATATGTATTGTTTTACTTACCGGATTCGGACTGCAGTGCAGTCACCGAGGTGCCAGGCTGGGCGTCGGACCCGGAGCCAGAGGAAGAGGCAGCGGAGGAGGGTCGGCGCAGCGCGTCAAATACGGGACACGCATTTATTTCATGGGTTAAATGCAGAGAAAGAATTTCACTGTACTAGCTGTATATGTGACATATAAAGTACCTTTACCTTTACCTTTACCTTTATTTGTACTCCATGAACTCGGAGGTGCTTCATCATGTTCGACGTGCACCCTCCTAAGCACGAAACTGTCTTGTCACACGTGTTACATTTTGCCGATATTTAATTTTTTTTTGTAAAATAAAGCCACACTTTGGACCGCCGACGCACGCTATCCATGCTTGACTGACTCGCTCAGCTACATAGGCTCGGCTATGCTAACACTTCCGGCGGTGGACGCTTCTTCGTTGGTGTTCAGCGGCTTCTTCTTCCGGTCGGCAAACTTTTTTTTTTTTTCGGTCGGCGGACTGGGTATCGAAACTAGGAATCGAAATTTAAACTTTTGAACGATTCCGGGAGAATCGGAAAGTTAGTCCCGGTTCCAATCGATAGTCGATACTCGATACCCAACCCTAATTACCAGTGACCATTTCCTCACCTTCTGCCCAGTCCTTCACATCATTGACCCAGTCTTCCAATTGGCTCTGTGTCACTGCCAACTGGGCTTTCATGGACTCCAGGTTCTGCAACTGGCTGTGCAGCGCTTTTGTGGTCTACAATGACAACAGACAATAAGTGAGAAACAAATGTTCAGCACATAGCTTCAAATACTGCAAACATGGAATATTAGGGTGCTTTCACACCTGAATCATTTGGACCAGTTCTTCCGAAGGGAACACTTTATGTCATAGATCGGTTCGTTTGGTCATATGTGAACACAGCAATTGCGCTGGATGCGGAACAAAACAAGCGGGCCGAGATAGCTTGGGAGAGTTGGTCTCGACTCATTTCTATCCGAGCCCTGGTCGACATAGCAACCAACACAACACACAAGGCTACATAGGCTACACGCAGCTGATCTTCAGTGGTTCTCAACGACCAGGTGTGCAGGTTCAGACTTGGCCAACCCAACGCGCAGATTCGGGTCAAGAATCACTCCAGTCGGTTTATTTGTATTTATTTTGCAGAGTTCAGGTCGGATTTGGGCCAAAAAAGTAGACAGGCTACACAAGGTCTGTGCTGGTTGAAGTTGCCTTGTGAAATTATAACTTCAATAAAAAAGTTGTTCAGAAAAAAAGACAGGCTACACAAAAGACTCGAACTGGGTTAGGTCGGTGCTTGAACTGTGGTACAGACCAGGATTTTAATTTACTGTTTACAACTTTTGACCGTATGGAACTGTTACAGTGAGAACACAAACGGCCGGCAAAAAGATTTTCAGTCACTGTATCGGAACAACCACAGGTGTGAATAGGTGTGAAAAAATTGAAACGGTTTGAGGTGTTTACATGAAGTATTTTCAGTATGGTTTGGTATTTTTCGGTTTGGTCTCCCAAACCTTTCTGAAACCGATTGAAACTGTCCATGTAAACGTACCCTGATCTGATGTCATTACCTTTTGGTATCGGTGACTCAGTGAGGTGGCCAAATTCTGGAACTTTTGCTGATTCCAGCGCATGGCCATGAGAGTCAGCATGTCTGTGCGCCCTGTAAACACAGAAAATATTTACCATTACTATCCTTACTTACTTACTTATTAGGGCCACGGGCAATCGCACCGGGCACTACTGTTATTGTGTGGATTTTTTCTTATTAGTGTGACTGCTGAGCAGTCACACTATTGTTCTTCTGTTTGGCCATTTTCTTCCGCCTTTTTACGGTCTTCTTCTAGTCCTTCATACTTTGTGCTATTTCAACAATTCATATATCAAAACGTGCAGCTTTTTCTGGACTTTATTGGCATTACTTTTCTCTTTTTAACTCTTTATACTTTTTAAAATATTTAACTTTTTCTGATTTTTTTCAGCTTTATAATGGGTGTGTATTGCGTCTAACGAGCAGAGCCAGAGTGGTGGCCTAGAGGCAGAGTGGAAGTCTAATGACCATGAGGTTGTGGGTTCGATTCCGACCTTGGTAAAAAATTTGTATGGTGATCACTGCTTGCACTATTTGCTAATTCTGCAACAGCGTTCAGTTGCTATCAGCAGTCACACCATTTCCATTCTTGGAAATGCTTTTTCTAGTTATTTTTCCACTTCCGGCCAACTTTCGGTTCGCTACTAGTCCTGCAACTCGAAGAGTTGCAGGCCAAATTATATATCAAAACGTGCGGCTTGATTGGGATCGGTGTGCTATTACTTTTCTCAACAGTATACGAATTTTTCGCGACGTAAGTCGCGAAAAACCGTGCAAAATTTTTGCATTGAAATGAATGGGACGGGCGGGAAAAAAAGAGCGAAAAAGACCAATCATTGGAGTTTAACAAACGTCTACTGCTCAGGCATACTTTCACCTAGAGACTCCATTTAAACTTTAAACAGTAGACACAAGTCTTGTGTATTGGCGTATTACTCCACGTTTTGATAGGTCATATAGTTTTTGATCAATCCCTGTTCAATGACCATGATCATTTTTGGAGAAATTATGAGATTATAATGGGTGTGTATTGCACGGAATGTTCGTGTCAGAGTGCGTGACATCATCGGTTAGAGTGGGAGAGATGCCAGAAAAACTCCAGATTTTTTCTCTTTCCAAACTCGGCCCGGCCACAATTTACACTCTACACACATAATTTTTTCAGAATTTGTAAGACAAACTTGTTATCTCTCTTATCATCTGCTCAAAATATCAGAGAGACTTACAGAATTTAAACTCTGAGCCTCTAAGTGCGGCCACGTCTGTCTCTGCTCCTCATTGAGTCCAATACAAATATTTTCTGAGAGAAGCAGAACGGCCTGATGTTTTAAAACTGCCAGCGTCGCCAAAATATTTACTGTAGAAACACCAAATCGTACCAACATTTTCAGTAAGTCCTTAGAGCAACGTTGATCTGTGTTTTGTTCTGATAGGAGTTACCGTTTTGTCATGCTAAGCCTAATTGTGAGGCCGGTGCAGAGGCAGAAAATGGCTCTTTTTCTCCACGTTTCTGTCTGTCTCAGCCTGCGGGGGCCCCTATCGCCGTGGTAACCTCTTTGATCCTCAGGCCAGAGCTCGTTAACTTCATAAACAATCCACCTGGCGCTCGTTTAAATGTTTATAAACACAGACACAGCTAAATCAGACTGACACAGGATGCAGCTACTAACTAACTATGTGTCAAGTCAGTCACACACACACACACAGACTCTAGAGCCAGCTTCATGTGATTACAGTCACACACACACACACACACACACACACACACACACACACACACACACACACACACACAGTTAACCTAATGTGATTACAGCTCCTCCATATCAGTGCTTATAGAAAGATGATCACGTGTCTGTCTGATCAGCTCTGTCTTGACCTTAAGATCGTGGGTTTGATTCCCATGTTGACAGAGATGGCACAACCCGCAGTAGCTCCCGTGGCCCATTCAAAATTTCCCGAGAGGAAATTTTCTAGTTACACTTATGATCTAACTAATGCAGTATGTGGTCATCTCACCTGCTTTTGACATGTGCTTGGTGGTCACTGCTATCCTGGACAGGAAGGCATTACATTGCTCTACCTCCTCCCCAAGTGTTGAGCCAGCTCCCTCCTGATATGCCCCACTCCATTTCACCTGGTTAAATAAGAAAATAGCAATATAGAGAAGCTGTTGACATTCTTATGCAGGTGTTCAGATGTGATTCCATTACATTGTAATATTTATTTACCTCACACTTGAAATCATGAGCTTTGGCATGAAACACCGAGAGGAATGGCTTCATGCCAAGGAGGTGCCGGAGCTCTGGGCAGCTTTTCACCACTTTTTGTAGGTAGGCTATGGCCAATATTTGCATGTGACATCCATGCAAAAAAAGGTTACTTGCCTACTGGCCAGTTTCTCCTGCAGGTACAGGGGATAGGCAAACATTTCTCCCCTGTACATATTCAAAGCATGGATCAGCACTCCATGCCGACACACTGCCAGCTCCAGTCCCTCCTCATCAACTTTACTGGCAGATCTTTGGGAGGTCTCCCTGGCTGCCGACCACTCCCCTCCACAAACACCTCTTCCAGAGACCTACATTATGGAAAATGGTTGATACAAATGGTCCACAGATTCAGCTTAACTCTTCAGTAGAAGGGATATTATATATATGTGTGTGTGTGTGTGTGTCTGCAGTCTTACATGTTTGGTCGTGTTGTGGATGTAGTCAACAAATGCTGCAACATCTTCGCCTTTGGCTATGAAGGCACCTTAAAAATGGCCTGCTCCTCAGATCTAAATAACAAAAGGGTGCACAGCAGTTTAAGATATCTTACAGTTTAATGGTGAACATTAAAGAGTTATGTTTTCTTATTACTACAAACACACATGACATTATACACATTTGGAGTACCTAGCTGCATTCCTGAAACGATAATGGCCGCGTTTCCCAGATTCGTTAAGAAGCTCTTAGCGCTAAGATCTTCTTAGGAACGCTCTTAAGAACGCTGTGAAAGAAGAACGTGTTTCCCAGAGTCCTTCTTAGCGTAAGAAGATCTTTCACTAAGAAGGAAATGTAAGATCGAGCTGACCCACTCTTTCGAGTCTTCTTAGCGACCAATGCTCACTTTTTCAAGGCAAATCAATATCACACTAAGCAAGATATTTATACAGTGCACATTGTATGTTTAAAACATATTAAATTATGTGCCGAAATAAAAAATAAAGAGATAAAAAATAAAATAAGAACAATAATAAACTAAATATGAGGAATAACATGTGCTCTGCACATCAGGCACACAAATAAAATTAATCATCATGACTATCATTTATCATAACTTTATACGCACACATCCACGTCCCATATCTGCATGAACATCAAAAACAGCCGTTCTTAAATCAACCCCTAGTGTCGCTGTTGCATCGTGTTTTTACGCAGTGGGCAGCTTCTTGGTGTGGTGGGGGCATCGCAAGCAAGGGTCAGTGTCACAGAGTGTGGCACATTAACACTCCACTGCCTAAATAGCCTATAGACATATGTGTAGCATTGATCAGTCAATGATGATGAGAAAAGAAAAACGTGTTGACCACCAAAATAATTTTTTAGTGGGTGGATTCGAACCCAGACCACAGCAAAGCTTCAACTTGTAGTGGGGATACTCTATGAAGTGAGCTATTTGCTACCTTGTGTTTTCATCCTTTCCAGAGTTGTCTGGCTGTAAACCAGCCAGCCCCTGCGCACATTTTTATTTTTTATTTTCACACACATCAATCACATGGTCACGCAGCCGTCTTGGCCGCATCATTACGCGGCTGTGCCGTGTCATCTACGGCCAGTCCGTCACTGCCCGTGACCAACGCGGCAACAACAGCGGAGAAGTTTCTAATCACGGACACTGGGACCTGTGTTAACCTCATGTTTGGCAAGTGGAAAATAAATCCCGTTTTCGGTTTATTCATCGCCCGTCGGTGCAGCTGCGCTTGTCACTGTGTGTGATTTATGCGCGTATTAGGTGGCGTGTGATATAATAATCGATTTGCCTGGCATCGATTGATTCAGTTTCAGTACTGTGGTGGTGGACAGCTCCCGTTAAGAGCTTCTTAAGAAGCTTCTTTGGCGTGATCTTAAGGTTCTTCTTAACTGCAGTGTTTCCCACACATTCATTTATTCGTGGCGGGCCGCCACAAAAGAATTACGTCCGCCACGAACAACCCCCCCCCCCCCCCCCCCCCCCCCCCCCCCCCGCGTCGGACGATCGTTCCGTTCATCTCCGCACAGCGCTGCTCCGTATTGGCATTGTCTCACACACAGAGAAGCGAGCATGCATAACAGCAGTTAGGGGTGTCAACATCTACACGTGTAAACGGGTACACGGATAACAAATCATAACCGTTTAGAAAAATCAATAATCGTTTATACACCTTTCCCCCCCCTCCTCCTCCTTCATTTCTCACCAATATAGTATTTTTAGGGGTGATAACGTTGCCTGAAAGCTTCAGATAATAATGGAACTGCGTGTCAATCCCCCCTCACTCTATCTCCGCGTAGCCTACCCGTCTCTCTCCAGCTGTCCTTTCAAAATAAAGGCAGAGGAAAAAAAAAACACCGACTCCTCCAGCCTGTACGGCGAAGGAGGCTCAACAAAACCTCTAGCCCCGCGGTCCCCCCGGACTTAACACGGTAGCTACTATGAAGCTGGTTATCAACTTGCCCCTGATGATCAACAGCTGAGCAGCGTATTCCCTCAGCTGAACATCTGTAGGAGACGCTCAGAGAGAAAGTAAACAGCAGCTGATGCGATCTCTCCCTCCTACAAACGCTCTGTTCTGATCCAGCTCCACTGTCAAAGTAAAGGTGACGCCAGCTGATAATGAGTTAAATAGTGAAACAGCGGCGCCTTTATAGCCGATTTTATGACCAGGTTATGTTCAGAGTTTAATCCGTCTCCTTCTCTCTCTCTTCACGCTGCGCCGGTGAGGTGCGTTCACATTCAGCACAACGTCTGAACGGAGCCCCGATGAGCCCCGCCCCCGCGGGCACACAAGCAGCGCGTCAACGTCATCTTGCAGCCCGGAGCTGAAATCAAACACACCCTTTTCTGTGCGGTCGAGTTGAAAACAGCGCCACTGAGCGCCCCCCCCCCCCCCGTCGACGATTGCTACCGCCACAGTCTACTTGCAAACCTGTGGGAAACACTGAACTGCCTTCTTAGGAGAACCTTAAGATCAAGCCAAAGAAGCTTCTTAAGAAGCTCTTAGTGGGAGCTGTCCACCGCGGTGGTGCTGACACTGAATCAATCGATGCCAGGCAAATCGATCACCCACCTCTCTATCAGCGCATAAGTCACAAACAGTGCCCCGTGATCCCCACACACAGGTGCAATTAGTTACGCATGCATCGTGTGTGTGTGTGTGTCAACAGGTGTATCCAAGTAGTAATCAAGCCCATTAGCGCATATATACCCCCGTGGATGTAGACACACACACATGTGAGAATGGCAGAAGCCAGCAGCAAAAAAACAAGCGGGCACCAGCGTTTACCGCGGAGGAGATGGGCGTCTTAGAGGACGAGGTGTGGCAGCACCGTGACGTTCTATTCGGGAGAACAAGGGGGGAAAAAAACATAACTGTGAGGAACCGTGTGTGGCAGGCGATAGCCGAGAAGATGTCCCCCTCCAGCCCATGTGGCCTGCGTGACTGGGGTGCTGTGAGGAAGAAGTGGCAGGAATTTCAGAGCCAGACAAAAAAAAAGAGTGCCAAGGTGAGGAGGGAATCGATGAGCATGGGTGGTGGAGCACCGGGTGGGACGACCCTCACTCCCGACGAGGAGAAAGTCCTCTCAATCATCGGGAAGACGGCCTCTGAAGGCATTACTGGGGGCATTGATGTTGAGGGGGACGAGGGGCTGTCTGAAAGTGAGGAGGAAGAGGAGCCATCCGGGAGTGGAGCAGGTACATGCACGGCCACAGGAGAGGACGACCCCCCACAACCGTGCCCTGTCCCCGCACAACCGAGCCCTGTCCCCGCAGGGCCCGGTGTCCGCACGCAGGGAGGCTTAACCGGGCGGCCTGCAATTACAACCTGCACCTGCAGCGAGACGCTGGTGCGCCTGGAGAGGGAGAAGCTGGTGGTGCTGCGGGGGATAGAGGGCCAACTCCAACTACAAACTGCCCTGCAGGAGGAGATGGTCCGGATAAAGCAGGAGAGGTTGGAGCTGCACCGGAGGCAGCTGGAGCTTGCTGAGGCGCAGTTCAACCGTCCCTCTATCTCGGTTCCAATCATCCTACCCCAGGATTCAGGTACGGGGCATTTCTATTTTTATCTGCATTACGTAATGTATCCCGTTCAATTTCACTAATCAATCTCCCTTCATTGCAGGTGATGCAGACGCCCATTAAAGAGAGGGCAGAGCCGTATAGTGTAGCATGCATTGCAGCCATGGTTTCTCACACGTGCGGACTTTGGCAACGCCTTTATATAGAGTAGCAGGTAGAGCCTCTCTGGATGAGGTTCAGCTGAGTTCAATTACATCTGTTTCCTTGATATCTGTGAAATGCCACAGGGTTGTTGATGTTTTTTATGTGTAGTACTATAAACTCATATGCAGATGTGTGTGGAAAACTTAAACGTGTAATTCAATAAAAGTTTTTTTTTCTTCTCTGCTATTAGCCTGTGTTTCTTGCGCCAGTGGTCCGCAGCGGAGCGCATTTCCACATTGAGCATTGTTTTATTATTTAAAAAAGTGGAGGATATAAATGTCCATGACGCGCTTGATCACTGAGCATTTGGTCGCTAAGAAGGCTGTTAAGAGTGGGTCAGCTCGATCTTACATTTCCTTCTTAGTGAAAGATCTTCTTAAGCTAAGAGCGACTCTGGGAAACACTTCTTTCACAGCGTTCTTAACAGCGCTCCTAAGAAGATCTTAGCACTTAGCACTCTTAACGATTCTGGGAAACGCGGCCAATGTGTGTGTCGTCCACCGCACCGATACATTGAGGGATGACATGAGCTCGTTCAAAGCCTGCAGTCAGTTCTTTCACCTGTTGCTCCGTTTTCTGCAACTTACTGTAATATATTGAGGCCCAACGTGCTCAGTGATCGCCCGACATACTTGTCGAACTATTTTTGATACAGACTGCCTTGACAACCCAAATGTGTTCCCTGTCTTTCTCATCCTTCCCTCATCTGCCAGGTAGTAAAGAGTCAGGGCCACTTTCTTTACGACATCGTCAGGTGAACGCATCACTGTCACCTGTCCTCGGATGTGCGGGCGAAGCGTATCACTTAAGCACAGCTCGGGACATCCTGAAGTTCTCTCTCCATTCCTCTTCGACCATCACCTGGTTTACAAAGTTGTCCCACCAGGCAGAGTGAGCAACCTGTTTTCTATTTTCACAGAAGTTCCCTGATCTTGATGGGTTCCAGTCATGCCTTTTCCAGAGTCTTCACCAGGGACGTGTGGTTGGAACACCAGAGAAGCCATTTGTCCAGATAATAAATGTCAACGACAACCACTGGATCACAGCCAGCAACATCTTCTGTAGGACAAATGAGCTATGTACATATGACAGACTATACGTAAATATAACAAAGAAGACAGAGCAAAAACTGTCATGGTTGATTCATCCACAATAACCTACATTCACAATCAGAAGGCCTGTTGTGCAGAAGCAGCAGTCAGGTAGCAGCTGTGGACTGTTTGCCTTGGCTTTTGTATCCGTTGTGTGTGAGGGAGTCAGGCCAGAGGAAGAAAAGAATATGAGGCGAACACTGTACAAAGCGTTGACAAAGAAAATGGCTCCTGTCTTCCTGTACAAAAACATACCAGCAAAACCTGAAAGACCCTCACTCCAGGTTGAGGTACATTGCATCTGCAGGACCTCACTCAACAGGGAGGTGATGGTGCAGTGCAGCAGCTGCAGTACTTGGTACCACCCAAACTCCGTCTCTGTCCCATACAAAGCATTGGACACCACCACAGAAGAATGGGAATGTGAGAGCTGCACAAAGTAAAAGGCAGAAAGCTTGTTGTTAGTCACTTGTTATTATATGGAATTTTTTATTTTACCCATCTGAGAGCTGTTGCCTGCAAGAAAGTATAAGAAATGTTTTTTTGTGAAGTTCCATTTTTTTAATGAAAATATCCCCATTTTGGCAGTAATGTTTATTTTGTTAATTTAATATTTCATTTATTGATTACTACATTTTATACCTGTCTTTATACCTGCATTAAAGCAAGAAGTACCATGACATTGACAGAATTGTTGTTGCTTGCTATTGTTGATTAAAAAAAGATCTAGAAATGTCATGCAATGAAACACAGGTATGCAAAAAAATCAAAGCAGTTGGGGTTGAGTCTGGTGGGCGGGAAGATGATGGACTCATAAAAAAAAAAAAGGTAGGTTCTGATGCTCTCAGAACCAGCTCAACTGGCTGCTGTGCTCTCCAATAGGCTGAGTAGAGAAGCTGTGGGATGTTCAAGATTCAACGTTCAACAACACAAATGTTGTTGCTTTGTGATCAGCTCCAAAGATCCAACAGAGACTTTGTGACAGTTGTGTTTGAAATGGAGCAGCACTATGTTGAGAGCATGTGTAGTGAGGAGGACACAGCATGATGTGTTGAGGACAGCTCCAGTTGACTGACTCTGTGTGTTTGCATATGTGTCCTTCCTCTCTGCTCCCAGCCGTTAAGAGGCCAGTGTTGATCAGTGTGTGTCCAGGCCTTTCACAGCCACTGACACCACAGCAGCACAATGATGATGTCTGGGACTCTACTGCTGGCCACCCTGGGGCTCCTTGTTCAGGGTGAGACTCTCTGCTGAAAACTTTGCTTCAGGATGGAACCAGCTTCACCACAATCATCTTCTGCTATGATGGAGAAACACTCCAACCAGCAGCATTCACCTTCTTCCATCTATTCTCCATCTTCAACAAATCATCCTCTTCTGTTTGGATCTTGATCTTTCTCCAAGATGGATTTGTCTCAGGCCCCGTCCAGACGAACCCGTTTTTTTCGAATCCGGATAAATACTTTATCGGATTGGCCTCGCGTCCACACGGATCCGGCGTTTTCAGGGGGTGAAAACGGTATTTTTTGAAAACGGGTCCCAGAGTGGGAAAATTTGAAAACGCCGCCCCAGCGTTTCCGTCTGGACGGCCAATACGGACTTTTTCAGAAACGATGATGTCACACCCCCCACCGCTCTACCTGTAACCTGAGACACACACACACACACACACACCGCTGCAGCAGCTGCTGCACACTGACAGTCTATGCACGTAACGTAACAACAACAACGGCCGACTAACGTCGCGTCGCTCAGACGCTGCGGCTGAATCGCGCCTGTTTAATCATCACTGATCGTCATATTTACTCTGACACGACTCCCTGTCAACATTTAATCCATGTTTGAGTTTGAATACAGCGGGGGACTTCTTCTTCTATTGAATTACAGCGGAGACTTCCCGTCTTCTTCAGCTGTTTTAAGTGTTTATGTGTGGCAGGCAGCGCTGCAGCGACACACACACTCCACACACACGCCTGCAGTATGTAGGTACTACAGCGTTTTGGGTCGTTTTCACTGGATCAGTGTGGACGCAGATATTTCTGAAAACGATGCCGTGTTTACGGAGATTTTTTTCAAAACGATTAAGAAAAAGATCGGATTCAGTGAAGCCGCATTTTCGTGTGGATGGGGCCTCAATAACTCTTCTCCTCTTTTTCATGCTTTACAGCTTCATCAGGACAGATCACTGTGACTCAGACTCCTGGATCTCAGTCTGTTGTTCCAGGTCAGACTGTCTCTATCAGATGTCAAACCAGTTCATATGTTAGTAACTACCTCAGCTGGTACCTTCAGAAACCTGGAGAAGCTCCTAAACTCCTGATTTATGAAGCTACAACCCGTCAGTCTGGAGTTTCAGATCATTTTACAGGCAGTGGATCTGGGTCTGACTTCACTCTGAGCATCAGTAGAGTTCAGGCTGAAGACTCAGGAGTTTACTACTGTGAGCAGGATTACAACAAGTTCACACAGTGAAAAAGCGTCGTACAAAAACCTCCCTCAGCTGCAGAGGAACTGATCTGACTCAACAGCTGCACTGAAACTACAACAGCACAAGTTGAACTCAAACATAGTTAAAGACCAGGTAAACCAAATTAAGTATTTTTCTTCTTATCATATTAGGCCTTAAATGTGTCCCTCAAAACATGTAAAAAATATTTTTGCCATTCATCATTTCCTTGAGGAGCTAGGCCTCAGAGACTGTTCTGTGTGCAGGTTTTGAATGGGCAGGCTTAAGTCGAAGGTCGCTTTACGTAAAGCGGCCGTACTGACATAAACCCGCCCCCTGCTCTGCTCTAGGTATAAATACATTCAGCCAACTGACTTCTGTGGTTTTCCGTCCCACTTGCTCTTCAGTCTAGCTGAAACACGTGTAACAGCCAGCTAACTAAACGTAGTTCATGTTCACACGAGACCATTTGAATCGCTTGCATCAGGTAATTTATAAACTTCTCTCAGTCATGTCAAATCACAATCCCAAAAGTTTCAGATGGGTCCTGGTGTTCAGGGAGATTTTTTTTTTTGCAGGATACTCTGTCATGAACTCATTTGAGCCTGTTATTATTATGGAGCACGAGGCTGTTATTGGGGGATTCAAGTGCCTGTATTGGTTGGTCAGAAATGAAATAGCCCACCACACCAACTACGGCAAGCTGCTAAGCTTGGCCCAGCTCCTGGGATGTGACTATTTCCTCAAGCTGAAGGTAAGTACTTGTGCAAATATTACAGAATTAAATCAGTTCAGCCCTTATACTGTATTGATGTAAAACTTGAAACTGTTTTCAAGGTTGATCGCAGAAACAACTACCGCTCTCATCGTATAATCAATGAGATGCTTGAGATCCTTTCTCAGGTTCTTGAGGAGCCTCTCAGAGAGCAGACAACAGCATCCCAAGCCATCAGAATTGAGCTTGATGAAAGCACAGATGTTTCCTTGCTTCGTCAGCTTGATCTGCACATCAGGTATGACTATTTGACGGACACTGCTCACAGTGTAGTCTCCCTTAAGAGTCAATTGTCATCATGAATTATTAATATTTATGGTTTTATACCCTGTTTGAAGACTGTATTTTCATGTGTGATGTTCTACTGCAGTAATGTAAGAAAATAAAGGCTTGAAAAACATTCCAGGATGTGATTATTCCTGCTTTATCAGGAATACATTTTTCATACATTTCCTTTTTTGAGGTAATAAAATGCCTTAATGCTATACTTAATGCTGTATTTGTTTCATTCAGATACTGTTGTGGCTACTCTTGTATTCCAAAAAAAGTGATGGTCAAAAACATTAGAGCAGTGTGTGAGGAGGTCCAAGACTCACTAAATAAAAAGCACTCGCGGAGAGATAGTTTCAATCAAAAGTATAACGATTTATTTACAGAAACAAAAACGATCTCATATCCGGGTTGACTTCAAGCAAATAAAATAAACTGTAATTTAGTGGTCAAAAAACTATATCACTCCTCACTCCTTCCACAGACAAAAGAAAATCACTTCCAGAACCAGCTGTGCTCACTACCAAATCACGGGAGGAGGGTCGCCTGACAAGGAGGAGGGCCCTGACTGTGGCGACAGAAAAACAATAATAAATAAATAGTGTAAATAATTATTATTTTACCATAATCAATCAAAAGCAATCAAAAATAATAATATTGTTTAAATAGGCTCCAACAGATACATAGATAAAGAGGGACAGGTTTTTAACCAGTTCCTCGACATCGAAATCAGTGATGGCAAAGCTGACACCATTGTCACTGCTGTGAAAGCTGTCCTTCACAAGAAACAGGTGCCAACAGAAAACCTCTGTGGGCTTGGCACAGATGGGGCAGCAGTTATGACAGGTATGGTATTTTACTGTCCCATGAAGGTATGTCTTTAATGTATTTTGTTAATGCTATTTGGCTTGTGTTATGTGACATAACACAAGCCAAATTTTTTATCGTTTATTGTTTGGACCCAAACGTTATGTTTTTAATGATTTGTGTCAATAAATTAACTAACTAACTAACTAACCACAGGGCGCATAAATGGAGTTGCTAAGCAGCTGAGTGATAGCTTCCCCAAGATTGTTGCTGTGGCTTGTGCTGCCCACCGCCTTGCCCTAGTCTGCAAAGACGCCTCAAATGATGTCAAATGCTTGGCAACCTTCCGCGACCACCTCCAGGAGCTACACTTGTTCTTCCATCACAGTGTAAACTGAAGTGCAGCTCTGAAGACAGCAGCTACCACCCTAGGACTCTGTGACTTGAAGATGAAGGTATTATTACATACAGTATACTCACTCACAGTTGGTGTTCCCAATTCACTCACTAATACTACTCACTTGTGATATGAGGATCTGAGAAAAAAAAGTCCCTGAAATTAGCATAATTGGTCCCCTTTAATAATATAAATCTACCGTAAGAATGTCACCAAGGTTTTTTTTTGCCATTTATGATTATAATATATACCATATTACTATCATACATTTGGATTCACATAAGCTTTTACTAAGATAACATTATAATTTCTAGGAGGTAAAAGACACGAGGTGGCTATCTCAGCACTTGGCCATTGAGATGCTCCAGAGAAATCTCTCTGCTGTGCTTGCCACATTGGCAGAGGAGGCGGAGTTGAAAAAATGCCCGGCTGCCAAGGGCATGTACACCTTTTGTGCAACCTATAGGTTTGTGACGTCTGTGTACCTTCAGACCGACATACTGCCACACATTGCACGGCTGTCAAGAGTGTTCCAGCGGGCAAATGTCAACTTCCTCCATATCAAGGAGCAGGTATGTTATGATCAGTTTATAATATTTAAGAGTTTATGTTCTCTTTGCTCTCTTTTCTGTGTTTGTTTATCTATGATACAGTCAGTAGTGTAGTCGAGGGGGTACGCAGGTATACGGCGTATACCTACTTATTTTTCAGTCTTCTAAATCCCCCCTGATGCGCACAAAGGGTTAACAGCCGGTTTCTGCTAGAAGTCCCGCCTCTAACCTGAATATCGATCTCCGATTGGCTTTGCCCTTTCTCGCTAACGTACATGTGATTGGCTGTCCCCGCTGTCACTCCGTCTGCTTGTAAAAGTTCCCTGCTCGTTGGTCGGACGGGACAGGAGGTCACGGTGCTTGAATCTGCAACCGCGAATGTAAGTTGTCAACATGTTCATCATGTTCGGCATCGTCTGCCTGGGTCACGTTAGGTAGGCGGATTTTAACATTAGTGGTGTCATTTACATGTCTGTCTGTCTGTCTGTCTGTCTGTTTGCGTGCGTGCCTGTGCGCTCATGGGTCTGTGCTTGGTAGGCTAATAAGGATGTCAAAGAAAAGGAAAATGGACATAAAACACTTCTCTATGTATGTGAAAGTGTAAGTTACTTCAATGGTATCTAACTGTAGAGCCTCAACAATACAGATAATGAATAAAAGCCCATATTTAATGGCAAACACTTTTTTAAAAAAGTTATTTTTACTACTAGCTTATTATTTCCATGTATAATTTGTGTGAAAGGGAGCAACTGTTTAAAAAACAAAAATACAGAACATTGGTCGGGAAAAGGCCTAGAAAAAAACCTCAGATTCCAGATGCTCATGTAGGCTATTTTATACATTTTGGGGGAATAAATTACACATAAGTGTGTGAAAGAAAAAGCCTTTTTTCCTCAGGCAATAACTGTAGGCCTACCACCAAGCTCTATTGTATCCCTAATGTCTCTGTTCATATGCATCAACATATTTTTGTCAGGTGACAGACAGTAGAGAGGCTGGAGGAGATGGAGAGACCAGAGGAGGTAGAGGAGGAGAGGCTAGAACAGAAGGAGGAGAGGCAGGAAGAGGTAGAGAAGGAGAAGCTGGATGAGGTAGAGAAGGAGGAGATGGAGGAGAGGCTGGAAATCCACAGGTGAGGTTAAATAATGATGGATGTGTCAGTCATGATGATGCAGTTGACTTCAGCCAGAGCAACTGAGAACTCTTCTAAGTTGCCTTCTTGTCTTTCATTAGTTGCTCATTAGTTACCTAACATAAAACTATGATTGCAAATGCAAAAAACATCAACTTTGAGGAGCGGTGCCTCGGAGTACTTTTGTGTCCCCACCAATGTTGCCCTTGGCAAAGAGAATGATTTGTGTGTTTTATTTAAGATGAAATATGAACAAGGATGCATTGCCAACTTCAGATTTTAAGTAACTATAAACTATGAATAACTGAAACACCATGTTTGCCTCATGATAAATACATTCATCCAGGCTGCTTGTGTGACCGGTAGTAACTACAAACTGCTCCTAATCATGTCATGATCATTTTATAATAGTGAGCACCGGCACGGTGGCACAGTGGTTAGCACTGTTGCCTCACAGCAAGAAGGTCCTGGGTTCGAATCCCTTTCTGTGTGGAGTTTGCATGTTCTCCCCGTGTCTGCGTGGGTTTCCTCCGGGTGCTCCGGTTTCCCCCACCACTAAAAACATGTCAGCTAGGTTAATCCTCCAGTCAGCGTCATAATCTGGAGTTGGTCCCTGGGCGCTGCACCGTGGCTGCCCACTGCTCCTCAGGGATGGGTTAAATGTAGAGAAAGAATTTCACTGTACTAGCTGTATATGTGACCAATAAAGTACCTTTACCATACCTTTACAAATGACGGATTTTTTGGGTAAACTAAATAGAGTAGTCTTACATGTCACTGTTTCTAAAACAGGGCTTTTTTTCTGGACTAAAAAAAAAGGTGAATATTTAGAGTATACCCACTTCTCCAGGGACCACTACACCACTGGATACAGCTGGTTGCCATTGGTGTCAATATAATGTAACGATCTCTTTAACTTTAGGCTCCAATCACGATCGAGGCCCTCAGGCGCATAAAGGATGCAGGTGAGGTCCCGCTGCCTGGGTCATTCCTGTCCCGTCTACACCAGGACATTGATGACCCCCTTGGACTTGGACAGTTCAACATCCAGCACGAGGAGGAGAGGCACAGGAGAGGACAGGGCACTGAGGAGCTGCCACGAGAGGAGCAGTGGAAGAGATTTGTGAGACCGGTAATTTCTTTTTTTCTAGATTAGGATTAGTGTGTTGAGTCTTAGATTGAAGCCAATGTGCACTTTTGAGGGTTCCATAGTTTCAAGCAGCAAAGACAAACAGCAAATCATTGGAAGAATGCCTTACGCTGTTTGAAGAGTTGGGGGTTTTATTTTTCTATTCTGCGACTTACAGGTTGCCAGCCCTTACATCAGTGGCCTAATACGGCACTTAGAAACCAGGTTCCAAAATCTGGATGTTATTGCAGCCTTCAGTGTTTTGGGACCACAGGGAGCTGCACTTGGTGATGAAGAAAACATCGGCCATCTTCAGATCCTGGCAAGAAAGTTCCTCCATGGTGAGGAGACCTTGGTAAATCAGGAATGGCGTTCCTTCAAGGAGCACTTGCATGGAGGAGCATTCAAGGTGGGTGAATGATACTGAGGTTTCACCTCAACCAGGACATTGCCAGCATGAGTCATTCTTCTGCAGCAGGATCAAAAGATGTGATAGCTTAAACCCCAAATTTAATGCTATCACTATGCTCAACATGCTTACTTGTTCCTATTGTAATTAAACCCTAAACCTCAATTTAAGATGAAGACACAACTTGTGTAATATAAATAATGTAAATTAACATCTCTCTAAAATATTTTTCCTAGGACAAGAACCAAGCTGAAGTAATGTCTCTCCTGGCCAGTGAATGTGATGAATGGGGACAAATCTACCCATTGCTCAGCCGCCTGACAGCAGTTGCTCTGGTCATTCCAGTTTCCAGCGTCAACTGTGAGAGACTGAGGGCCCTAGTTTGTTGGCGCAGCGCAGGTGGCGCAAGGTAGCGCAGCCGGTCTAATGCAAGTTTCGACCAGCGCAGCCTAGCGCAAAGTCAGATTGGGAGATTTGTAGATCGCGCTGCGCTGAGATAGGCGTGGCCACGCAGCAGGGGGAGGCGTCACAGATTCAGCTTGGTGCAGTGGAAGTTTTGTGCGAAAATGTCTCGCCGAGGTTGCGCTGAAAGCTCGCCACCTCCAACCAGGTCTAGTCTCAGCGCAGGGCGAAGCGCAGCAGGTGCAGTGGAAGTTTGGCTGACTGACCTGCAGTGCACACACGTCACCAAGACCTCACAGGCAGATCTCCACAGTTCCAGACACATTTCAATGCAATAAATATCCACAATAGCCACTATTTAATGCAACTAATGGAATCAACACGTGAATTTATATCTATATAGATTGTCCCGTCACATCTGACGTCAGATCAAAGCAGAGATCAAAGGCTGTCGGTGCGTAATGGAAACTCCACCTGAATTAACACAGCAGGGACGAACTGGCACTGAAAAGCAGCTGTGGATGTCCCAAGCAGGACTGAGGGTGGATGACTGCATGTCACTGCCGTGTTGAGATACCACTCTGCCCTTGTGATGATCGCTTTATTTATTTACTTATTAATTCATTAGAGCGAGCGACCGCATCAGGCAGCCGTAATGAAAAACAAAACACAAATCTTCATCTCTCTTAGTCCACCACCACTGCCTCGGTATCAGATAGTCAGTATATAGCGTACTACAGTATACTCTCTATCACAGAAAAAAAAGAGACGGACAGAGAGAGAGAGAGAGAGAGCGTCCTTTACGCGGATTTCATCCGTTACGCATGGTGTTTGTTTATGTTGTGATTACACCTCTCATCATCTTGCACAGGGTTTGAATAAATGTGAGTTTCTTTATTAGTTTATTAGTTGTTGTTTCTTATATTGGGCAGGGGTTCTCAGTGTATCAGATCAAACCTGATTAAGGATATTTGTATTATTATTAGTAAACTCATTATTGGTCACTCTGAGCTCGGACCTCCGGGGAAACAGCTGTTTCCTCCGGGGAGAGGTTCGGCCTCTGGCGTCGCTGTTTCCTCCGTCCATGTCCAAGTATAAAATGACAAACTTGCAGCGCGCATCGCCCTCCGCGCAGTTAAAGGTGAGGAGAGGAGCTCCTTTGATTGGTGAAGATCTGACTCGGCTGTGTCAAACCCACTCCACGCCTTTCTCTCCTCCTCCTGTCTCCCTCCCGCCCTCTCTCCTCCCTCTTCGCCGTTTGCGCCGGTGGGAGGGACGAGGGGAGGGCTTGCGCTGGTCTAAGTCTGACTGCGCGGCCCACCAGACTTGCGAAATGGACCTGGGCCACACCCGTTGGCGTGGCGAAGCTGCCCTGAGGTTAGACTTCGCGCGGTCTACGAGACTAGGGCCCTGAGAGTCTTAGCTGACTATTGGTGCAGCATGCATGTGCCAAGGTTATGGACAGCAAGTGTTCTTTGTTCATCGTTTTGTTTGACAGTTTGAAGATTGTTCACATGATCGATGTTAAGTTTTGTATGCTCTAAATTAATGAACGAGTGAGTGAATGAGTGAATGAATGAATGAACAAATTAACGATTGATTGAATGAGTGAGTGAATGAATGACTTTGTGTCATGGTTTTGTTCAAGATTAAATTTGAAATATTCCTGATATGCCTTTGTATGTTCTTAAGGATGGTACCAACCTATTATGTTCATATACAGCAATTTATATTACATTCAGTGGTCTCAAAATGCACTAAAGAGAACGTACACACACCCCCATACCCGAGGGTCAGAGACCCTCCCACCACAGTCTCCTAAAATCCTGTGGGAAACACTGTCTCCCCATCTTCTCTTCACTTCATCTCTTCTCTTCTTGTTCTACCAACCACATTTTTACTTTCTCATAGATAATCTCCCACGTTTCTAATGCTGCAGCTCCACAATATGTTTATTTGTCCCTCTCTCTGTTAATGCGTCGGATCAAATTTTTATTCTGCGTTTGTATCCATCCAGATCTCTGTCCACACTCTCCATGGCGGAAACTTTACGCGCAAAACCCTCATTTAAATACTGCGGTTTGTGCGTGTTGTCATTTAGCGTGTTACTCTTAGTAGATCACCTATTGTGCATGCGCTAACCAGACACGCAAAAGTGTGTTGTTTTTTTTGAGCACGTCATATGTGTGAATGTTTAGACTTGTTGTACTGTTGACTATAAGAACAGTTACTAAGCAGTTTTTTTTACTCAGCGTCATATAGATTGGAAGGTAAGTATGATCATACAGGCTTGCCATGATGCGACTGTTAAGCCCAAGTTATTATGTGCAGTCTGTGTCTGATGCTAATTAAAGGCCTATGGCTTGTTGAGAGCGAATAACACATGGTTTGTTATTACAGATGAGAACGCACACAACATATAATGTTGGAATGGAGAGCGATACATTCTTTTGAATATTTATGGAGGTGTAACGCTCAGTTTGTTGAAAATAAATTTGGCACACCTAGTCTTTGCAGGTGCACGTGGCGACGCCACTGCTCTTGACATATTAAACAAAGAGAACTATGGAAGTTTTAATGGTCAAAATACAGACGTTATCATGATGTGAGCACGTGTTGCTGAAAACAAAAATACGTCCTTGGTGTAAAAAAAGAAAAAAAAATTATCGTTGATTCGGAGGTGGGGCCCCTACGGTATGTAGTGTAGGGCTGTAGGGTATAGGCTACTTAACGGCCCAGTGTCCACCACATTAACAGATAATTAACACAGAAACCAGAAACTACTGAATGAATGACTGAAAACAAACCTGGGTTCAGCGCACCGCCATGTTGGACTGCATGGAGCCTCATAGAATTCTGAGGAGAGGGAGGAGATGTCACGTTTTGGCTAAAAATAGATTTGGCGCTTATCGCGGTTTGGAGGAGAACTACATCTTGCGGTGCCTTTTAAACAGGGAAATGTAGCGATTTGACGTGATACGTTGATGGAGCAGTGAATAGGTTCAGTACACAGCAATATCATGGCGTGACAAACTTTTTTTTTTTTAATTTGGCGTTGATCGCGTTTTTGAAAAGAGCTCTTCATATTTACATATAAAATGAGCTATTATTTGACACTCAGACATTTGGGTCATGCTGTGTTTTGTATTTCACACAACAAGGAATGTTTCATACACTTTTTGGTTTCTTTCATTTTGTCTAATAGTTTCTGCATCTTTGTGGATCAGCTCATCAGCTCATCAACATGTGTCAATATTTAGGATTGAGAAAACTCTGCAGCAACAATAGAGGAGACACATGAAGGCATAGTATTGATACTGATCAATCAATCAATAATGACAAGTTGTGAGTTTATACACACCACAGGACAAACTTACAGTATAGACCGAATCTCTTTGTTGTTTACAACGACTTCCGGGTGGAAAACCAGCATGTAATTTGAATGAGAACAGTAGTAACCCAGATAGCAAAATGACATTGAATCAACGTTGAAGTATGGTCAGGCAGCTCCGTTGAATCAACATTGATTCCCGACATTGAAAGCGCTCGTTATGATAGATGTTGAATCAACGTCATATTTTCAACCATTAACTGATACTGAATCAACACTGATTCAATGTTCATCTAAAAGCAATCTGCTGCTATATTTTTAGTTGATTTTACATTGAAAACATGTCACTGAATCAATACTGAATCGACTGTTATCTAAATGGAAGTATCTGTGTTAATTGTAGGCAGATATAAATGTTATTTTAGTCCAAAAATATGGAATCATACTAAAACATATTCGAATAACTGAAAAAGTGACAGAAAACAGGCTTTTAATATTCAAGGTTTATTCTGAAAAGGCAAGTTTATGTGAAAACATATTCTTACAGGGTTTCCCCCAGTGTATTATAAGCCTGGCGGCCCGCCAGGCCTTACTTGCCCCCCCGCCAGGCTAAGCATCGTTTATTAATTTTTTAAAATCAATTTTGATACTCCATAAACACGTGATCAGGTGTCTTTTTCATCACCTGACAACGTCACAACTTCGTCGCGCATAACGGGACACGTCACGGACATCATCAGACCGCTGCTTCACCAGCTGACCGAGAGAAACGCACCGAGTCCACGTTAACGTGAGCGGAGCCGCAGCTCCAGAGGCTCAGTCAGCTGCTGTAGCTGTTAGCTGGTAGCTGGTAGCCGTTAACTGTTAGCTGTTAGCACGTCGTCCCCTGCAGCGTCAGAGCTCCAGACTCCTGTGAGCCGCGGGGCTTTCACCTGATGTGAAAATGATCCATTGTTTCATTTTTCAGCTCGTAACGCTTGCGATCACACACGTTGTCTTCTCTGGTCTAAACAGTAGATCCGTGAGTGTCACGTTTCCATGACGACTGACCGGAAAAAGAGCGTGGTACAGTACGTCGTGTGCAGCCTCTGTAACGTGAAAAAATCTGAGAAATAACGCTACACTTCAACAATGGAGACACCAGGCAGTAGTTTTTTAGTTTTTGATGCAAAGAGTTGATGTTATTTATTTTAATATTTTTTTTAGGCTATAATTGTAATTATTTTTTTTTTTTGTGGTTGATTGAACAGTAGGCTATTTCAAGAGTGCCTTTCTGTAAGACTCTGCTATAGGTGTTTAAATATGTTACATAAATGTCTTATAATAACAAATGTTAATATTTTCAAATTTCCAGTCAACTTTTAACATTGATCTTAAGGCCTTATGAAATCACGCATTCTAAATGCTACTGCTCCATTAGCCTAATTAATCTGTTACCTACAGGGCCCTGCCATCAGTCAATGGTCAGGGTCAGGCCCCTGTCACAAAAAAACACGCTTGGGCACCGGTGGCCCGCCGATGGGCCGCCGGTGCCACCCTACCACCGGGCTTAACAAGTTTTCTGACTTAATTCTCCTAGTTTTATCAGTCTCCCGGTTGGAAGATGAGCCGTGGCACCGCACATAAACAAAAACATAGAGCTTGACTCGGGGAGCTACACTATGACGCACACATAGGAGCCATTACATTGTACAGCCAGCATTTTATTAATTATTAATAACAATAATAATCGATTTAACTTATAATGCACTTTTCATTCAAAGAAAGGCTCGCTCACCAGAGGGCATAACGTTACCTATACAGCTGTTAGCAGTTAAAGCAACATTGCGGAGTTTCAGCTCAGTGCTTCCACCATCTGGTTGAGAAGCGCTATCGTCTGGGGGGAAAAACGAAACTTATCAGCCAGCGCATCCAGCGTTTATTCCCATTAACGCTTTTACCCACCCAGTCTCTCCCTCGACGCAGAGGGGAGGGGGGAGGAGGGGGGGCGGTGTTTCGTACCCGTGCAGGGAAGTTACATAGTGCAGTTTCAGCCGACGCGACCCGGCTCAGGCTGCGGCGGCAGCACCATTCATCCTATTAACCATTTTTCTACCATTGCAATGAGTCTGGAAACATTATTTTAAGGCCGAAAAACTCCGCAATGTTACTTTAAAGGTCTTCAGTCCTGTTTGTAAAGAGTCCAGTCTTTGTGCTGTCCTCAGCTGGAGGAGGAGGCAGCTCCAGAGGTGTGTCCCCCCGGTGCAGAGCCTGGTGGTGAGGGTCCGGAGGAGCAGGCTGTCTGCGGGTGTTGGACTGTGGAGTGATGAGTTGTAGAAGGAGACGTGTGCCTGTTGATGCACTTGTGGGTGAGCAGCAGGACTTTGTAGTGGAACCGGGATGAGACAGGGAGCCGGGACAGTGAAGTCCGGGGTTATGTGCTCATCTTCACGGACTCTTCCCAGCAGCGCTGTGTCCTAGACGGAGGCATGGCTCAGCCTCTCACACCTTTTAACCTACATGTAAAACAAACAAAATGTCAGGCGATTGTCATTGATTATTTTTGTCACGTAAATAAGCGTTTCTCTGACACAGGACGTCCAAGCTGCTGCTGAGACGCTCCGGCCCGCCGGTAATTCAAACCGACGTAAGCTCAGGTGGAGCTGCGCTACGGTGCTCCAGTCACAACACAGACCAGCAGCTTCTTTCAGTTACCGGTATGCCACTAGGTCTCACGCAGAAAACTAGTCTAAAAGCCTTTGGTGGATGTCGAATGCTATTTTAGACTCTTTATGTACCGTGTATTGTATTTACTCTCACAGTTAAATTAACGTTAACAGTTTTTATCATTCACCTGGACAGCTAAACTGAAGCTGTATGCTTGAAAACGTGCCAGTTAAAATACATCATGAACAAAATTTAATAAACTCCATTAAGCAAAAAACACAGCTAATATCTTTATAATCAGTAAAATAAAATAAAATAAAAATATTTTTAACTTACTTTAACAGGAGCAGGGTCCAGCGCTGTCAAAGAGGGGAGAGAAAAAAAAAAGCCGACTGCTGCCGCCTGGCAGTTGGGATGTACCACCACTAGGTGTAAAGTGGAGCTTTGGACTGCTCCACTCATTGCTCTCACTGTCTGAGAACAACGTGTAGACGTTTTTGTCATGAACTAGAAACAAGCTTTCAGAGGATTTTAACAGTTGAAAAAAAAAATTTACGTCTACAGCATAAGGTGCTTAATTGAATATGTTTGACACCCCCTTCCTCTCATTATGTGGTCTCACCCAGTTCAGTGCATTGAAACAGCGTCAGTGAAACAATGTTGATTCAATATTGGCATTTCAATTTACAATTTCAACCACCCTTCAATGTTGATTCAATTTCATATTTTCAACATAAAATGTTTTGAACGTTGATCTACCATTGATTTTTCAACCATAACCAACAATCAACCTTTATCAACCTTTCTGACCATAATTCAACGTTGATTCAATGTCATTTTGCTATCTGGGAAGGAACTAGAGTTTAGCTATATCATGTTTTTCACGCCTTATAACCGTTTAGACAAATCTGAAATTATTGAAGAAACATCTGTGTGTGTGTTTTGTGTTGCTTGTGTGGTAATTATTCAGTTTGGGGGAATCACAGTGTCTAGAAAGCATCAGTGGCTCAGCTAACAGGGACAGCTAACGGTGGTAGCTAAGGCACCAGGGTGAATCTGCCTTCAGCCGTCGACTTCCAGACTGCTCAGCCTGGGAGGCTGCACAAGCGCCACCCTCAACAACAACCAGTCAGATCGCGAGTAGCAGCACAACCTATCAGCTCACGCGGCATCAATTCAAGCGGTAAGCGCGGTCAGCACGGTAACGTAAACGAACTGGTTAGCAACACTGCACACTACTTTTTGTAACTAAGTTATTAAAGCTGTTTGATTGCTTCGACTAATGCAAACAAGAGCTAGATTTTCACGACAAATTGTAGCCGAGCCAGTAGACAGAGATTTTTGTAAATAAACTGGTCAGTTGAGCTACTGCTAATGTGAGCTAAGCTAGTTTGTTGATACAATTACAAAGGCATAAGTCTGAAAGGCTGATTGTAGAGATTCCTTGCAGACTGGGCCTACAATGCTAATAATAATTTATTGTGTAATTATCATTATTCAGTCATTTACCTTCAAGGCTGATTTCAAAGATTAGTGCCTTTCATGCTGATTATTAGGGCTAATGATAATGTCATATTGTATTATTGTCATTATTCAGTCAGCAGCCTTCAAGGCTGTTTGTAGAAACTAGTTCCTTGCAGGCTGGTAATTAGGCTAATGCAGATATCACACTGCATAATTTTCATTATTGCCTTAGCTGCGTTCAAGGCCGATTGTAGAAACTAGTGCTTTGCGGGCTGATTATTAGGCTAATGATAATGTCATATTGAATAATTGTCATTATTCAGTCAGCAGCCTTCAAGACTGTTTATAGAAACTAGTGCCTTGCAGGCTGGTTATTAGGCTACTGATAATTTTGTCTTGTATCTGTTTTAGGAATAGCAATGACTCGACGAGGGAAAAACCCAGCCCGAGCACTAACACCAGCCCATTCTACACCCGCTCCACCTCCAACCCTGGCCCCCTCTGCACCCGCCCCACCTCCAACCCTGGCCCCCTCTGCACCCGCCCCACCTCCAACCTTGGCCCCCTCTGCACCCGCCCCACCTCCAACCTTGGCCCCTTCTGCACCCGCCCCACCTCCAACCCTGGACCCTTCTGCACCCGCCCCACCTCCAACCCTGGACCCTTCTGCACCCGCCCCACCTCCAACCCTGGACCCTTCTGCACCCGCCCCACCTCCAACCCTGGCCCCTTCTGCACCCGCCCCACCTCCAACCCTGGCCCCCTCTCATCATCAAGGTGACTTTGTGTCTCATATTGCATATTTTTTCAATATTCTCTTAACTTCCTTCAAGAGTGATTGCAGAAATTCGTGCCTTGCAGGCTGCTTATAAGGTTAATGATGATTTCATTTTGTATCTGTAGCATTAGAGTTGCAGCCTTCTAATGGTAACTAAAATATTTTTTAGGAATTGACATCCAACAAAAAAAGGTTAAAAAAAGGCCAGCCTCATCTTTCGGCCACTTTAGCGCCCACTGCATCACCAACCCCAGCCACCTCTGCATCCGCTGAAACTTTATTCAAAGAGGTTGAGGCCATTCTGCCTCTTTCTTTTGGCCATCACAAGAAGAGGTACACCGTTTTATAATAGGAAATGTTTCAATAACTTCACTGTTTCAACATTTGTGGCTAACTTATGTGATTTGCATATTCACTGACACAACAAATGAGCAGTAATGGAGAAATGTGTATGATGTTGTGTAATAATGTTGTCAATCTCTGATAAGATACTCTGTCACAATTGAGGAGCTGAGGAGGAGAGTGGGGCCATCAGAGGGAATGTCAGTGGCCTCGTGTGTGGCCCTCCTAAGAAGTGACAAAAAAAAAGAACATGAGAGTAGGAGTGAAGCAAAGGCCAGTCACACTCACGTCACTGTGCAGCAGATTTACAGAGGGTACAGTACATTGAAGCAATCAAAGTGAGTTCAAGTTCATCTTTATCATTATGGACAAAACAGTGAAATTGTTATTCTCCGAAATTTCTATATTTGCTTTACTTTAATCTAATAAAACATCATTCTTCATACTGTATATAAACACTTATTTACAGCCCAGTTGAATGCTATAGACCTTTTCAGAGAGTATAAACAAAGACAGGTGTTACCAAGGATACAAATTAAGGCTCCATTCCATTCAGGCTAAACAGAGTCAGGGTGCTGCTCTTGTGCATGCTGGCTCATTAGAAAAAGCTCTGCTACACTAAATGGAATGGATCCTTAATTCCTATCCTTGATAACACCCGTATTTGTTTATACTCTCTGAAAAGGTCTATAAGAATATTTCAATTTACTAAACAATGAAAACTATTCACCATGTCAGGTTCTCTAAATCAGGCAACACTGAAACTTTGACTGTAACTAACTGTGACTCTTCCATCTTCAAGGGGAAGCAAGTGACCTTGGTCAAAACCTTGGTGGACTGGCTGCCAAACGTATACCTTTTGACAAGGTAAAGATCATTGGAGAAGAGGACAACATGGGCGTGACCCTTGGCCATCTGGCCTTGTTCAAGTAAGAATTTATTCTTTACAACATTCCAGTGCAACTGTGACAATACAGTTCAAGCATAACATACAATAATAAGTCTTTCAAATAAGGATTCAATAATAATGCAAAACATTACAGAGAATCCATTGAGAAAACTATTGACAAAAACAAGAAGTGCAGTATCATAGATGCAAAACATTAAGAAGTCCTGAGAAATGTATTTATCGTTAACTACTGTAATTTACACAAGTGAAACAAACCATATTAACATGCATTACTTTCCTCAAGGAGTATGATCAAAACTGGCTGTGAAAGCCTTAAAGGGACAACGAGGAGTTTTGGAAAAGCGAAGCGTTTTCACACTACATTTATGAGCCTCCGCGCACACCGTACATTTCTTTGACCGGCGCAAGACAGACTCATGTTTTCATTCATCAATAATTAAAGTCAGAGGTTCAAAGAGGTTCAGTTACCGTCCTAGTTCCGACCATAAACGGCGATTCTGCGGCGTTATTCTCATAACTCGCCACGAAGGAAACGCTGGTCGGCTCGACCAGCATTTCCGCCACCACTAATAACAAAATAACGATAGAGACAGATCGATATATTTATCGAAAATGGGCCCATTAACAAGTGTGGGTAGCGGAGATTCATCCACATTAACGTGAGACTTTTTTATAACCGAATAGAAACTCCTCGTTGTCCCTTTAAAGCTCAGGGGTCAACATTCAACACGGCCTCACATGGCCTTGGGTATGCCCTCTTTGAGGTCTTCGAAGACCTTTTCAATGCATGTGCTGATGCACAAATTGCAGCACTTAAAGGTAAGATTTAGGATAGTTGGTGCTGATCATTGTTTTATAAAGATATGTACACGTTTAGTCACTTCCCACTGATAAATCTGTCTCTTCATTTAGGTGCTGCAGCCTCAGATGAGTAGCTCCAGTGTATTCTGAGAATTTGAATGTGTAATAAACTGTTGAATTTATATCTGGCTTGTGACTTTTTCTTACAAATTTCAGTAACACTTTATTTTAAGGGGTCACTGTTCCTGTGTATCTACCTAATTAAATACAGGGTAATTACCTATGTAACAATATGTAATACCATGTACTTCTGTTGTAAATACATGGTGTATTTTGGTGTACTTACAGGTCCCTGGTACACTTGTAATAGGAAATGCTTGTTACAATACTTTGTCAAACTGGCCTCTCTCTTTGGGAAAGGGGTACACCTGCAAGAAAAATGGGTGAAACCACAACCCATGTTGCCTGGGCAAACTTTTCCATCAATCTTCCTCCTGCCTCTTGAGTCTTGGAACATGTATGCTGTTTCACGACATGTATGTGTATGTAACAGTTGTGTCAGTACACTGTTGTTACTCTTTGATACAGTGGAATGAGCACATTAAAATAAAGTGTACCTGGGATACCTCAACTCTTACTAACACGTAAATTAACTGCGATAACCAGTGTCTTCGGCTATTTCATAGCTGTAGGGATCAGTGCCCGGTGCGATGGCCCGTGGCCCTAATGAGACAATGCTGGATAACTCAATTCTAGTGCTGGGTTGAAAAGATCGATCCACCGATTTTAAATCGATTCTCATCTTAAGTCCTACAGATCGATTCGCACGTCCAAAGATCGATTTTTTATTTTTTATTTTTTTTAATATAGCGTCCGACCGGACGTGATAAAAGGATGAGGAGGAGTTGCTCAACAAACCTTCATTTATTTCAGGAACGGTACAGTTACGTCGGCCGTAATCAAAAAGAAAGAAAAACAACAGACAAACTTCTCTACTAACGAACCTCTGCTCCTCTCTCTCTCTCTCTCGCGTGCGCACACACACACGCAGGCTCGTTCCTCCTCACACCGCCCCCCACTCTCTCATCCAACCAATTTAGCGACTTTCTCTTTTTTGTCAACGGCGACTAGCGACAAATCTAGTGACTTTTTCTGGTGGTGTTAAAGACGTCTCTCGTTTGTAGACTCCGATGTGAAAGCACGTCTCAAGCATCGTCTTCAACGAGCCACAGGTGCCGCCGTGAGCCCCGCCCCCCCAGCCTCACCGGCGGTCAGTCTCACAGTGGTGTCACGGTGCCTGCTGCAGTCAGAGACCCGTTCCGCGCAGCATGACCGACCGCTCGTCAGTCTGCTGCTTTTCACACTGATGCTGCTATTCGGACCGAAGCCTGCTGCACAACATGCAATAGTTTACTGTGTGACCCTACACTTAACTATCTTTAGTTGTTCACGTTCACAGCTGTTTGTGGGCCAAATGGCCATGACAAAATTAAGATACTTTTGTATTCAACAGCAACAGCTTTTGGGTGAATTCTTCATGTCATATTTGTCAATAATGCACCAGGTTACTGTCTCAATAGCAATCCATTGCTGCAGGTGCCCTGGATCTGTTAAGTAATTCTGCCCTACAGCATGTTTGTAAAATTCTAGTCTATCAACATTCTGGGATTGGTCCTTGCCATTTTCCCCTACTTCATTAATTTAATACTATTATAAATATGTTGCATAACTAGACTTTCAGGTGTTATGTTGCATAACTAGAAAATTAGAAGGTAACAGCTCAAAAAACAGTTTTAATGACACTAACCCAAATTGATATCGGATCGAATTGAATCGGATCGAATCGAAAAAAATCGATTCTGAATCTTAAGAATCGGAATCGAATCGATTCTTGAAATTTGAATCGATACCCAGCCCTACTCAATTCATATGGAACTGAAAACATCAGCAGCAATCTGTATGCATAAACCACACACTCAAAAAAATGCACTTCAGTGCAGTGTTGTGCCTGAACGCGTTCAATTAACGATTGTTCATGAACTCGTTCATATTTTGGGTTAACGTGAACTGAATGTACTGTTTTCCGCTTGATGAACTTTATTGTGAACGCGTTCCTTCTGGCGTTTGTGAACAGCGCTCTCTCAAAGTATGACTTCGTTCAGGAGTGTGCCAGATTTCCATAGAGCCTTCAGGGCAAAAACCCAAAACACACTGTAAACAGGCATTAATATGTAGCGGAAAAACCATCCAATCTGGCAACACCTATCAGCTGTTTGGATCAGCGGCGCATGGAAGAAGCGGAGTGATACAGCGCGTCGCGGAGCCTGTCTGTGTGGAGGAATACTGACCCAGTTGGTTAGTAAAAGCAAAGATACTCTATTTATTTTTATAAACGGTCTTTGGTAAAAGATAAACGGGGGTTACGCCGGGGCCACACGAAAATCGCGCACAAGCCGCGGCCCTCCTCTTCACATCAGACGCTTATTTCTCCACGCCGGTCGACAAGCGCTTCTGACCCTCAGCTGTGTGTGTGTGTTCCTCTCTCACACTCTGTTCAGATTAATAAACACAAATAGGCTACAAACATACACACATTGGACTCTGGTATTTGTCACGTTCTAACTCAGTTACTTTTTGGGGAAAGTAAAGTAGTAACTATAACTAATACTACTGGTTAAAACTGCTAAAATAATTGCTGTCTGTGTCTGTGGTTCGATATGGGCCGAGGCAATACTTTTGAAAAATAATAGCTTGTAGCAGCATATTGAAAAAAAAGAAAGAAAAGAAAAAAGAACTATGAACTAGTTCAGTTTTGGAACCGTGAACTTAGTTCAAAAGTTGAATTATGAACTATTAACTGAACTAGTTCATTTTAAAATTTGTGAACTGAACTTTGAACTAGTTCATGTAGAAAGTGAACTAACACTGCAGTTAACCATCACCAACATTTTGTCGATCCGGTAACAGGGAGCCACACACAACGCAGAGCGTTTCTGGAAGACAGCAAAATGTGAGATTTGGCGAGCTAGTGGAAATCAAAGTGCAAAAACGTTAAAGACCCATTTAAAGTTCATTGAATGGACTTACTGGCTAGGGAAGAGGCACAGAAATGGTGTCTTTGGGCAGATTGTCCATGACATCAAAAGTTATTACAAGCTGTAATTGGTTATAGGCTACAGTATGAGGGATATTAGCGTATTAGTTTAAAGACATTTTAGGTTCATTATAGTTTTTATTTCTCTGCTGGAAACATCAAGGTGGCGGCCGACACCATAGCAAGCATGATAAAGGGGGACACGTTGGGTCAGTTCACAGAGAAAAAGTTCTAAAAAAGAAAAGACAATACCAAAGTTACATCAATCAAATTTTACTCAGTTCTATGTAATGTTTAAATTTACTCTTTTTTTTTTTTAACCTTTATTTAACCAGGCAAGCAAATTAAGAACAAAATTCTTATTTTCAACTACTCAAATAGGCTACAGCAGTGTTTCTTAACTGGTGGTTTTGGGGGTTACATGCTGCCATTCCGACATGCTGCCACTCCGACATACCGCCATTCCGACATTCTACTATTCCGACAGTTTCGTCCTGCCATTCCGACAAGGCTTTAATTACCATAAGGAAATGTGCCTTACTCCGAGCGGCAGTTAGGTGTATGTGTGTGTTTTTTTTGTTTTATGTTTTAACTCATTGAGTGCCACGCTCCTTTCCAAAGTTTTAGCCAAGTGTACCGGCAATTTAGACCATTTTTGACTTTTTATGTAGAGCCATAGTGTATTCATTATTATTGCCACCAACACATACTGTAGCTCAATTGAAAGGTTTAACTTTATGCTTCAAATGACCACAAACCGTGCCTCCGTTCCTGGTGCCATTGGTGTGGTGAACAAAGGAGTGTGAGAACATCAGATAGTTTGTTTTGCTACATCTGGGGTTGAGACCAGACAAAGGTCTAATTTTCACATCAAGTATCTGCCCATCAGGTTAATGGGGCAGATTTCAGAGGGCATGGATTCATGTTTGAAGCTTGCATTTGGCCCATCTGCACATTTAAATGGTATGGTAATGGTTTTTCTAACTATTTGACCTGATGAACACATGCACATCATTTTCACTCAGTTTCTCCACAACTAGTGTCAGTGTTGAAGCACAATTTGTAGTGATGTGTATGTCTTTGATCTGTGTGGTGCGGTACCTTCCTCAGACCTCACAGGTTGGTTCAGCTTGTCAGCAGGAATCCATTCCCCTCCGATCATCCTCAGTCTGATCTGTTTGTTGGAGTTGATGATGTTCTTAGGGGACAGTGACGTGTCTGATGTCCATGTTGGCCACAGTGATAACAAACATCATGAGGAACGTTTCTTCCCCAGGCCAGTTCCTGTGTCGGCCACGTCCTCTCGCTCTATGTCCATGACTTGACCTTTATTTATCCAGGAAGGATCCATTGAGATTTATCAATCTCTTTTTCAAGGATGTCCTGGTCAGGAAGTACAGATACAAGCAAACATACACAACAAGATCAAGGTAACAAGAGACATCGAACATCAGACGAGCAGTACAATTACAGAATTAAATTAATTGTCACAGGTGCAGCTGGTGACTAAAAGTTCGGAGATTGTGTGTTTGAAGCCAGGAAGAGGGATGAGAGAGCCCAATCTCATCCTGGCTTGTAGGTCATTCCACGACCATGGCCCAGAGTGAGAGAGGGTCTTCATCCCTAACTCGGTCCTCATATGGGGGACCTTAAATCGCAGCCAACTGTTGGCTCTAAGATTGTGTGTCAACTGGACAACAATAAACTTAGAACAGATGTAGATAAAGTGCAATGGTGGGTACAGCTACAGACAGAAACCAGAATGCAGACGAAATTCGGAGGTGACAGACACCAGGCTCTTCGCTTGTCTGAAGAGCCAGGTGATGCGAGGCTACTTAACACCCAGCAGCTGGCCAGCTGCCTGAAATGAAGGGTGATTAGTTTGAGTTGGATGGTGGTGGGTTCACACAGTTCTTACCGACAGCCGGGGGGAAGCCAGTCATCTTTGTTTTTGCTTAAATCCACATCAACTACTGTTTTGTTAACAACCTTTTTTGTTACAATAAATGGGAACATCACCCAAAGAGACCAACTTTGCAAAACTGTATTGTTTCTTAATGCTTTAAATTACATATGTTCTACACATTCTAGCCCTTGTCCTTATGTTTTCTTACAAATATTGTTTTATTTTATGCTATTGTATTTATTATTTATATGGGAATTAAATATATTGCCATGGGTTATCAATATAATTTACTACTTTATTTCTAACTAGGCCTACCTTCAATTCTGTGAGAAGTTTCCTCTCATCACAGGAAGCTGAGCAGGGCTGCACATTTTCTAATCCATTCATAGTCAAAGCAGTGGTGGGGGATGCTTGGAGGTGGTAATGTCCTGGAGCAGGTGTGAATGTTCAGGAGTGTAGGGTGTGGTGGTAAGTTGGGGGCTGCATGCATACCTTTTAGGATGATAATCACAGAGTATAATAGGTTAGCCAGACAGTGTTGTGTGACTGGTGAAATGTGTGAATGTGTAAACACTTGATATTTTACTCAATTTCCCTACCACCCCAACTTTTCCTGCAGGTTATCTACAAGCTAATAAGCATGTGTATGATTTACATAGGTAAACATTTGCTTCACATTTATTTTTTCCATTTCAGAAGGACAGATCCTTGATACAGTGTCTGGATGTGAGTATTATCATCCAAAATGGATAATGTGATGTGGACATGATGTTAGATGACACTGATGCAAGTGGTGCAGAGTCAGGTGACAATACCTGTGGACAAGTGGACTAAGTAAATCAACCAGGCACTTATTGCCCAGTCAATGTGGACATTGAGTCCCGACCGAAAAAACACACCATGCTCCATGACTGGTATCGCTAGTAATATGCATATTGGTCCCAATAATATTCTGTATGTACTTGACTCATCAACGTACGACGATGTACTTTCCCTCCATACACCAGTGGAATACTTCTAGAAGTTTGTGTCTGAATATATTATTTAAGCTCTGACAACAAACAGTTCAGTGTTTAAATGAATGGAAGATCTGTAAACACTAATGAAGGAAATGGAGCAAGTGTGGTGTTCATCTTTGCTTTCTGGGATTATTACTGCAAACAAACATCAAAGTTCATGTTTTTGTAATAAATTACTATTTATAAAATATGACTGAGTTAACTTGGAGGAGGAAATATATAAAACCAGGGGCCTTATTTGGAGGGCAACCAGTGGATACTTGTTTGGGACACCTTGAACTTTCAAAACACACTGGTTGCCCACTCTTCCTCAACATTTCTACAGGGTCACATGATTCTGAAGTTACAGCCCAGTCTGTTCTTCTACCCGTCAACTCCGACACCTTAGCAACGGTATAGGGGGGGAGACTTAGCAATGTGAGAGATCGTGAGAATACAAAGGTAAACAGATGGCGCTTTCCACTAACGGCTCGGTTGAGGTGCTTCTCCAGCTCTGAGTTCTTCATAGTTGCTCCTCAGCGGGGGCGGGGTCGTCATATCACGTCGTCTCTCTCTTGTTTCTCTCCTCTCGTCAGCTCCAGACTCACTCGTCTTCCAGTGACGACGCTCTGGCCAATCAGGGGAAGGCAGGAGAAGTAGGAGGTACCAGGTAGGAGGGGCTGGAGGAAAAGAGGTTAAAACCGAGTAGAGCCGTGCTGTACCGTACTGAGCTAGTGGACAAGCACCATGAGGAGGTCCCGTCTGACCAGGACCAGGATGAAGGAGGAGAACCTGGACCGGGAAATTAGTCACCTGGATCAGAACACGACCGGAATTAAAGAGGAAGACCAGGACCAGGACTACAACATGATAAAGGAGGAGAAGCAGGACCAGGACTACATCATGATAAAGGAGGAGAAGCAGGACCAGGACTACATCATGATAAAGGAGGAGAAGCAGGACCAGGACTACAACATGATAAAGGAGGAGAAGCAGGACCAGGACTACAACATGATAAAGGAGGAGAAGCAGGACCAGGACTACAACATGATAAAGGAGGAGAAGCAGGACCAGGACTACAACATGATAAAGGAGAACCAGGATCTGGATTTGTTTGGGCAGACTGGGACTACGGGGGAGGAGCAGGACGTGGTCCACCAGGACAAGGAGCCCTCCGGTCCTTCCGGTTCCAGTCCACAGGTCTGTGTTTCTGTTTTCAGTGGGAGCGAGTCAAGAGATGAAGCTAACTGTTAGCTGCTAACTCTATATTGTGGTTCACTAAAAAGTCTAAAACCTAACCTACTAGCCTACTTTATTTCCTGCTGTAGTGCTGTTACGTCACTTTATTAAGTTTTAAAATATTTTTTCATGCGAGAAAGTAACTGTTTAGATCCCCATGTGCGGTTAGTTTATCCAAAAGCTGTTTTGGAGTTTGCTGCAACGTTTCAGAGAAGAGAGGCTATAGCCGTGTGAGCAGCAGCTCGTCTGCAGAGTGGGTCGGCCGGCCAACCCCCGTCGTCGTCCTGGGGGAGAAAATGATTGCTAATTAACTTAGAGGGTTAGCGCCGACTGGTTAAATTCTTTTTGGGAGATATATACTGGTCTCATTGACGAAGTCTAATAATTGTGGCCGCCGCATTGTTTGAATGAAAAGTGAAGCATCGTGTGTATTGGACAGAAGAGCAGCGCTGCCTCTGGGCTCTGTAGCCTACGTACAGAAAATGCTAATTTAGAGTAATGAATACATTTTCGAACTGTAGTTGCATCAACTCCTGAATGAAAGTGTGACAGTCCACTGTGAAAATGAAATCTATAAGGCCGCGTTCAGACTGCCAGCCAAAATCCGATTTTCAGCCCATCCAGATTGGAACTGGATGGCTCTTTTTAAGTCTGAACAGTCCCAAATCACATGAAATCCGATTTTTGCAAAACGGATCCAAACCACCTCCAGGAGGTAGTTTCAGATCGCATTTGGACAGATGCGTCTCAGTCTGAACAGCTCCAAACACTCAGATCGGTTTTGACTGTCCGTGACGTCACTCTCCGCGGCGCTGTCACGGTGTTACAGGTCCCGTATGGTCCTGTGAGCTCCAGTTAAACATCAATTTCCTTCTTATTACTTTTATTTTATGCAAACTACCGTGTTGTCGGCGACAGGAGTGACGGCGACGGGGCGTTCCCAGCTCTGGGGTGCTGGAGTTCCCCGTCTCTGTAGCTGCACACGCACACACACACGCACACGCACACACACACACAGACACACCAGGCGGGCTGAGGTTGAAACTAGCGGGGTAGTGCGGCTGCAGCACCGGGCAGATCACTGTGCAGCAGCTGATCTGTCCGGTGCTGCAGCCGCCGCGTCCGCGAGGCATCGCCTGTCACATACGGCGGAGCCTCCGCTCCGACGTCGTTGCTACAGCAACCTGTCAGATGGGTCAATAATGTGGCCCAGTCTGAACAGAGCCAAATGCGATTTGGACACTTGCTAAAAACAGTGTGGACAGTCAGCCCTAAAAATCGGATATGAGAAAGAATCAGATTTGAATCAGATATGCCTGCAGTCTGAACGCGGCCTAATTGCGTAGCCAGGGGTGTCAAACTCAAATATGTTGTGGGCCAAAATTTAAAAATTGTTACAAGTCGAGGGCCAGACTGGTTGTTTATTGAGAACTTGATATGACCCTTTTGCGCATACTGAACCTAAAACTAACATAGCCTGTAAATAATTGCATATAGAACAACATTAATCATTAAATAAATAAATAAAATAAGTTCAGGGATGTGATTTTTCAGAATTTTTCCGGAAATCCGGATTTTTAGACATGAAAATAAGACCCTCGTAAATCATGCAAATCCGCTTTTTTTTAGAGGAGGGGTGGGGGGGGGGGGGTAGGACCGGCGGATGGCCATTATCCACCATTTAACCCACACAGCCATAGGTGTTGATATTGCCCCGACCATTGAGCAGTAACGTAACAAGAAGACGTAGCGGCGGTAGTCGGTAGTTTTTTCTCTCGTTTTTTTTTTGCCGTGGTAGTGTTTGTTGGAGCGGCGTGGTGCTGCACGTGACACGCTGACGTTAGTGTGTTTACATTTACGAGGAGCATTAATTCTCTGTCCGAACCCATAAAAAAAAAATGAAGAAAAGCCCGGCCTCACGCGTCATATTCTCTGCGCGAACCCGGCCCGAACCAGCGCGTCCGGACGGGTTGGGCCGTCCACGCGCCCTTATTAGAGCCCAAAACAACAGTCCAGAGAGCCGGGGAACAGAGAGAGATAGCACAGAAACAGGTGTGTGTGTGTGTGTGTGTGTGTGTGTGTGTGTGTGTGTGTGTGTGTGTGTGTGTGTGTGAGAGAGAGAGAGAGAGAGAGAGAGAGAGAGAGAGAGAGAGAGAGAGAGAGAGAGAGAGAGAGGACTATGTGTTTGAGGGAGAAAAGTTTAACGTTCAATTTACCGAAACAGATTATATCGGCTCCGTGTTGATAATAATTTTATAGGCTATACTAATTAGCTAATTAACGTCAGCTGTCAGCTGTGGGAGTGTCGAGCCTGTAGACTACACAAAATTCTCACAGGTCAGAGGAGCAGCTGCAGTAACTGACTCATCTCCCTGACTTGCAGAACAGAAAGATTTAGGAAACTAATTCCTGCTGCCATCAAAATGCACAATACCTCTTGTTAATTATACACGTTTACTTTTAATATAATTTTTATTACACTTTGACTTTTATATAATTTTATTTCATTTATATCATAGTCTGTCATTGTTGTGTGCACTGCTGGACTATCAGAATTTCTCTCCTGGGGATGAATAAAGTATTTTCTATTCTATTCTATAAGTGGAGCGGGCCGTTCTGCAGCCTGAAGTGTGTGTGTGTGTGTGTGTGTGTGTGTGTGTGTGTGTGTGTGTGTGTGTGTGTGTGTGTGTGTGTGTGTGTGTGTGTGTGTGTGTGTGTGTGTGTGTGTGTGTGTGTAAGCATATATCAGTCAGTTTACAGGATAGCCTAATGATCTCTTGACTTGTTCTTTGTTTATCATTTCAGAATGGCTTTACAAGAGCTTCTTAAAACAAAATCCAGCAGGGGGCCGTATGAGAGGCTGGACCCAATAAGAGTTGTTGTACTGGCAACACGCCAGAGAACAGTTGTCCTACAATGGGCATTTGAAGATGGAGAGGTGAGGCCAGTAGCCTCAAAAATCAACACGCTGGCTGCCATCTCAGATGGAAAAACTGTAACAAAAATTACCCTACTGGAGCACTTCACTAATTCTGTGGTTGAGGGGCGGAGCTACCTGCTCCAAGGGTTCAGTCTTAGAGGAGACTCCCCCCCGTACATCCTCCATATACCGAAAACTGCACGTTTTTACCGGTCATCAACCATCCAGGTTGATGACGCCCTAAAAATGGAAGCAGTGAGACTAATTGAGCCCCTATCCACACCAGTGGACATTGGGGAAATACAGGTGTCCAGTCCACTGGGAACACTGACGGGCAAGGTGGTGGAGGTATATTATGGACTTTATTTTGAAGATTTTTCTTGAATGTAAAATGAGCTGATAATAACACGTATTATCTTGTTCAGGTGTCCCCGGTGCAGAGAATCTTCAAGGGGGGGCGGGATGACTACCCCTTAAAGAAAATAACATTGGAGAAGGTATGTTACAAAACTGATGAGTAAATTATTTAAAACATTAATGTTAAATGGTCCCATTAGGGTGCTGTGTGTGTGTGTGTGTGAGTCATCATATTGCTCCTGTTCCCACAGGATGGCAAACGCATCACTGCATGCTTCTGGCGGGAGGCGGTCCTGGAGGTGTGTGTCGTTGGCACATACCTCCAGGTGAGCCACCTGAGGGCCAAAGAGACCCCCTATGGGCTGCAGGTCAACACGACCAGCTTCACCACAGTGGAGGTACAAACCACACACTCTCTCTCTCTCTCTCTCTCTCTCTCTCTCTCTCTCTCTCTCTCTCTCTCTCTCTCTCTCTCTCACACACACACACACACAAACACACAAAACACACACTCTCTGTGTCACACAGACACATTTTCACTCACACAAACAAAAAACATATACCTCCACCCCCTTGCCAGTCACCGTGACCAGTCCACTGGAGTCCTGAATTTCACCTATAGACCCTTTCAGAGAGTATAAACAAAGACAGGTGTGGCTCATTAGAAAACGCTCTGGTACACTAAATGGAATGGAGCCTTAATTAGTATCCTTGGTAACACCTGTCTTTGTTTATACTCTCTGAAAGGGTCTATATAATAGGGATCGGGAGGTCTGACAAAATTGAAGAGTGATTTTGTTAATAGTTTTCCCATCTGAGATAGCTAAGGTGTTGATTTTTGAGGTTACTGGCTGCACCTCCCCATCTTCAAATGCCCATTGTAACACAATAATTCTTATTGGGTCCAGCCTCTCATACGGCCCCCTGCTGGTTTTGGTTTTAAGAAGCTCTTGTAAAGCCATTCTGAAATGATAAACAAAGAAAAAGTCAAGAGATCAGTAGGCTATCCTGTAAGCTGACTAATAGCTAGGCTTACACACAAGGCAAGGCAAGACAATTTTATTTGTATAGCCCGTTTTTACAAACAGTTTGTCTCAAAGGGCTTTACATGGCATCACAACAACATCCTCTGTCCTTAGACCCTCAAAGCCCCCCCACACACACACACACAACACACACACTCTTTCTCTCTCTCTCTCACACACACACACACACACACACACACTCTTTCTCTCTCTCACACACACAACACACACACACACACACTCTTTCTCTCTCTCTCATACACACACACACACACTCTTTCTCTCTCTCACACACACAACACACACACACACACACACTCTTTCTCTCTCTCTCATACACACACACACTCTTTCTCTCTCTCACACACACAACACACACACACACACACACTTTCTCTCTCTCTCTCACACACACACACACTCTTTCTCTCTCTCTCACACACACAACACACACACACACTCTTTCTCTCTCTCTCATACACACACACACTCTTTCTCTCTCTCACACACACAACACACACACACACACACATACGTACTTAGGCCACCTTTGGGGTCGGATCAGAAAACTCCCTACTTTTGGGGACATCCACTTTCTGAATGGTTTAGAGAGAAACCGACAGGATATTCAGATGTGGGAGGATGCCATCATTACCAAAATCACTTGATATTTTAGATTAAAGCATATTTTGTCCAGTCTGACTTTGAACCCAACCTTTGTGGACAAATCTTATTTAAGAGACCTCTGGGGACTTGGGCTATACACATATTCTGATAGAGGTAATCTTTGGGGTCTTATTTTTAGCAAGCCAATTAGTTGGAGCTATTTATGTATTATTATTATTTGGAAATGGTTTAGATGGTATTTGGATTTGATTATTCTGAAATTATTAATTTTAATTCAATATGATTCAATGTTTGCTTATATCTTCTATATCTTTAGTCTGAAATGTTCCATTTAAAGCTATGGTCTACATTCTGAAAAACAATAAAAGATTTGAAAATCCCCCCAGCACACACACACCCCTCCCCTCTGAGCCTCCTAACGACACATCTCCTTGAGCAGAAGAGCAGCAAAGCAACAAGCCTGGCAACTGAAATCAGAGTGGCATGTTGGATTCATAGTCACAACTTCCACAATAAAATACAAAGATTACCTGTTCAACAAAAACACTGCTGCTGTATGAGCAGTATCGCTTCCCATGGTCATAACTTGGCGGAGCTTTCTCTCTATCAGCCAAACGATGATCCCATGTTTACTTTTGTTTTGTTATGTAGTTATGTAGTATGTAGTTTTTACTGTAAAATAATATTTCTAAACTCATTGAAGTTGTAGAAAAATGTCTAATAGGATGAATGGTGCTGCCACTGCAGCCTGAGCGGGGTCGCTCTGTACACTGCACACCGCAGCTCCACTGAGCTCCGGAGCCCCAGTCTCTGCTCCTCTCCCTCTGACATAGCGCTCTGTGCTGAGGCGCAGGGCCGACCGCCTTCCTCCAGCTCTAGAACTTTGCTCAGCACTGCTAGCAGCAGCCCAGCACCAATAGGCTACCAGTAATGATGGTGGCGGCGACGACGACAACTGCTGGACAAAGCTCCAGAGCTGGAGGGAGGCTGGTCAGCCAGGCCAACCAGCCTCTTATATACTAAAGAATGTGTATATACACCCTGAGGAATGCGCAAGTGTTGGTGTTTTTTAAAATTTTGCCCACTAAAATAAAGAGTTTTTAACTTTTTCAAACCCACCTGAGTGCCTGCACTTTTTTCTTTCTGATCTGTTAACCCTTTGCAATAGCACCGGTGGTTTGAGGGACACCAGCAGCGCTCCTGTGATGCTGTTTTTTCAGTCTCTTATATTCTTGTTATCGACACCCTGAGATATGTCTAAGCAGAGTCATTTGAATTGAGGGACAGAGCTTCCTGACATTGTGTTAATATTCACTGAATAAATACAGTCGGTTGAAATTAGGACAAGAAAATGTTACAACCAATGAGAAGGGGACCCACACACAAGTACAAAACACAGGCACTTTGTTGCAGCCTCACCGATCTTTAATTATCAAAACGGGCATGCATGAAAAAAACAACAGACAGACCCTCCAGCTCTGAAACTTGTACCAAACAAACACATCTTTTGATATTGAGGCAATACTGTACGTACAGAACTGTTTCTACCAGTTTTAAACAACATTTTTTTTAACTGATGGCCGTCAAATTGTGACCGAAACGAAGAGGTCCATAAAAGTTCACAAAAACTTACAAAATAAAATTCCGTCACTGAATGTGACATCGATGTAATGAGGTTTTGTTCCATGAAAATGTATCAAAAAATAGGCTACCCCTTTTTGTCGTTAGTGAGTTTTAAAAGCCAGGCAACTAAGCTTCCAGAGCTATCCACATTGATTCTCTACTGAATTCTCATTACATTGATGTCGCATTCAGTGACGGAATTTTAGTTTAAAATGTGTTTAAAAATGGCCGGAGATGGGGAGAAGAAGAAAACGGTAAGAAACATACAAGTTATTAAACTGTGTGGACATCAACAATGTTCTCTGTGCTGGAGTTCAGGTATAGAGACTAGGGATGGGCATTTCGACTAATTTACTAATCGTGTAACCGAAGCTGGTACTAATCGGGTAATCGAGTACTGTAATAAAAAATAAAATGACGTCATGTCTGACGGACAGAGCGCAGCCGGTGCATAAATGCGCTCTGTCCGTCAGACAGTCCGCATTACTGACACACAGCGTCGTCACACACAATGTCAGGTGGATAATAAGAGTAGAGACTGGAGTTTAAGATGCACATACGAGGCAGATGTGCATCTTTATGCCGGGGAATAAATGCGCTGCATGCGCTCTGAGCGCTGAGTGCAGCGCATTTATGCCGCGGCTGCCACGGAGGAGAAAACTTTTTTTTTATTTTCTTTTTTAAATCATTAGCGGTGCTTATTTATTAGTCCACACTACACATGTTGGTGCCTTCGGTCCTCTCTGCCTCGCATCGTTTCAGGAAATAACAGGGAAGGTTTCAGAGTGTTTGTAAAGTGAAAGTATATTTTCTGCCAGACTTGAGACCTGTCGTCTCCCTCCCGACGGCGTACGTCGCCGAGGGAGGGAGGGAGAATTATTGTAAAAGGTTTGAAAGTCCGAGGCTCGATCCAAAAACGCTTTTACACAGCAGAAAATCACGTTGCTTGATCCGAAACTGTTTAACACTACAAAAAGCCGAACCAGGGCATGATAATGTAGTCTGATCCGACACTAGATTGCGCTCTGACGTGCCGTTTTTTTTAATCCTCGGGTACCCGAGTAATAAATTCATAACCGAGTAGCAGATTGCTACTCGAGTACTCGAGTACCCGGGTAACCGTGCACATCCCTAATAGAGACTCTGATAATGCTCTCTGAGACTTGTCATGTGATGCTGAACCTTCTAAGTGTTTTTAAAATAACGCTAGTAATATCTGTCCAAGAGCCCCGGTCACAGACAGAGAAAGCTAATTGGCTAAAACTCATAAAATTACCAAACTGTTAGGCAGCAACCAACCATAATTTCCACTCTACACTAATGTTTGACTGGTATCCATGCATATATATAGCCTACAAGTGAAATTGGCTGGAGTATCACTTTGAAACATCTTTTTTTTCCTGTACCTAATTTTAAACATTTCACAACTTATTTTCTTGATGCTCAACGGAACATCGTTTAGCTTACCTTTTTTAGATGCTCACTTAAATACCTGTTCATCATGAAGTGTTCGTCTGCCTCTTTAAGGCAGTGATTCTGTTCCTCACATAGTTTTTGATGTCAGTCCATGTTCGTTCCTTCAGCGGTTCATTTTGCAGACAAAGCATGCAGTCTCTCTTGGCAGGAACTGTGAATGTTCTAATGAACTTCATCAGGTGCTTCTCAACGGACCGCACTTCTTCCGCTTCCCACTTTCGTCTGCGTTTTTCTGCTGGTTCTGTGAAGAAAAGAATAAATGCAGTTCCATGTAATAATACTGTAACACATGCAAATGAAGGAATCATCATGACAACTCTTTTTCCCAGTAGTAGCCTTAAAAGGTACCATCCTAGGCGGCTTATTTTCGTCAAAATCTTGGCAAAAATTATAAAAAATCTATTATATAGTATATCTGGTAAGTATTAGGCAGTAATCGATGACTTAAGTGATTTGACATATCAATGATAATTTGACACATCAATGATGAAATTTGGTCATCTGTGTGAGGAGCAGGGGCCAAAATTTGGCTGACCAATCAAATTGCTCTTGCTCAACTCTGCTTTAACACAGGGGGTTGTGATCAGTATATTTTATTGCTGGAAAGTCAAAGCCATCATTATGATTAGGGGTGTAACTGTTTACAATTTTTTCTACACGTGTAACCGGGGCTTGTAACCGACGTGTCCCCAGTTACACGGGAGATTATGATCTCTTTCTATCGCGGGGGGTGGGGGTGCGTTTGATTTCAGCTCCGGGCTGCGGGATGACGTTGATGCGCTGCTTGTGGCTCAGGGGCTCCGCTCCGTTCACGTTGTGCTGAGCGTGAACGCAGCCCACCGGCACAGAGCATGAAGAGAGGGAGGAGACGGATGGGTGTATTACTGTGAAGCCAGTTTAGTGGGTTAGTGAGGTATGTTGAGTCTAAAGCCAGGCTCTCTTATACTACAAAGGTGGCTTTCTTTTCACCGACTAGATCACCATGGTAACTTATGCATGATCCCAACCAGAGTTTAATAATAAAATTGGCTATAAAAGCGCCGCTGTTTCACTATTTAACTCGTTTGATCAGAACAGAGCGTTTGACTGGAGGAAGAGATCAGCTGATCCGCTGCTGTTGACTTTGTCTCTGAGCGTCTCCGCCTGTAGATGTTCAGCAGAAGGAAAACGCTGCTCAGCTGTTGAGCCGAGCGTCAGGAGAAGTTGATAAGCTTCGTAGTTAGCCTACCGTATTAACTCCGGGGGGACCGCGGGGCTGGAGGTTTTGTTGAGCTAGAACATGAACACAAAGCCTGGCTATGTTGAGCCTCCTTCGCAGTACAGACGAGGAGTCGGTGTTTTTTTTTTTTTTTCTTCCTCTGCCTTTATTTTGAAAGGACAGCTGGAGAGAGACGGGTGGCTACGCAGAGATAAAGTGAGGGGGGATTGACACGCAGTTCCATTATTATCTGAAGCTCTCAGGCAACGTTATCACCCCTAAAAATACTATAGTGGTGGGAAATTAAGGAGGAGGGAAAAGTGCGTGTAAACGATTAATGATTTTTCTCAACGGTTATGATTTGTTATCCGTGTATCCGTTTACACGTGTAGATGTTGACACCCCTAATTATGATCATCATTTTAAGTCTAAGATATGCTTTTCAGAGTGGTTTGAATAGTCCTTTGACTGCATGTAAATAGTTTAGAAAGTGTAGGACTACAACATAAAAATGTCTCTTCTATATGCAAGTGTGAATTTCTGTATGGAGAGAGATTAGCTTCACAACAACATTGATCGCCTTGTCATAAGAGCTTGTAGTAAGTTTTAACCTTGTATAGGAGGAGTAGCAGCACGTGCTGGTGTTGATGATGCAGATGGTGCTGATGGTGCTGATGGTGCTGATGACACGGAAGTGTCCATTGTGTGTTCCATTTCACTGCTGGTACACTCATCTTCTGAAGTGTCACTGGAATCTCCTTCATTGGATTGTAGAACTTTCTCTGGCAAAAAAGACAAGACAAGTAGGAAATAATCAAAATTAAAACAGCAGCACTCTGAATCTCGAAGGCAGAATCTAGTACATCCTTTATAAAAACACGAAGTATCCATACCAGTGTTAAATAGATTAAAAATTAAGAACATGCCCAAACCTTCAGGGTCGATTTCAATATCATCCAGTGTCATCCCTTTGTACTGCGACACGGTCCCCCTCTCCATGGCCAAGAGCACTTTGCTCATTCTCGCAAGCTGCAGAGTTCCTTGGGGCAACCGATAATATTGTCGGTGGATGCGAATGTCATGGCCCAAGAAGTCCGCCAGTTGGTCCGACTCATTTTCCTCAAGGTTCAAGACCTGTGACATTGTTGCAATATGTTTTCGAAGCTTTGTTGAAGTCAGTGCTTCAGGGTGTTTGGCACCACAGAGTTTGGTATATTTCTGAAGGCACTCTCCCCCTCTGTAGGCTGACAAGGCTTCTGGTCTTCCAAACATGAATGAATTATCATTCGGTACACTGCATCTTTCACGCATCTCAGCTAGCAGCTCCATAGCAGTCACCATGGATGGTTTTAACAAGACAGGGACCATCCTCCCCCGTTTCCCTCGGATCTCCACTCTTGCAAAGTACTTGCACATCTTCCTTTCGAATGGAGTCAAGCAGATAGCCACGTCATCATGCAGCACTGACTTGTTCCGGGAGCTGAAGGCAGTCAGCAACATCCGCGACACCTCTCCCGCTCGTCGTCTGTTGAATGTAATGGCTAAAGCAAGTGTTACTTTAGCCAGGCCAGCATAGTGTTCTGGAGTGGGGGAGATTCTAAGCATTTCCTCTGAAATATGTTGCTCGTTTTCCATGTAAAAGTTCAAGAGCTTCACGTCATGGGTAAATGGTAACACCTGTGGCACATTCCACTTGGCCTCCTTAAGAGTGTTTAGTGCTCCAGAGGAGATGAACTCTTCCCATCTGCTGTCATGTATAGCTCTGTACCTTTTGGTATGTTCTGCTGCAATATCATCACCACACATCATAGCATCGCTCTCAACAATACTGGATATTTTTTTCAGACTGTGTCCAAGCTTGAGTGCTAAAGACGGGATTTTATATGTGTTGGTTTTGGGATCGTATCCTGCTGCCTTCTTCACTGCAGATATAACATGTGGGAAGTTTCTAGGAATGAAGAACTCCTCCACTTTCTTCAGTGGTGTAACCTTTTGAGCTACGAGGACCATTCTTCCAACTTCTCTCATCTTCTGACGTATGTAGTCGTCATTATTGTTCCCTTTATTTTTTAGTTTATTGAACATATATTGTCCAAGCTGCAGAATGCATTTATCATTTTGAACAACATTTGACACTTCATCATAGTTCATGTGTGTTAGTATTTTCTGCAGGCCTTCACTTATCTCTAAACTAACGGGTGTTGTCAGAGCACAGAGGGATCTAACTCTTTTTCGGCCCACTTTGGATTCATCCTCTCTTGGCTTCTCTTCACATGTTTTAATGTGTTTCCACAATGTTTTTTTTGAGTACAGACCTTGACAATGCACACAGTGGATAAAGTCTTTCCCTTGTCTAATGTCTTTTGTTCTGTAACGTGCAACAAGTTCTCCGCCTCCTTTCCTCACCACATCCGAATTATGAGAAAAGTTTCCTCTATTCCTTAGAACGGCCAGGCGAACTCGTCGTTCTTTGGAATTCTGTGCATAAAAAAGTGCTTTTGCAACGTCTGGTTTATTGCGATGGACTGTTAGAAGGTGTCGTGAGATTTTTGCTGTTGGTTTGGAGCAATAGAGGCAATAGTTCCTCTTGTCATAGACTCGACGGCCATTAGTATTTGTGGTACGTAGTACTTCAATTGAACTTTTCTCTGCGCTGACAATGGAACTACCGTCTTTCTCAGGGTGGCATCCTGTGTTCCTCCTTTTCTGTGGGCTGACTGTCCATTCCTTCTTTTTTCCTTGGATGAAAAATGATCCCCTCTTCTTCCTCACTTCATTTTTTTCTGTGCTACTTTCTTTGTCTGGGCTGTCTGTTGAGCTGCTTTCTTTTTCTTGATTATTCACCATCGGTGTTACCAATTTAGGAAATTGTGACCTCTGCCGTATTTTTTCAGGGGACACAGACATGCTGACATCAGAGTCAGATCCATCACTGTCTGGTATGTAATCAATATCGCTGTAGTCAGAAGGACTGCTCTCATCCACTGATTCATCTGAGGCATCTGAGGCATCTTCTCTTCTCTTAAAAAAAAGAGAAGAAAACGATGGAGTTCATGGATCATTTACAACCTTTGTACTAAAGAATACCTTACTGCAATACTATGTCCACATGCCACAGGAATATCAGCAAGATTCAAGCAGTGAAATTAAAGTAAAAAAAAAAAAAGAAAGAACAGAAAATAAATTGTTCTTGTGCAAAGGAAAATCATGTGATAGCACAGTCAGATTGAGTATGATAAGAGAAGAAGAGATCACCTGTCTTTTTGCTGACTTTAGTTTTAGGTTACACTTGTGGTTCACAGCATGATTCAAGGGAATTTTCCTTCCTGAGAATTTGGTAGTATATGGTGGAGGAGCAGAAACCTGATAATTAAAACACACAGAAACACAAAAAAATAAAGTCAATATTCAGATACCCCAATTGAAACATTGATAAAACTACTTTTTATAAGAACTACTTTCTCTATCATGAAAGAAAAAATTCATAATGACATATTGGCCATATTCACAGTGCCACCATCTTTGCTAAATGTCATCACTCGGGTTGGGAAACCCAAACGTCATTGCTGTTTTTGCCTTGCATCATAAACAAACATGATATCACAGCATCGTTTCAAGAAATATCTGCATCCACATGGATCCACTGAAAATGACCCAAAACGCTGTAGTACATCCTCCAGGCCCATGTTGGGCGTGCGTGGTGCTGTAGCGCTGCCACACATACACAATTAGAACAGAAGACGACGGAAGGTCTTGCTGAAATTCAATAGAAGGCCCCTGCTGTATTCGGTGTATTATCGGTGATAATTAAAAAGACGCGATTCAACTGCAGTGTCTGAGCGACCTGATGATAGTCAGCCATTGTTGTTATTATGCCCATGGACTGTACTGTAGCTAGGGATGGGTACCGAGAACCATGTCGTTTTAAAACCAGAAAACAGCTGATCACAGCAGTCAGTCCATCACTTCATCCGCGGACATTAAGATGAGCAACTGGACAGCCGCTGAGGTCCAGGAGATGCAGCGTCTCCTGGATCTCAGCGGCTGTTTGGTTGTGTTAGCTTGTTGTTGTAGCAGCAAGCTAGGAACAGTCGCTACTTTCAAATTAAAAGCCCCCCGCTAAGAACCCAGTTCTAAACTCCAATAGGGTGCAATGTAAAGCTCTTATTTTGAAGACAAACTTGTTGTCACTTTTTTTTTAAACTTTATTTATTATCAAAATAGTATGTAAGTCACTGTCGCTGTTTACAGCCCAACTTCGAGCTTCACGTCACGTCACCCCAGAGGCTTTTGGAAAAGGAGGAATATTACGCCTCACGTTTAGAAAGACAAGTTCAAATCTATGTAGATGTAAAAAATGTAAAACAAATATTGTGACATAGCCCAACCTATATACAAGTCTATATTATACTCACATGGTCCAACTGTGCTAGCTGTTGATCAAGAAGGTCACGCTGATTCAAAAGGAAGGTACGCTGTCTTTCAATTTCATTACATTCTTCCTCTGAAGCAATGTATTTGGCAATCGTGGACTGGAATGAACAGGACTGAAGGACAATAGAATAAAATTAATATGGAAACTTTAATCTCATTTCAAGCAAAAGTTGATTCCCAATTATGGTAAACTTGTACAAGTGCACAGTGCAGAATCAGTTGAACTGCATTTGTCATTGTTGTTGCAGTCTATAGCCACGTTCCCACCGCAGGAACTGTGCACGTTTCCACTGCGGGAAACAGGAACGAAAATGTAGTTCCGGAGTAGAAAAATACCCCCAAAAACGTTCCTAGTCAGGGGTCCGTACTTTTCAAAGGTTCATGAACTATGGGCGTGCTCTGCGCACTGAACATCTCTGATTAGAAGAGCACTCTAAGCAGGTTCTCACCCTACTGATTAAAATTGTATGAACGCAGTCACAATACTACTAAAAACACAACGCTATGAGAATTCTTGTACAAAACTTTAAGGAAAGAGACATGTTGTTCTGAGTGTACTCGAGCTTAAGGTGAAACTCAGGATTAGGACTAGCTTTGTGGGCAAGGACACCATTTATCTGAGTACACTAGTGCAGAACCAGTCGAACTGCCATTGTTGCTGTAAAGTCACATACCGTGTTGACTGTAGAGGACAAGTGTTCCACGTGGCTGCCGTTTGACTCCTCACCCATTGACGCTGTGGCCACAGGAGCAGTGGAAATCTGGAGTTCAACAAAGGGATAAACACTATGAGCGTTTTTGTACCAGACATTAATGATGGAGACATGTTGTTCTGGGTTTAAACCTGCTGAGACTCCAATATCTACGTCTAACCTACAACTGGGGACTCTCACACACACACACACACTTTCTATCTGAGCCAAATTGGGGACACTCATGTATTTGGACCTATTCACCCACCAATACACAAGCCTATCCTACAACTGGGGACACTCCACACACATCTGGACCAATCTGGGGACATTTGCATGAGGAACTCCTTGCTATCAGTCTAAATCTGTATCATATCATAACAATGTGACTATTAACAAACATCAATAAGCTCATACTAAATCTGAGTCACACAGAGAGATAAGTCATCACAGACTGTCACTTCTTGGACAAGAGAAACCCACTGGATTACCCTGTGCTCTCCTACATCCTCTGATCAACTAGTGACCTCAGCATAATCCAAGGGACAAAAGCTAAATGCTCAAATAGACCAAAAGGTAACAATAAATAGACCAATAGGTAACAATTCACATTAGCATTCAACTTGGTAAGATTCATGTGTTCAGACCCAGGCCAAAGGGAGGAGCTGGCTAGAAGAGGAAACAATGGTGCAGTATAAGTACATTGATGAGCTTGCCATGTGGATTATTATTTCCCTGGTTAATTTAGGACACCAGCATTTCTGCTATGGATATGAATAGAAGGCCAGAGACTGCAGGTCACCGATGGTGAGCTTTGTTGATGTCTGAGTTGAGTCATGGCTAAATCATAAATCGATGTCGTCTACCTCCCAAACTTTAGGATGAAACTCAGGATTAGGACTAGCTTTGTGGGCAAGGACACCATTTATCTGAGTACACTAGTGCAGAACCAGTCGAACTGCCATTGTTGCTGTAAAGTCACATACCGTGTTGACTGTAGAGGACAAGTGTTCCACGTGGCTGCCGTTTGACTCCTCACCCATTGACGCTGTGGCCACAGGAGCAGTGGAAATCTGGAGTTCAACAAAGGGATAAACACTATGAGCGTTTTTGTACCAGACATTAATGATGGAGACATGTTGTTCTGGGTTTAAACATGCTGAGACTCCAATATCTACGTCTAACCTACAACTGGGGACTCTTTCACACACACACACTTTCTATCTGAGCCAAATTGGGGACATTCATGTATTTGGACCTATTCACCCACCAATACACAAGCCTATCCTACAACTGGGGACACTCCACACACATCTGGACCAATCTGGGGACATTTGCATGAGGAACTCCTTGCTATCAGTCTAAATCTGTATCATATCATAACAATGTGACTATTAACAAACATCAATAAGCTCATACTAAATCTGAGTCACACAGAGAGATAAGTCATCACAGACTGTCACTTCTTGGACAAGAGAAACCCACTGGATTACCCTGTGCTCTCCTACATCCTCTGATCAACTAGTGACCTCAGCATAATCCAAGGGACAAAAGCTAAATGCTCAAATAGACCAAAAGGTAACAATAAATAGACCAATAGGTAACAATTCACATTAGCATTCAACTTGGTAAGATTCATGTGTTCAGACCCAGGCCAAAGGGAGGAGCTGGCTAGAAGAGGAAACAATGGTGCAGTATAAGTACATTGATGAGCTTGCCATGTGGATTATTATTTCCCTGGTTAATTTAGGACACCAGCATTTCTGCTATGGATATGAATAGAAGGCCAGAGACTGCAGGTCACTGATGGTGAGCTTTGTTGATGTCTGAGTTGAGTCATGGCTAAATCATAAATCGATGTCGTCTACCTCCCAAACTTTAGGATGAAACTCAGGATTAGGACTAGCTTTGTGGGCAAGGACACCATTTATCTGAGTACACTAGTGCAGAACCAGTCGAACTGCCATTGTTGCTGTAAAGTCACATACCGTGTTGACTGTAGAGGACAAGTGTTCCACGTGGCTGCCGTTTGACTCCTCACCCATTGACGCTGTGGCCACAGGAGCAGTGGAAGTCTGCAGTTCAACAAAGGAATATAGTTGACACAAACACTCCTACCACAAACAGCAGGGAGAGACAAATTATGTAAACTCCATTAATCAGTTTTGCCTAGTATGGGTGGATGGGGGATGTTTGGTGGAAAAGGTTTGTTTGAGAACAATGCCATCATCAGAATAAAATGATTATTAACAGACATTTGTGGCATTATTTTCTACAAAATTAGAAGATGGGTAACCAGTTATCATACCTCTTTGCGCCAAGGCCAGTCTGAATCACCATAATTGTAGCTAACCTCTTCCCCTGGCATAATGTCTCTGATTGCAAAAAGACAGAGGTGGGGCATGCTGTCCACTTCAATCGTCCGCATTTTGCAGTTTGGGGTTTTGTGCTCATCATTCACCAGTCTCCCAAATGACTGGTCCTCCAGAGATGCATCAAGACTAGAAATGGAAGAAATTGTATTCATGCATAACAAAAAACATATATCTATATCATCTTACTGTAATGTTGAATAATGCTATTCTAAATAAAACCACACCAAGATTGTAGAGAGTGAGAAGAAGATCTATATCTATATCTATCTATATATATCTATATATATCTATATATATATATATATATATATATATATATATATATATATATATATATATATATATATATATATATATATATATATAGATATATAGCCAGAAGCCCCTTGTTGCCCCTTAAATGCACAAATAAAACTGTAAATAAGTACCTTACTCATCATTTCATTTACTTGAAAACGTACAGTATACTCAATATTGAATTACTTCAATCATGATTGGGGACAAGCAACCCTAAATGGGAATTTCTAAAACATCAATGAATTCTAAATACAAAATGCAGCTACAAAAATGCATGGCATATTCAGCCTTACTTACCACCATGATTTCCCTTTCCATTGAAAATCAAACAGAAATGTTGCTTCAGTCTCACTGTAGGTCTCGACAACAGGAGGATTGCCTGGCCTAAGAAGTTTCCCTCTGTACTCTAGTACAAAATCTCCTTTGCTGAAAGGTATTGAAGCAAAAACCCCTCGCCCTTCATGAGAAAATGAAAAACAAGTAGGCTATGTTAATGATATGCTTAACCAGGCCAGTAGTCCATCTCTTACACTGAAGTTCATATTTAAGCAAAAGTCATATACAAGGAAAATAATACAAGGTGTTAAAGACTGACCTTTGTAAGAGTTCACAAACACCTGTCTAAGACCTGCTTTGTCAGTTCTAAATCTTATATAATTTTCTGCATCCTGTTGCGGTTTCAACCGCATCCTCCTTCTGGAAGGATTTTTTAAACTGCAGCCGCCATCAGCCATCATCATCTGTTAAAAAAAAAAAACAGTTTTATGCGTCACATTAACCACTCAATTAAATTGATATTCCACCAGTGCATGACAAAATTATATCTACTTCTATTAATGAACTACATCAAACTCAGAATCTTATAACCATTTAAATTTACATGGGAAACATAGGGTATATAATAGTCCATGCCAGACCAGGTCCAGGTCAAAAACCACTGTACCTAGACTGTGAAACCTTTATTCTATTTGTGAAAATGCTATAAAGGCAGATTCCACCGTTTTTTCATCATATAGACCACATTAAACCAGGTCCTGATCAAAAACCACAATGGTGAAATCTGCATTCATAGAATGGGATACTCTAATCCAGATTTGAGAAGTCTAGGCACAGTGGTTTTTGATCAGGACCTGGTCTAATGTGGTCTATATGATGAGAAAACGGTGAAATGTGCCTTTATTGCATTTCACAAATAGAAATTTCACAGATCAGAGACTGTTGCCCTTTTTAGTCAGAGCACCGAGGCGCCAATTTGCCCGCCCTTTTGGCGGCTCGGTCCTCAGTTTTAGACAGAAGGCGGCAAATCGGCGTCTGTTTTGGTCCGCCGATTTTCCGGGCATGGTCTTATGTGGTCTAGCCTATATGATGGAAAAACAGTTTAATGTGCCTTTATTGCATTTTCACAAATAGAATAAAGGTTTCACAGATCAGAGACTGTAGCCGTTTTTAGACAGAGCACCTAGGCCCATCCTTTTGGCGGCTTGGTCCTCGGTGAAATCTCCCCATTAGCATTTTCACAAATACAGCGGGTGTCAGGCAAAGTTAATGTCTTACTTAAAATGTCTAAACTGTTTTTACATCAGTTTCGGTATGATGTGTCTGTGGTGGATAAATCTTGTTTCTCCCGGGCTCATCCCGCGCTACGTACGCCACGAACATATGCTACACATTTGAGGAAGTTTAGCTAACTCTAGCTAGCAAGGCAGAGGGCTAGTTAAGCTAGCCAGCTGGTTTTGGCTGGTAAATGATATGAATACTACGCTATTTTTTTAATTTATGTAATTATGTTCTACTAAGGTGCTACTGGTCTATAGTCACTTCAGTCAAACATAGCTTAGTTAGTTACCTTTCATTGATGTGCTGGCTCATACTTCTCCGGTGAAACCAGACTGGAGGCGCAACCTACTTTGCAGCAAGAGATGAGGAACCTTTTGGATCAAACCAAAAATGGGCGACAGGGAGGGGGTGCTAAGATTTGCTGTAGTAGCCCATATATCGACCATGGATTTATTATACATCCATGTTATCGACTTGAAATATTATAACACCACTATTTATTAAAAATGTTAGTTAAAAACCTGTCGTCCATCCAGCGGTTAAACCACACAGTCTGGGAGAAACCAAGACTGTATGGCTTTCCGCTCCTTTTGGATCAAACCAAGTATGGGGGATTGGGGGGGGGGTGTTGTTGTTGTTGTTGAGGTATGCTGTTGCAGCCCATTTAACTCATTGAGTGCCAACCACGTAATTTCTCGTTTTTCGTTCCCATGCGTTGAGTGCCAAAAAGGAGATTTTTCGTTTTTTGCTTTTTTTTTATATTATGAAAATAGACACTTTAATACACATTATATGTAAATTTGGGGACTCTACGACGAGGAGAACTGAAATAGATGACGATCAAAGTCACATGACAGCTCATGATCTGGAAGTTTTTATCATAACTCGGCTTCTGCAAACGGAGTTCTGCATGCAGATGCAGCGCAGCTGCTCCGCAGCTGCTCTGCTCTCACCCGCGCTGCTGCAGCAGCTCGGAGCTGAACCAGGAAGCTCTCAGCCGACAGTCCCGCCCGGTCTTCACCTCGAGCAACACCGTGTCCTCCCCAAAGTCCTCCCGCGGTAAAATCTGATGGTCTCTGGGCCAAAGCAGACCGGTACCACCGACCCGTACCACAGCAGGACCGCGACCACCGGCGGGACCGTTGTTCGCGAGCCGCGGTGGCCGACTGACCCTCACGCTCCGCGGCGAGTGGCTGTGACATGGCACGGTGCGTCTGTGTTATTGTTGTTTAGTGGCGCCCCCCCCCGCCCCCGCGGGTGGATTTGTGAATAGAACAACCAGTGTTGTATATATTTATCTTATACGAGCCCTTTGATCCAGAAATGCGAGTGTCAGAAGAGCGACAGACACAAACAGCGCACCTTTCATAAAAGACGCTCTATCTCCTTTTCTAGAAAAAAAGGAGGGATTTTGGTGAAACCCAGCCATGTTTAGCTTGAGTTTTCTCAGGAACGGAGGCACGTAGAAACAAACGGTTTGTGGTCATTTGAAGCATTGAGTTAAACCTTTCAATTGAGCTACAGTATGTGTTGGTGGCAATAATATAGAATACACTATGGCTCTACATAAAAAGTCAAAAATGGTCTAAATTGCCGGTACACTTGACTAAAACTTTGGAAAGGAGCGCGGCACTCAATGAGTTAACAGTTGGGAGACATCTATGGGCTGAAATATGCAGGGTTGCCAACTTTTGGTCCTGGGCTGGAGTGAGATTCTGTTGGCGGGGGGGGGGGGGGGGGGGGGGGGGGGGGGGGGGGGGGGGGGTAGTATAGAGGGAGGAGAGCTGTCCATAATAATAATGATAATGATAATAATGTTTTTTCTCTTTCTGTCACACAAATACACACACACCATACCTGCAAACTGAGTATTGGTGGAATAAGTGGTAAGTGGCTGATTAAACCCCTCAAAGGGGGTCTGGGGGCACCCCCCCCAGACAAAAAATTGTGATTTTAACATGTAAATTAAGCATTCTGGTGTACTCTGAGAAGAAAATATGGGGGGAAAAAAACAACATTTGCTTCAGATAAGAGGGAAAAAGCAGATCTGTGGTTCCTATCATTGTATAAAACTGGTCTAGTGGGGAGCTGTGTTTTTTTGGCCTGGACTGGACCAGCCTTTCAAGGCCCCGTTTCCTCTGCTTCACCATGAGCCTCTTTCAGGCCACACTTTACTGTTCCACCACTTCTGCCCTATTCTCATCTCTATCTTGATGTAGGCTACTGTCAGATGTTAGTATATGAAAGAACAGAACAGACATGTCCTGTGATTTTCAGCCTTCTATGAGTCTATTACAGCCTGATGATATAAGCCAGGTCCTGAAATGTCTACTATAATAGGCTAATATAAAAATAATAATATAGCCTAATAATAATAAAATCGGAGTTTGCAGGTATGACACACGTGCACACACGTGCACACATACACACACACACACACACACACACACACACACACACACACACACACACACACACACCTGTTGCTGTGCTGTCTCTCTCTCCTCTGCTCTCTGGACTGAGCTGCCTGCCTGTGCTTTGGGCTACAGTCTGCATGGACCTCCATGGGCTTTGATTTTAGTTCTCAGCGGACCGGACCGGCCCAACCAGCCCGACCGCAGGCGTCAGTTCGAGCTGCATCCGGTCCGAAAACATAACTCGGTCAGGTCGTGCCTCGCTCTCTCTCTTTTTTTTTTTTTTTGGCCACCATAGATTCGGACCAGGTCGGGTCCGGGCTTTAACACCCGCGGGTCAGCTTTTAACTTTCAAGTCCGTAGAGCTCCAGCTTGATGCAGGAGCAGGACTTCAGGGTTGCACGTCAGTGCTGCGCTGTCTGACCAACACCGAAGCAGCAGGCGGACGTCACTGACGTAATGACGGTAAATGTTTGCAGCGAATCAATCAACAATCAGAGAAAATTGTAAATAACACATTACACTGGAGTGGTTTAGAGTCGATGTAAAACCAGAGCTGGTTTATAGTCATTCGGAAATGAGTACATGATGAGTGGAAAAATTAACAACAAAAAATAAGTCAGATTTGGCGTGAGATTTCTCTCTTGAGCGTGAGAGCGTGAGATTGAGGCTGAATGCGTGACTGTCACGGCCAATGCGTGAGAGTTGGCAACCCTGAATATGTGCCACTAGAAACTGAATTTGAATGATCAATATTTGAATTTTGAATTGCTAAACTTGCATAATTGCATAAAAAAAACTGAATTTGAACTTGTATTATAACGCACGGTGTACCGTCTACAGCGAGTGGTCTATCGGCGGTAGCATCGCGTTTGTGGAATGTTTGACAACGAACCCTTTAATATATTTATTCATGTCATACACCGCAAGAAAGCTTAGATCGCCACGGTTCATTCAAGACCATTCACGAATAATACGGATGCTCACAGTCATAATAGTATTAGGGAATAGCTCGGCTAGCTACTGAGCTAACCTATGACAACTGAATAGTGTTTACTACCTTCCACGTCGTCCCGTTACCGACACCGACCATCTTATGACACGGGACTTTTTCTCACAGCTCGCCAAGTATCCATGCTTGTGTACGGTGAAATCCATTTTCTTCTAACCAAAATACTTTCGTCAATATGTCCATGTATGTAAGTCCACCATGAAGCTTGCTGGAAAAGATGTCAACAAACTCATCCGTGCGTCCTCGTCTCCTCATTTCACACTTCCGTATTTCCGGACATCTCTCGCATGATTCATGAGCGTGAAGGTCTCCTGAATCGATTGATACCACTCATGAGCCATTCGGTGCCTAGGAAGTGGGACAGAACCGGCTCATGAGACAGTGACGCACAGTTATGGAAATCTCACGTTGACTGGGACGGATCATTTTGATTGACAGCGGTACGAGCCAGCGGGAATTTTCAGTGAAATGAGGCAGATATCCTTTTAGCCAATAGTCTGAGGTTTCCAACGGTGTGTCGCATTACGCTCTCACGTCTATAGACCGTTTCAACGCCTCTTCCGGTACGACTTCCGTGTTCCAGTCAGACTTCCGGTCTCGCATCGAACGCACTTTGAACTCTCTGAGTGTTTGTTGTTTCGCCTCTCGGATCACAGTGTTTTGACTTTTTTCCTGGGGGGGAAATGGCTAAATTGGTTTTAGGACCTTGTTGCTCAGTCGTAGGCTGTTCCCTCCGACCAGGCACAAACCTACTGTCGGAAATCAAAGTGTATCGTTTTCCTAAGGAAACAAAGCAGCGCAACGCTTGGATTGCGGCACTCCGACGGGACAACTGGAAACCAACGACGAACTCTAGGGTCTGCACAAGGGGGCAGTTGTCGGTCTGAGAAGTGAAGATCACTTCCGCGTTCAAAAAGCTGCAATACCCTCGGCTGTCGCTGGGGGCTGGCTCCAGAAGGGAGCAACTCCAGTTGAGCCCCATGTTAAAATAGCGGATTTTACAGCTTTAAAAAACATATTTACAGCCTGGTACATTTCATTTTTTTGGTCTCAATCGATAGTTTCTACCCCCGCACACACTCTGAGGGGGGTGAATTTTTTTTAAACTCTACAGTTTTACTGTTATTAGGTTTAAAGTTCTGGCCAATCAGGGCGCAGAACCGTTGAGTGACAGGTCCGGCGACCGCTGCTACGAGGCCAGTGGGCGGGCCCTCGGCCGGCCAACGGCCGCACCGCTCCAAATATGGCAAGTACAATCCAACATGGCGCGGCTCAAACCCCCGTAGTAGCGGCACAAAACAGACTCCTCCAAACCAATGGGTGACGTCACGGACGCTACGTCCATTCTTTTTACAGTCTATGGGTCTGCAGCACCCATTTCGTTACCGGTAAGTTAAAAAAAAAAAACACAACACTGCTAATGATGTAACGGCATAATTTAGTAAGAACTTATGACAAGCCGCATCGGGGCCGAGCAGCCTGCTTAGACCGTGCTAGCCAGCACTAACGTTAGCCAACACAGCTACATTTAGTTAGCAGCTGCTAGCATTGCACACAAGCTTTGCGTCTGTTCTCATTTACGGTGACAAGGCTTCTTAGTATGTCCGGGATTGTAATGTTTGCAAGGTAACACTGTTGCTAACTAGCGCCAGCTAACGATTAGCTACTATGAGTTAGTTACCTATGAAAATAAAGCTGTTAAATAATTAATGCAAGCTACCGATAGCGTTAACTTGAAAATCCTGGGATGTCTGGTGTTATTATTCCAACCACTCACAAACTAACTCATTTTGTTTCAGCCAGTCCCTCCTGCAGGCATTTAACACATTATCCAACATACAGTTCAACTCCTTCATAGACAGTATAATGATGAGTTTAACATTTGAATAGTGCTTGATGGGTTTTCACTCAATGTTTAGAAATTATGCTAAATGTTGTTTATCAAGTTTACCCACAAACAGGTGACATTTTAAAGTATTAAACTTTGTTGTTGTTTAAATATGACAAACAAATTTGGTTGTTGACAGCTTAATAACTAATTTAATATAACAAGGAAGCACAGAAGTACAGATTCATAATAGGTCTATGTGTAGCTGTTGGGTGATGAGAAAGCACCTAGTCCCTTCGTCCCTACATTTTGGAAAAGGTGTAAGACTCTTCATAAATGTATTTAAATTTAAATTTATACTTTCTGTACATTTTGCAGGTAAGCCATCAGATGACCCTCTCCATCCAGACTTTGCTCCTTCAAAGCTGCCTCACAGACATCAGAAAGTTAAGGGAACAGAGAGATACTGGAGGTCAACTAATCGAGCAGCAGCCGCCGCCGCCGCAGCCACCGCCGCAGCAGCCGCTCCTGGTGAAGTGAATTGTGAAGCTGGAAGCTCCAAGAATGAGACATCAGTTGGGACAGATCTTTCTATGAAAGATATTGAAGATCTGTTAAATGAAAATGCTGCTCTGAAACATCAAAACAAAGACCTGGAGATGAAGATAAAAACACACATGCAAGGTGAAATACAGCAGTGGTCTCCTGCATGTGACATAAAAAATGATAGCAAAGTCAAATTCTACACTGGACTTCCTTCTGCTGCAATGTTCTTTACACTGTTGACCTACCTTACAACAGCATGGGCTCCCATAACCTCAGGAGTGACACCAGAAAAACAACTCCTTGCTGTGCTGATGAAATTACGCCTTGGCCTGACTCATCAGGATTTGTCTTACAGATTCAACTGTAGTTGTGGTGCCATATCTGTCATTTTCCATGACTGGCTGCATGTTATGTCAGTACGCTTACATTGTCTCATTCACTGGCCATCTCGAGAACTTGTGAGGAAGAATCTACCAAATCTATTCAGATCAAAGCTCTTCAAAGGTGTAAGATGCATCATCGATTGCAGCGAAGTCTTCATGCAGCGACCAACATCTCTCAGTGCCAGGGCTGTAACATATTCCCAGTACAAGTCCCACAACACAATAAAATTTCTTATAGGAATAAGTCCAACAGGAGCTGTCACTTTCATCTCCAAAGCTTGGGGTGGGCGTGCAAGTGACAAAGTAATCACACAGAAGTCTGGTTTAATTGACGTCTTAGAGCATGGAGATGTTGTTCTAGCGGACAGAGGATTCAATTTTCCAGAATATTTTGCCACAAAAGGTGTGAGACTCCTAATACCAGCATCGACTCGTGGAAAAACACAACTAACAGGACTTGAGGTATCAATGTCTCGCCAGATGTCACGGGCAAGGATACATGTTGAACGCTGTATTGGCAAACTGAAGACCTTTCACATTTTGAAAAATACATTGCCAATCAGCATGATTAAACGCAGCACATCAGACAGCATGGCCACAATTGATAAAATATTACTGGTTTGTGCTGCTTTGTCAAACCTTGATAAACCCCTTGTCCGTTGAAGGTAACTTGACTGGCCCTTATGTGGGATCTCTGATGTAAACTGTAATGACTGTAACCAAAGTCTTTACAATATAGGACATTCTCTGCTGTAACAATATCACTTGTAATTCAGAACACAACTCAAATGTTTTTGTTTTTTAAACCCTCCTGTCGTCCTTCTGGGTCAAATTGACCCAATCTGTTCCCTCCCTCCTTCTGTCTTTCTTTCCTTTTTCCCTTCCTTCTTTACTCCTATCTATCCCTTTGTCCTTCCTTCCTTCCGTACTTCTTTCCCTTCGTCCCTCCTTCCTTCCTTGACCCAGGAGGACAACAGGAGGGTTAATGTTGTGGTCAACTAAGTTTCTGAGAATACAGACCCCATGGACAAAAAAGGTGGGATACTGCTGTCCAACTTTTTTATTCATAGCACAAGTGATAATATGTAAACATTAGTGTATATACAGTACATCGGTCAACAAAGCAATTTAGTTTAAACATTTTATATGTTGTATTTGTGCAATTAGAAATAATGTTAGAGTAAGATAAGATAAATACAATTCAGGTTAATAAATATTTGGATAATAATTTAGGTTTAAATATTAGAAGGTGATATGTTTATTCTTATAAATGACCTTACACATTCATAAATGTAACATATACAGATCAAAATGTTAACGTTTCATATTAACAGTAAAAAACAAGTTAATAGTGTAATTCATTGCACTTGAAATGTGTGTATGGATAATTTCAGAGTATTTTGAGGCTTTTTGTTATATGTACATATTTAATTTCTGTTTATGCTGCTTAGGGATCTGTCTGTGTGAGTGTGGTTACCTGAGGAGTAATTTGGTCAGGCAGCATGCATTGCAGCCACACAGTATTTGTACCTCTCTTTTATGAACTCACGTTGTATTTTTCTCTTGCTGGATTAATGTAAGTATCATGGCTTTATTTTTGAAGTAAACTGTGGAACAGAACCAAGAAGATTGTGTTGAGTTTTTATTGTTGTTGTTGTTGTTGTTGTTGTTGTTGTTGTTGTCAATGTCGAGGGATGATTAGAGCACCAATCTAAGGCTTCTTTAATAAGGAACCTACAGATATTTTCAGATACTCCTAGAGAGGCGATTTTAACTTTTCTATAGCATGCAAGTATGTGTCTCATGCAGCGTTCCTTCTCATCTAAAGCTGCCTGCTCCATTACCCTGCCTCAAAAGAAATCCTGTGATGACCTTCACTTTTTACTGACACTGTGAACACAGCCATGCGGTAGATGGACGCCTTTTCAGACCAAGACACTGCAGGTGAAAAACACCCTTGCATGTAGCACACAGTGCAACACTGAGCCTGAGAACTCGTTTGCAGACACATGTTTTTTCAGCCATCTCCCACTGCTTTAGTATGCGTTGAGTGCAGATTTCACGGAGGACATGTTGCCTGTAAAATACATCTAATTTTGCCTGTGTTTGCACCCAATACTGCTCAGAAAATGTTATATGCTGAATGTGGCACTGTTTAGTTGTCCACACAACGAAATACGCTGCTCTTAACTTGCACAGTGCCATTTGTCCCTGTACCTGGGCAAAGTACATGTGGTCCTCTTTTAGTTGCAAGTTCTCATCAAGACAAAAGTCCTTTTTTCCTACTGCCTCAGTTATTGCCACATTGGAATATTTTGATGGGCACTTTATTTCTAAAACTGATGGAGGGCAACATAAGCAGTGGACAATGCCATCAGGGCTAGCTCCAAGGTGTGGGTTTTGAGGATGTACGACCAGGCCAATATCCTTGACAGCGAGTTTATTATGATTTACACCCTCTAATGTTAAAAATGCCTGTCTGGCGTGTTTTTCGTTGTCTCTGCCCCAAGTAAGTGAAGGTGTGGTCTTGGTTGTTGTGTAACCCATGATATTGGACACAATTGTGCTTTGGGCTGTCTTACATTTTAACACCTGACCAAATATTGATAATTCAAATTCAGTTTCTAGTGGCACATATTTCAGCCCATAGATATATCAACTTGAAATATTATTTATCACAACTGTTTTAAAACACATTTAAAAGGGTAACACTTAACATCCCACATTTTAAAGTGCACGTGCAATTCACTTTCCATATACGTACCATGGACTAGCTTTGGGTCAGCTAGCCCTCAGCCAGTTTCTCACTCTGCTAGCTTTGTGTCTGCTAGATACCAGCTAGTCTTGCAGCTAGCCTCAAATGCTAAACAATAAAGCTTTCTTTCTATTCAAATTCTATTCTAATAGCTATATTCCACGAGGAGAGGCGACACACTTTTATAAGAAAATTTACAGTGAAATCGGGGACATGTGCATGGTGTAGTTCCATACACTTCCACTAGGGGCAGTGTCCAGAATTATACACAAATTGAGTGGGGGGGTGAGGTGGGCTCACACACTCACACACAATATTTGAAAAAAGTCATTTTTGGGGACAGCGGCCATTTTTGGACAGAAATGCATGTTAGAGCTTGTAGAATGCAATTATAATGAAAACCAAATGGGGACGGTGAATTTCGTCCCCAATTGCAAAGGTGTCCACAATCAACTGGTGTGTATTCTGAAAAATGTCCCCAATTTTGATCTAAGTGAACACACTCTTTCTCTCTCTCTCTCACACACACACACACACACACACACACACACACACACACACACACACACACACACACACTCTTTCTCTCTCACACACACACACACACACACACACACACACACACACACACACACACTCTCTCTTTCTCTCTCTCTCTCTCTCACACACACACACACAATACACACACCACACAGACTACATAAACTTTATCTTTCATAATAATGTGCTATCTTTTTTATATTTCCACAGATACCTAAGGCAGATGAGGAAAAAACGGTGACGATCATTGCGGTCATCGCGAGCCACGATGAAACCCAAGAGGTCATCCTCAAGGATGGGGGCAACCTCTTTGTCCCCAACATGATGTGGGAGCCCTTTGAGGACAGTCTTGAAAGAGATGAAGTGACTGTCGTGGTCACCACCATCGAGAAACATGTAAAATCAATGAAAATGGCGTAAATGTTATTAGGTTAAGTTGTTAAGTTGTTATAAATGTAGATTAGATTTTGATTAGGCTATAGATTAGATTGTGTATTGTAGATTAGATTGTGTATTGTAGATTAGAGTTTGATAATAGATTAGATTTTGTATTTTAGATTAGATTTTCATAATAGATTAGATTTTGTATTTTAGATTAGATTTTCATAATAGATTAGATTTTGTATTTTAGATTAGATTTTTATAATAGATTAGATTTTGTATTGTTCATGATTCATTTTTGGTAAAGTAAAGATTTATAATTCTATTCTTATGTTGTCACTGTTTAATTATTGTTGAATGAGTAATTTACAAAGATGGGAAGGGAAACTTAAGGTGAATATTACAGTAAGTAAAATATATCAAATAGTTAGTGTCAGTGGAGGCTGGTCCATAGAGGCAGAGGAGGTTGGTCCTCTATTTTTGAGAGGCAAGAGGAATATCAACATATTTTTAATAAAGAGTAACTGGTTGAAATAAACCTTTACCAAATCATTTATAATATATTTTAAATCTCTTTTATGGAAGAAAATACACTAAATCCACTTACAGTAAAACAGCTCAACAGCGACGCCTGCAGGCGGAGGAGACAGAGTAGTCTGTGTGAAGAGCAGGGGGCTTAGGGGAGGACAGAGGGCTTCTGGGATCTCCTTCCATTCACTCATTTAGGTTTTTTTCATGCTGATCTATGATTGGCCAAGACACGTAAAATGACGCGCCAAGGGAGAAGCAGTCAGAAGGTACCAGTAAGAGATGTGACAGCATTATGGTAGTTAACAGTACTGACGGTAAACTCACTCACCCATTAAAAACTTGCTAATCAATCTGGGAAGATTATAAGACGTCATGGTGCAGCGGTTAGTGTCGCCGCTTGTGGTGTAGACGACCGGTGTTCGAATCTAGCTTAGGATAACTTAATAAATAACTTTTTTTTTTTTTACATTCCATATCCATGATAAATGCTCAGTCTTTTCATTAAGCCTGTGTTAATCTGAAAACAGTAGGATAGTGTCAGTAGAGGCTGGTCCAAAAATTTAGTTTTTAAATTTATATTGCAGTTTCCTACCTGGACTCTCTCTAACTTACTTATCTGGCCTGTCTACACTCTGATCTTTTTACTAAACTTAACCAACTCCTTTCTTCATTGCCTAAACCTAGCCAATGGCACAATTACACTTCTCAATCAAACTCAAAATGTAAACTTGGTATATAAATTAAAAATCGGAATTTTCGGAATATGAATCGAGCGGGGACCGAACTCGGATTCATCACACCGGAGGCGGACGTGTAAACCGCTAGGCCACGGCGTCAAGATAGTTGTAATCAAAACTCTGAGTTTGTGGGTGTGGCAAGCCGTCTTTGTTGTAATCACAGCGATTGGCCGGCGACCACCACGTTGTGACTATGTTTAATACGAGCTACTTTCTTCACTGCAACCGCAGCAGCAGCAACCCACAACAAGTACAACAACGACAACGTCGACTGTTGGGGAGGGTCCGTCATGTAGAGATGAACTAGTGAGTATCAAAACAGTCCAAGGGGTGATCCCATGGATGTATTACATTAACGGGTGACCCCCCCACCACCACCACTTTATTTTCCCATGATCCATAGCGTCACACCACAACGGAAGTCGGTTTTCAACTTCCGTTTCACCCCGTAGTAGCATTCTGGCGAGCAGCTAAAGTGCTAGCCACCGGTGTGGGCTCCGGGCTGCCAAAATCGCCCCGACTAATCTGATGTTTGTCAAGTCTACAAAACGAATAACTGCACAAACACCACCACTTCTGTGTGCACGCCTCTGCAACTAGTCATCGCTCTGGCCATGGCTATCGTAGCTGTTAGCTTTGCTGCTGCTGACAGCTAACAGCAGCAGCAAACCAACACCAGGACGTCAGCTGTTAAAACCCTCGCGTTGTCGGACACGACATGAAACCACTCCAGCCAGCTCAATCATGTTGTAAGTAGGATATCCGCTGGAAAAAATATTTTTTTCATGGGCTGTTTTATTGAGTTATTTAAGACACTGCTAACGGCTAACAGCTAACGGTTAATCTAAAATGTAATAAATGGAGTGTCATGGCGACACCCAAAGTCGTTCCCCGGAAAGTAGACGGAAGCGTATGGGTCATTTTGAAGTAAGCTTTGAATTTCGTTTCTATTTGCTACAGAGGCTGAGAAATCAATTATTTAGTAGGTGTTTTTTTTATGTTGAATTTCCATTTTTCTTTCTTTCTAAAATCGCCCATAAGTTTTACAGGCATTTTAGGCAGGTGTTTTTAGTCCCATGTGTTAAGTTATGCATTTAAAACATTAGAAACTATGTAGAAAAGAAAGGAGAAAGGAAGTTATTAACAACTACTCACTCTGCATTAAAATGATCCCTCAGTGTTATAACTTTGTATTAATATTGCTTTAATGTGTGTTATCATTTACTGTTCATGGTTGAGCTAATTTTGAATGAATCCATGTACTGTTGGGCAGTTTAAGCAATTGTCATATCCTATAAGTATTCTATCAGAGAACCTGCTGGTAAAAATAATACATGTGCATTTCTGTTAAAATGTATGTATCTGTATAATTGACCTGTTTTGTGTGTTGTCTTCTCCTTTCAGCACCACAACATAGAGGACAGCTTCTACTGGCTTGCTGCTGCCCAAATTTGAGCTGTGTAAAGGTAAATCATCTCTGTCACATATAGTCGTGAAATTACAACTTATATAGTGTAATCAATTCTATGTATGTGATCCAAGTATTCTATCAGAGAACCTGCTGGTAAAAAATAATACAAATATATTCTGTTAAAATGTATGTATCTGTATAATTGACCTGTTGTTTTGTGTGTTGTCTTCTCATTTCAGAGGGCCCCATGCCTGCCTTTGCCTTGGCCCCAAATTTCTTAAGTCATCCCGCCCGTGTTCCCAGTGGACTGGACACCTGTATTTGTCCAATGTCCACTGGTGTGGACAGGGGCTCAATTAATCTGACTGCATCCATCCATCAACCAGGATTGTTGAGGACCGGTAAAATCGTGCAGTTCTGAGTATATGGAGGGTGTACGGGGGGGAGTCTCCTCTGAGATTGAACCCTTGGAGCAGGTAGCTCCGCCTCCGCCCTTCAACCTGCTCCAGAAGTGTAATTTTGGTAACAGTTTTCCCATCTGAGATGGCAGCCAGCGTGTTGACCTTTGAGGTTACTGGCCTGTCATACGGCCCCCTGCTGGATTTGGTTTTTAGAAGATCTTGTAAAGCCATTCTGAATACACACACACCACACACACATACATACACACCACACATACATACACACACACACACACACACATACATACACACACACACACACCCACACACACCACACATACATACACACACACCACACACACACATACATACACACCACACACACATACATACACACCACACATACATACATACACATACACTAGGGCTGTCAGAACGAACTTCGCTATTCGAATACAATTCGAATGTTAGTCAAAATGAGAACATTCGAAGGTGGAAACTAACGTTCGAATGTTAACGAGGCAAATTAACGTAGTGCGTCGCGACGTTCAGAGTAGTACACATGTTGATAAAACAAAATGCAGTTGTTGTGCACAAGGTAAAGCTGCAGCTTCAAATATACGAGCAGAGTTTTTTTTAATTGCCCGTTCATTCGGCCGCCACGGTGCGCGTATGTGTCCCCACACTACACACACACCTTTTTTTTTTAATCGATAGATCCGCGGACCACTTGTGTGCTGATCACCGATCAGCTGTGATCTGTTGCACCACTAGCCTACTCTGTGCCCTAACCCCCGCGAGGAGGGGGGAGTGGGGGGACGCCGCCCCCGCCTGTGAAGCCGGGTTTCCACCGAATCAACTATCCTTTTTTTTTATTTTTATTTTTTTTAATATATACCGCAACATATGGTTCACGTCAAGATAACTTATGTATTTTTGCTATTCAAACTTCCACAGTCCATAGTTCTCTTTGTTTAACACTTCAAGAGACTTTCGGACTCATGGACAGCTCCTATGCAGGATTGTTCTGCGTTCTGCTGTGTCGTTGTCGCCACCGTCATCGCTGCCCCCCCCCCCTCTATAATGAGGTAAAAAAAAAATAAAAAAACATATTAAAAATTCGAATGTTAGTCGAATATTTAACATAAGATGGGTTAGAAATTCGAACCTGATTTGGGGGGAAGATTGACAGCCCTAACATACACACACACACACACACACACACACACACACACACACACACACACCTGTTTCTGTGCTATCTCTCTCTGTTCCCCGGCTCTCTGGACTGTTGTTTTGGGCTCTAATAAGGGCGCGTGGACGGCCCAACCCGTCCGGACGCGCTGGTTCGAGCCGGGTTCGCGCAGAGAATATGACGCGTGAGGCCGGGCTTTTCTTCATTTTTTTTTTATGGGTTCGGACAGAGAATTAATGCTCCTCGTAAATGTAAACACACTAACGTCAGCGTGTCACGTGCAGCACCACGCCGCTCCAACAAACACTACCACGGCAAAAAAAAGAGAGAGAGAGAGGAAAAAAACTACAGACTACCGCTGCTACGTCTTCTTGTTACCTTAGCTACTGCTCAATGGTCGGGGCAATATCAACACCTATGGCTGTGTGGGTCAACCTCCCTCTCAAAAAAAAAAAAAAAAAGTGGATTTGCATGATTTACGAGGGTCGCATTTTCATGTCTAAAAATCCGGAAAAATCACATCCCTGATGAAGCTAAACTATTACCAGCCTTTTGCCGTCTGGTGTGAACAACAACAATCGGTTGACATCGGCCGGTGTGTCCCCGGCCGGCTAATAATGTACAGTGGGATAATATACAAGACAAAAAACATACCAATATACAAATCATGGCCGAAACATAACAATAAGAGTCCGGAATGGCACACTGGAACCCACTCCCTCACCCTTCCCCTCAGCAAACGGTGGCCGCTGTTAGGGTGAAAACTGTCTTAACACTGAATATTTACCTTTACTAACTTAAGTTGATATTGTGCCTTACTGACTAACAAATAAAACAGAACACCATTGTTTTACTGACTGATGGAATAAAGCTGAACCTGTGTCTGTACACTGGAGACTTCCAAACTGCACACAGTTACGTCATCATCAGAACTAACACTGAACACATATTCTCCACTTTGACAGTACTGATCAACACTGAATATATCTCACTGATGATTGTTTTATTAGACTGAGCACTTACTCATTTTACCCAATTAAACAAGTGAATCCTGTGTGGTGTGAAACATTTGCCTTCATGTACCTGTTTATGCATTCACTTTATGTAGTAGTAAAGTTTAGTCTCATGTTTTAACTAACCTATTGTGTCTTATATTTTTGACTAACCCATTGAGTTTAAAGACAACTGAAACTTGTAAGCAAACCATATAGATTTGTGTTGAGCTTAATGCAATGAGTACCAGTAACCTGTTTGATCATTCAGAGGCAAAGTTGAGAGCACACAGAGCCACAGTGAAAGCAAAACATCTCCAAGGCCGAAGGGAGGAGAGGATGAGAGGCCTGTGGCCCGCTGAATGAAGCATTGTGAGGAAGAGCTTTAATGGTCTGTATTATCTGCCCTGACCCCTCAGACACCTGGGATGGAAAAGTTACGTCAGTGTAGGGGTTTTGTTGTGTTTCAGGCCCAGAGGTTCGTGTGCTGGAGAGATGGGACCAACCTGTGCCAGCCAGAGGGCACCAACGAAGGGAGGGCTAAGTTTAAACCACAGCCACTCCCCAACTGTTTTTTGACCAATAAGAGTTAATTACACACACATAGTGCGAAATATTAAAAACCAATGTAACACCTTTGTCTTGGCCAGATGCAAATTGCAGATGACAGAGAATTCTTGCTGTCTTGGGATGGTGGTTGCAGCTAACTGCTTGTAGACTGCGATTTCCTGAACAGGAGAGTTTTTGTATCTGATTTCCTTTGATGATCCAATTTAATAAATAGTTAACCGGAACGTCGTTGTTTGTCCTCTCTTGGAATAAACAAACACGCAATGTCAGTTTTCCTGTTTTTCATCCTGACACCGCCGAGGACAAACACGTTCGAAAACTCACCACAAACTGACAACAATATCTTTGACCAATTACTATCATTTTATTCAATCTTTTTAACACACGTGCAGACTTGCATTTGTGCCTTCAGTCATATTTCACAGCAAAAAGTTACACAGGAGGACTGACAGGATGTGCCAGTTACGCAGTGCGGTTCCATGAAGGAAGATCAGAGGACAACGTACTGGGACATAGATACGGTATGATCAGCTGTAACAACGGCTCTGCAGCCGGTTCAGCTGCAGCTCCACAGCTGTCAGAGGAGCCTCTACTGTCTCTCTCTCTCCAGCCTGGTTTCTGGCTGCACTTTGTATAACAACCGTTCAACATTGTAAGATGTAGCCTAGCTGCTAATGCTGCTCAGCTGTAGCACCGTGTGTTTTATAACGGCAGTAAAAAACAAAACATCGATCATCCTCCGGGCACAAGCCGAGTCACAGACATTAAATAATAGAGTGTTTGAGCCAAGTTTGTCCACTCCGGTGGGTGCACCGCCACCTATTTGTAAACAACTCATTCTAAAGCCGGGCTTACACTGCACGACTATTCGTCTGTTCACATCTCAAACTGCACGAGCTTCCCTCTTCAGTCCTACGTCTCAGATCAGTCTCAGACTCCCACTAATTGCACGTCGTTCTACGATTGCTCTCCACCACGATTACCCTGCAATGCCGCAACTCATTCTAAGCTTTTACTCAATAATCAGTTTTAAGAGTTTATAAATAAAACAGTCAAAATTCTCTGATTTCAGCTTCTTTAATGTGAATATATCTGGTTTCTTTGCTCCTTCATGACAATAAAATGAGTCTCTCTTTGGTTTGTGGACAAAACAAGACATTTGAGGACGTCATCTGGTGGTTTGAGAAACACACTGATATTTTTCAACATTTTAACATTTCATTGACCAAACAACTAATCCATTAATCATTTACATATCAACAGATTAATCGATGATGAAAATAATCATTAGTTGCTCAGGACCGGAGCGTCCCGTCCTCTAGCTGCTGTGGAGCTGCTGGTGGAGCTTCAGGCTGTCAGACCTGCTGAAGGCCCTCCCACACTGCCCACACACGTACGGTTTTTCTCCGGTGTGGACGCGCCGGTGGACCGCTAACCCACTGGATTTAATAAATGCCTTCCCACACTGCTCGCAGCTGTATGGCCTCTCTCCTGTGTGGACGCGCTGGTGGATCATTAACTCTGAGGAGTTAGTGAACGCCTTCCCACACTGCTCACAGCTGTACGGCCTCTCTCCTGTGTGGATGCGCCGGTGGACCGTTAACTCTGAGGAGGTAGAGAACGCCTTCCCACACTGCTCGCAGCTGTACGGCTTCTCTCCAGTGTGGACGCGCTGGTGGACCGCTAACCCACTAGAGGTAGCGAACGCCTTCCCACACTGCTCACAGCTGTATGGTCTCTCTCCGGTGTGGACGCGTTGGTGGGCCATTAAGTGTCCGGACTGAGCAAACGCCTTCCCACACTGCTCACAGCTGTATGGCCTCTCTCCTGTGTGGACACGTTGGTGGATCATTAACTCTGAGGAGGTAGAGAACACCTTCCCACACTGCTCGCAGCTGTACGGCCTCTCTCCGGTGTGGATGCGCTGGTGGATCCTTAAATTTCCGGAGATAGAGAACGCCTTCCCACACTGCTCGCAGCTGTACGGCTTCTCTCCGGTGTGGATCCGCTGGTGAATTTTCAGACTGGACAAGTTGGTGCACGATGTGCTGCACTGTTCGCACCTGTACACTGTCTGTCCACATTGGCGCCGCCGGCGATGAGCGTTCAGAAGACCTGAGGTCCTGAACGTGTTACCACACCCATTACAACTGTGTGATTTCTTCTTGGTGTGATCTTGTTTCTATGGCAACAGACAGGAAGAGAGAGAATCAATCAATCAATGATGGATGGACATTAACTACCGTCATCATACAGCTTGTTGATGCTGCTGTTTTGTTTTCCTTTTTAAATTCTTCATTAATACAAATCTTACAAGCAGAATTATTTCCAGTACAAATTATACTTTGAAATTAAGCAAAACATGTCAGCGCTTTAGTTGATATAGTAACCAGTGATGGGAATTAGAGCGTTTAATGGCTCAAAAAGTTACTGTTTTCCCCGTTATAACTGTTACCATTTCTGACAATAAAATTCTCTGTTACTTGACTCAAGAAGTTAAACAGTTACTTTCTTGCATGAAAAAATATTAAAATTTAATAAAGTGACGTAACAGCGCTACAGCAGGAAATAAAGTAGGCAAGTTAGGTTTTAGACTTTAGTGAACCACAATATAGAGTTAGCAGCTAACAGTTAGCTTCATCTCTTGACTCGCTCCCACTGAAAACAGAAACACAGACCTGTGGACCGGAACCGGACGGACCGGAGGGCTCCTTGTCCTGATGGACCGTGTCCTGCTCTTCCCCCGTAGTCCTAGTCTGCCCAAACAAATCCAGATCCTGGTTCGCCTTTTTTATCATGTTGTAGTCCTGGTCCTGCTTCTCCTCTTTAATTCCGGTCGTGTTCTGATCCAGGTGACTAATTTCCCGGTCCAGGTTCTCCTCCTTCATCCTGGTCCTGGTCAGACGGGACCTCCTCATGGTGCTTTTCCACTAGCTCAGTACGGTACAGCACGGCTCTACTCGGTTTTAACCTCTTTTCCTCCAGCCCCTCCTACCTGGTACCTCCTACTTCCCCTGCCTTCCCCTGATTGGCCAGAGCGTCGTCACTGGAAGACGAGTGAGTCTGGAGCTGACGAGAGGAGAGAAACAAGAGAGAGACGACGTGATATGACGACCCCGCCCCCGCTGAGGAGCAACTATGAAGAACTCAGAGCTGGAGAAGCACCTCAACCGAGCCGTTAGTGGAAAGTGCCATCTGTTTACCTTTGTATTCTCACGATCTCTCACATTGCTAAGTCTCCTCCCCTTAGATACCGTTGCTAAGGTGTCGGAGTTGACGGTTGGAAGAATAGACTGGGCTGTAACTTCAGAATCATGTGACCCTGTAGAAATGTTTGAGGAAGAGTGGGCAACCAGCATTTTTTTTTTAAGTTCAAGGTGTCCCAAACAAGTATCCATCGGTTTCCCTCCAAATAAGGCCCCTGGTTTTATATACTTCCTCCTCCAAGTTAACTCAGTCATATTTTATAAATAGTAATTTATTACAAAAGCATGAACTTTGATGTTTGTTTGCAGTAATAATCCCAGAAAGCAAAGATGAACACCACACATGCTCCATTTCCTTCATTAGTGTTTACAGATCTTCCATTCATATAAACACTGAACTCATTTGTGTTTGTTGTCAGAGCTTAAATAATATATTCAGACACAAACTTCCAGAAGTATTTCACTGGTGTATGGAGGGAAAGTATATTGTTGTACGTTGATGAGTCAAGTACATACAGAATATTATTGGGACCAATATACATATTACTAGCGATACCAGTCATGGAGCATGGTGTGTTTTTTCGGTCGGGACTCAATGTCCACATTGACTGGGCAATAAGTGCCTGGTTGGTTTACTTAGTACACTTGTCCACAGGTATTGTCACCTGACTCTGCACCACTTGCATCGGTGTCATCTAACATCATGTCCACATCACATTATCCATTTTGGATGATAACACTCACATCCAGACACTGTATCAAGGATCTGTCCTTCTGAAATGGAAAAAAGAAATGTGAAACAAATGTTTACCTATGTATAAATCATACACATGCTTATTAGCTTGTAGATAACCTGCAGGAAAAGTTGGGGTGGTAGGGAAATTGAGTAAAATATAAAGTGTTCACATTCACACATTTCACCAGTCACACAACACTGTCTGGCTAACCTATTATACTCTGTGATTATCATCCTAAAAGGTATGCATGCAGCCCCCAACTTACCACCACACCCTACACTCCTGAACATTCACACCTGCTCCAGGACATTACCACCTCCAAGCATCCCCCACCACTGCTTTGACTATGAATGGATTAGAAAATGAGCAGGAATTTCTTTAGAAAGCCCTGCTCAGCTTTCTGTGATGAGAGGAAACTTCTCACAGAATTGAAGGTAGGTCTACTTAGAAATAAAGTAGTAAATTATATTGATAACCCATGGCAATATATTTAATTCCCATATATATAATAAATACAATAGCATAAAATAAAACAATATTTGTAAGAAAACATAAGGACGAGGAACATATGTAATTTAAAGCATTAAGAAAAAATACAGTTGTGCAAAGTTGGTCTCTTTGGGTGATGTTCCCATTTATTTTAACAAAAAAGGTTGTTAACAAAACAGTAGTTGATGTGGATTAAAGCAAAAACAAAGATGACTGGCTTCCCTCCGGCTGTCGGTAAGAACTGTGTGAACCCACCACCATCCAACTCAAACTAATCACCCTTCATTTCAGACAGCTGGCCAGCTGCTGGGTGTTAAGTAGCCTCGCATCACCTGGCTCTTCAGACAAGCGAAGAGCCTGGTGTCTGTTACCTCCGAATTTCGTCTGCATTCTGGTTCCTGTCTGTAGCGGATACCGAAATCACCAAATTCACCAAAATAAAAGTGTTCACCAACATAAAACTTATAAAATAGACATTAACTTGTAATACAATAAAAGCAAAATGTTAACTTAATGGCTCGGGGACTTTCTTGTAAATTATATTCCTTAAATTAAAGAGTTTTACCGCATTTTATTAGCTCGGTGCTTTTATTTTGACGGAAAGGTCTGTCTCTCTCGCCCTGGATCCGTTTCCTACCAAAACAGCGAGTCAACGGCCCCAGACTAGGGGCCCTAGTTTCCTGGCGCAGCGCAGGTGGCGCAAGGTAGCGCAGCTGGTCTAATGCAAGTTTCGACCAGCGCAGCCTAGCGCAAAGTCAGATTGGAAGATTGGCAGATCGCGCTGCGCTGAGATAGGCGTGGCCGCGCAGCAGGGGGAGGCGTCACAGATTCAGCTTGGTGCAGTGGAAGTTTTGTGCGAAAATGTCTCGCCGAGGTTGCGCTGAAAGCTCGCCACCTCAAACCAGGTCTACTCTCAGCGCAGGGCGGAGCGCAGCAGGTGCAGTGGAAGTTTGACTGACTGACCTGCAGTGCACACACGTCACCAAGACCTCACAGGCAGATCTCCACAGTTCCAGACACATTTCAATGCAATAAATATCCACAATAACCACTATTTAATGCAACTAATGGAATCAACAGTGAATTTATATCTATATAGATTGTCCCGTCACATCTGACGTCAGATCAAAGCAGAGATCAAAGGCTGTCGGCGCATAAAGGAAACTCCACCTGAATTAACACAGCAGGGACGAACTGGCACTGAAAAGCAGCTGTGGATGTCCCAAGCAGGACTGAGGGTGGATGACTGCATGTCGCTGCCGTGTTGAGATACCACTCTGCCCTTGTGATGATCGCTTTATTTATTTATTTACTTATTAATTCATTACAGCGAGCGACCGCATCACGCAGCCGTAATGAAAAACAAAACACTAATCATCATCTCTCTTAGTCCACCACAGCCTCGGTATCAGATAGTCAGTATATAGCGTACTACAGTATACTCTCTATCACAGAAAAAAAAGAGACGGACAGAGAGAGAGAGAGAGAGAGAGAGAGCGTCATTTACGCTGATTTCATCCCGCATGGTGTTTGTTTATGTTGTGATTAGTGTAGGCTACACCTTCATCTTGCTTACCCAGGCGAAAAAAAAGTATACTTTAACATAATAAATTTAAGCACACTTAGTGTACTTCATAAGCACAAAATGATTGTACTCAAAGTGTGTTATTTTCGAATACTAAAAACGTACTTAGTATACTAATTATATTACATTATTGCTACTTAAGATATACTAAAATACAGCTTAGTGTACTTGACTGTACTATTTTGAGACACCATTAAGATCAACTTAAATATACTTAAGTACACTTTTCTCTACTAATACTGTACTTATTTATAATGTTCTTTAGTTCGATTTAAAGTATACTTTAATCCACTTTTCAGATTACTATTAATAAATTTAGAATATACTGGAAATGTATTTCTAATTTAATCATAATATGTTGCCATTGCATTTTAAATATATTTACAAAAATTAAATAAAAATTAAAAAGTTGTACTTAAGTATATTATAGTTCATCTTAATGGTGTCTCAAAATAGTACAGATAAGTACACTAAGTTGTACTTTAGTATGTCTAAAGTAGCACTCATGATATATCATTAGTATACTAAGTACAATGTTAGCACATCGAAAATAATATACTGTGAGTACACTAATTATGTGTGCAGAAAGTATACTAGATGTTTGTCATTAAAGTACACTTCAACGGTACACAGAAAGTATATATTTTTTATAATTAATTTGAATTTCAAATTACTTTTAAGTAAACATAAAAAATAATTAGAACATACTTAAGGTAGAAAAAAAGTTTATTTTTAACGCACAGCATTACAGGGAAAATGTGCATAATAAAGTACATTTAAGTACATCTTTAACAACATTTTCAAACAGTTTCTCTTCATTGTGACATTTTTATTCAAATTTGGATCATCTGACCCCAGAGAATTCTTTTTAGTCATACTCTTTAACAAGTTAACTAAAAAACAATAATAAAAGGAAAAAAGAAAAAGAAACAATAGCTGTGCTAGCACTACCCTGCTAGCTGTGCACCGCAGAGAAGCTAATAATGACAGGGATGAACATTAAACTGACTTTTGAAACTTTTACATGTGAAACATTGACACAGTTTGTTTAAACTCAAAATGTATGTCCACCAAAAAACAAACAAACAAAAACGATTACAAACAGTTACTGATGTTACTGCTTACTGTTTCTTTTTGCTCACAAAATTCTCATTGTTACATTTTCTCCGAATCACTGCCCTCACGTCAGACACATTTGTTCCTGGAAATTCAGCAATAACTGTATCTGTAAAATAGAAAAGGACAAATAAAATGGTGTTACAAATCATACTTCTCCAGAGTTATCACATTAGCAAGAAGGGGGCATACATACATGAGGACAATCTGAAACATGTTGCTTCTGGCTATGGCCAAGGCAAGGGTAGAGGCATAAAAACAAAATTATAATAAGGAAAAATAGACTTAAAGCAGATAGGCTGTCCAGCTAAAATGATATCAAACGCTCTAAAATGGCAGCCAAAACCAGAAAGGCGAGGAAGAAAAAGAAAAACGACTATTCGAAGGGATCGGAGAATAACCAAAATGGCAAAGGCTCAGCCAATGATCAGCTCCAGGAGTTTCAAAGGAGATCTAAGATTGCCTGTGAGTACTGTAACAATCAGACGACGTCTATGTGAAGCCAAGCTACCACCAAGAAGCCCCCGCAAAGTCCCATTGTTAAAAAAAATACATGTAATGAAGCGGTTATAATTTGCCAAATAACACATTGACTGGCCTAAAAAGAAATGGCGTAATATTTTGTGGACTGATGAGAGTAAGATTGTTCTTTTTGTGTCTAAGGGCCACAGACAGTTTGTCAGACGTCCTGCAAACACTGAATTCAAGCCACAGTACACAGTGAAGACGGTGAAGCACGGTGGTGCAAGCATCATGATATGGGGATGTTTCTCGTACTATGGTGTTGGTCCTATTTATCGCATACCAGGGATCATGGATCAGTTTGAGTATATCAGAGTACTGGAAGAAGTCATGTTGCCGTATACTGAAGAGGAAATGACCCCAAACAAGACAATGACCTCAAACACACTAGCAAGCGTGTAAAGAAAGATGTCAACACTGCTATTTTTTTGAACATTATATTTCTTGACTTTCTATAAAATATTATCAAATTAAATTACTTTTTCCAATTTACTTGGTTTGAAATAGAATGGGCAGTGTCCCCAATGCAGTTGTGTTCCTTAAAATACAATTTATTTGAAGAATTTTGAGGTTTACTCACCTTTTTAAACACACTGCTATTATTATGAACATAACTGTATATGTGTTAATATAAGTCTTAAATAGTTATATCTTCCGATCTTCTTCCCGATATCACTTACATAGTGAGTGTTTGGACCGAAAACACGGGTCTGTCAGTCCCTCTGCTCTGCTCTGAGCCGAGGAGAAAACATTTCTCGTATCCTACAGTTTTTATCCAATGAGGAGAGAGAACGGCATGCAGGGCTGTGTGTGCAGCCAAGGGATGCGCCTGAATGTGGTGACGTAGGGACGAGGACTGTTATGGTGTGTTCAAGGCAGCCCGTAACTGGTGTTTTTCCGACCTGTGAAGTCATACCAGTTCGATCTGGTACGCGTTCACAGGTCTGAAGTTACAAGTGGCCGTTATAGTGACTTTCACAGGTAAAACAGGTCGAGAAAACACGACAAAAGCCTGCCTGGAACGCAGCATAAGCCAAAACGACCGGATCGCTTACTTCTGCTTTAACCAATACTTACCAACAAGGGCACTCAGCTTTTCCGGATTTAGCTGCTCTTTCGTTGTTCCAGTAGGCCCTGGTTTTCCTGTGAGAGTCGAGGATGCCAAAACATCCCGCCCAAAGATGAGCACAGCTAAGTCCTGTGTGAACAGGGACATTCTTGTTCGGTTTAGTCTTCGGAAACAGGTTTTGCTGACCTGCACCCCCGTGTTGCCCAGGGAAATCTGTGTCCAGGAATTAGAGTTAGTCAATTATAGGAATACGTTGCTGGAATGCATTTCTTAAAAGACAAAGCCGAACTATTGAATGCCAAATATTAGTCAAGTTGTAATTTCTGCAAGTGGTCTTCAATGAATTAAAGTGTAATTTCTGAACAAATGGAAAAAAAAAAGTTCTATCAAATACAGTACGTGCAAAATGTGGGTCGAGACTACAGAGACAAAACTGCAGAGTGAAGAGTCAAATAGTTTACAACAATTTTGGATGAAATGTTTCCTGTAATAAAAAAGCAGTATTAACAAAACGTGTATAAATGCAATACATACCATTTCTGGAGCTGGACTGGAAGAACCAGAACTTGTACTGTCAGTGTCCATGACAGGTGGCATTCTCTTCATGGTTGTGATAAGATCTCTGACACACCTGACTAAGGCTGGTATTTCTGCATTAAGGAAAAAAAACACAAGTCACAGATATATGAGAGATAAGGCTCCTATCGATACAATTACTGACATAAAAACATAAGCAATTCTTCTTTGTATGAATACCTTTCAGAGCATCCATCACTTCCTGTTGCATGGGAACACTGGATCTGGACTGATCCATCAGGACACTCTCCTCTTCACTTTCCCCTTGGCGGAGGTCCTGCATAAATGAAAATGTCAACAATGCTATGTTAGTATGACTCACCTGGAGTGTAGCGTCGTGTTTCTTAAATTTTCTTGCCAGCGAAGGCGGATTATTGTGAAGCCGCTTTGCCATGTTCGCATGTTTTGAAACATAGATTGTTTTAAAGCGGGAGGGGGCGCAGGTGAATTTCAGGGCTATGTCACACAGATTAGCATCCCTCTGGTAAAATGGGCTCTATGCACAGCTCCACCACTTCCTGAATTTAAGGCAGGTCCTTCATTTCCTGTTTTACATTATTGGACACATTGATTAATCCAGGTGTGTCTGACTATTGTGACTACTCAGACACACCTGGATTAATCAGTTTGTCCAATAATGTAAGACAGGAAATGAAGGACCTGCCTTAAATTCAGGAAGTGGTGGAGCTGTGCATAGAGCCCATTCCCCCTGGGTTTACATTCCTCTTCCTCACGATAACAGCATTTCAGTCAAATTATGTTATTTTCCGTGATATTCTGTGTTAAAAAGTAGATTCCGTTTTTATTGCTCAATTCCGCGATTCCGTCCGCGATTCTGTGATCGCGGAAACAATAGGGCCCTAATTCTAGTTTTATTTCTTGCATTTTGTAAATACTTACAGTTGATCCCGAAGCCTGAGGTGGGTCAAATAAGTCCACATTGGTGTCTATGTCTGTATCGTCTTCACTTGTCAAGGGGGTGGAGGTTCTTGGATTTCTTCTCAGCAGCGAGGATTTCAGTTGGGAAAGGGCTCTGTCTCTTGCAGCCTTTATCATCTTCGGCTTCTTAAACAAAGGGCAGAAAAAGTAAAATGTTAAACTGCAAAGGCAAGAGAGGGGTAAATATCCATCTTTGTAGATGTTTGTAGAATGTATCACCTACTGTACAGCCTATTAAGATATTGTCAGACCATATTTCACCAGAGGAACAGTACTCACTACTCACAATTTTATCTTTTTATATCATACAATTTGTCATGTGTTGTAGTAGTTTTTGTACTTACTAAACAGTCAGTATTTCAAAACTAACACAGCTGGAGTGCCACCATCCACTTCTGCAACTGCACTGCTGTCAAACCTAAAGCCACTTAATATGAAAAATATGTCTTATCCTCCCACAATATTCTCTTATTCCCGTAAATACTTACATTTGTTTGAAGAACTTGTGATGGGTCAATCTGTGTTTCATCTTCATCTGAAGTGAGACTGGAAGTTGCAGTAATTCTTTTTTTCTGTACCGAAGAGAAAGAATGTATTACATGACAACAACATATGAACTATACCATAGATGCTTTCTGGTGAAGATATTTTTTTTTAGAAAAACATTTCAACTACAAAACATCATAGTATTACAGTGTCATAAATTCATTAACGATTGTATGTGTTACAATTAAAAATAATTCAGTGGGTGACATTCACTTCATATCATTTTTCATAAACAAGATGAGACAAGATATTAAAAGCATAACCAACCTACAAATAGGGATTTCAGTGAATCAAGACTTTGGTAAGTATGATACGAAATGGAGCAGCATTTGGAACCTACAGGTGTTTTAATCTGATGTGAAATGCAAAGAGAGGAGGGAGGGCAAAAGGAAAAACCAATCGCTGTGGTAAGTGCTAGTGCAGCAACAGGTCATTAATAAACATGTAGTGACAAGTGATGAAGCTGCAAACTGTCTTGTCACTGCAACCACTGCTGTGTAAATGTAAACACAGCAGTTAGCTTCATTACTGCTCAGTATATCAAAATATTTGTGCACGTGTGTGTTAGCAACATATTGTGACTTTAACTAAATAATTGATATATTCTATTTTCATGTTATCAGGATGATGAGGATGTTTTTGCAGTAGTGTCGACCAGTGTTGCCAACTTGGTGACTTTGTCGCTAGATTTAGCCTCCTTTCAGAACCCTTTAGCGATTTTTTTTTAAGCGACTTGTGTCATATCTAGCGACTTTTTGGACAGATCTTAACTACTTTTCTTGAAGGGAGTCGCCAGTATTTCTCAGTGAATGAGTGTTAATGTAGCTCTCTGGGTGGACTGTTCAGTGGGTGGGACAGAGCAGCAGCAACACGTTCAGTGGACCAATCAGCAGCCACACAGACGTGGATGAACTGTGAATGTGCATGCCTAAAGACCAATCACTGATCCCCATCGTTTTTATTCTAAATGATTTAACTTTACTATTTGAGTTTGATTTTGTTTTGTCAAAATAGACAGAGTTAACTATAGTGAATTTATTCCAGTGCATGATCATCTCTCTGTTCATGATACTTCAGTTACAGTCGATGGAACAGCCTGTATAAACAGTTTTAGAGGTAGATTTAGATGCACATTGACATTGAGGAGCCTCTTGAAATAAACGCTGGTCAGTCAGTTTAGTTTAACTTTATTTTTTAAATATTTTTTTTTTATTTTGTAGTAAAGTCATGTCATCATATATATGCAAATTAGCATGTGACGTTATCTAGCGACATCCAGGACTTTTCCTGCAGGCTTTAGCTACTTCCCATTGAAAATAGTTGGCAGCACTGTTATCGACTTTGTTATAGACAAATTTGAATGCCGTCAGAACTATCTATAAAATTAGTGGTATTGTGGCATCCCTAGTTGCAACACAATACAACTATTAATTAAAGTGTGTTTTCTATAGAAAAGAAACACAAGCAACAAAAATAACCTTTGGTTTGCTTCCATCATGTGTTGTAGTACAAGGTGTGGTCCTTCTCCTTGCAACTGCCATGTGCCAGATGTCCTCATCCTTGAGGAAGGCTTCTTTTTTTTCCCATCAACTCCTTGTAGTTGTCTGTAACCACAAACATCAGACAAACTGTCAAAACCATGTTTTTTCCCTCTTTTGCTCAATATTTTGTCTCGTGAAATGCACCACAGTAAATCTAATATTTTACACAACAAGTCACTTTAAGTCTTTTTGTAAACATAGTTACATACAAATTAAATTACATACAAGGTTAACATTAACAATCATTAGCATGAGCCACTGGCAAATTCTTTATCAATCATCACTAACAGTAGTGGCTGGCGGCAAGTGCTAGCATAACAAATTTGTACAAACAATTTTTTTCTTGTTATTTTCTTTACAGTGGGCAATTTTTGCTAAACATTCTCCACACAGCACGCTCACAAATTGAACAGCTGCCGTCTGCCGCTAACAGCTAGCTAGCTAGTTATTAGCTAATGCAGCTTGTGAATGATAAGTTTGCCTATTATCTTGTTTAACTTAGTCATTAGTAGAAAGAATATTTATTCAAAAGATATTTCACAGCATGCACGAGCAATACAAACCTCCGAGTAAGAGCAGTTTTGCGGCCACCGTGTTTTTAGGTGCTTTCCTGGTGCCCCAGCACACTTGTATCCATCCGTCTTCACTGGAGAGGTCCGGCCGTTTTAATACCTGAACGAGCTGCTGTCTGTACTGAGGTGTCACAATGTCAGTACTTTCGACGTGAATTGTGTTGTCCCTAAAATAAAACATCCCGAACTTGAACTGCGCCATTGTAACTGAACTGCGACAACGCCTCCCTCAGCATCTACTATCGCTCTGATCTACGTTAAAGCAGGTTGCATTCGGGGGTAACCAATCAGCGGCAGCACAGCCGCGAGTACTTCAGGGTCAATTTGAAAAATGTCCACCACATGTAAATTTTCAATTTTGATATTGAAAATTGTCTGTCTGACGCAGACTCTACGTTCTTGCAAAAAAAAAAAAAGAGTAATTAAATTTTTTAAAAGTCTGTGTACACCATGGATGTATTATATTAACGGTGTACACCGTAATGTATGCTCCCTCTCGGCCACCGTAGTAATGTCCATAATACATCCATGATGCACACACGCGCACGTATCAGGTTACGATGACGTTTTATCCAGGACACTGCGCCCGCCCTCTGCACTTTACTTTACCCGTGGATGTATTTTACCGGGCTTTTAGAGAAAAACTGTAAAACCGCCCGCAGACATGGCACCCAAAAGACATTACAAAGAATATCTGCTGGATGAGTCGAGCCAACCTTCAAAGGCAACCAAATACAGACGGCTAGCAAATGAGAAAGAGGTATTTGAGCTTTCACATTTATTTTATTATCAACAACAGCAGTGATTATAGAATAAGATTAATAATTCTTAATTTTAAACGCAAGGACTGTCTTGCTCATTGCAGAATACTTTAAACTGCAGAGGAAATTACAAGAAATACCTCAGTGCATCCTGTACAACTAACAATAGAGAGGTCTTGAAAGAGGTAGACCATTTTTTTTCGTTCGCAACATCACGAATTGCAGATAGTGTTACATGCAAGTTGACATTGCAACTGCACTCCCCAGATTCCACTTTCAAATAACGGTGAACGAACATATTCTCTGGAGGAATATCCAGGAGACAATCCCACAACTAACAAACAGGTAAAAAACAGTGATCATTACTATGTTTTATGCTTCCATTCTGAACAAAATACATATTACTTTCCTCTAAAGCTTTTATTCATCCATAATTTTATTTGTAATGTTTATCATACCCTAAATGTTTACAGTATGATAGTTAAATAAATCTATGTGCTGTCTCATGATCAGAATGTTCCTGATGAGGGCCTTGTTGCAGAAGGACCAAGCGGTCAGTCATCTTTAGAATGTTTGAGAGGAAAGCATCTTGTCAGTCCAATAAGAGAGCACCTGCTTCAGGACAGACCAAACAGAGATTCATCAGAGGTATTAAAATACTAGCAATTGAAATTGTTGATATTAATTGCTGTGTTATACTATATAGTTTCTGTATAATTGTCATTTCAATTAAATTAAACGTGATGAAAATAATGATAGCCCTAGCCACTACAGTGTATTTCCTTAAAATGAGACACAAACATGTATTATTGTCATTAATACTTCACTTGAGAATTTCCATGTATTATATCTTCATTATATGCAGCCTGCCGGAGAGGGAGTCTCCAGAAAGACCCACCCAGTGCTAGAATTGCCACCCTCCACCTACTCACACTGCGGGGATCAACAAGATATGCAAATCGGACCAGAAGCACAGGTACTATAGTTACAAGTTACTAGTTTCATTTTTATGCTAAAAACAACCCCTTTAATCAATACAGAAAATGTGAATAGAGTAGTTTTTATTTTTTTAAACTGACGTAATAATAATATAGGCTACCAATAATAAACATGTATTGAAAGTGAACACCAGCAAGGTCTCATTTGGTCACAGAATTAGAACAACATATAACTATTTCAAAGTATGATTGCATTATTCATTCATGTTTAATTTACATTGTAATTCAAGCAAATTAGTAGTTCCACATGAGGCTAACAAAGTTTCTAACAAGTGGCTGACTTATAGCCTACATTGGCACTTGATGGCTGTGACATATACGTTCCCTTAATGTGAAGCTGTAGCTTTGTAGCTGTAGTCACCATTTTCCTGGATATTATCCATCTGTTCGATCTTCACTGCACATATAATGCATATGTGGCTTAACCTGCTTAATGTGACTTAAATCTGATGTTTTATTCCAATACAACAATTTTGTTTTTTTATTAAGCATTATTATGCAGTTTTGGCTTAATGTTTGAACTCACTGTCTTGATAGAAACAGATGCCCTGTCTTGCATCCACCCAAGGATTAGTGCTTTTCAGTATTCTTGTTTCTGATTTGTTAATAGAGTTCATTTGTTTTCTAAGTTTGGGCAAGGAGTTACACAATTTGTATATTTACTGAATATAGGCACTACATTCATCCTTTCCCCTGAAATCACATCAGTTTTATATGAAGCTAGTATGTATCCCATTTGCATAACTCTCTGCTAACAACTCCAGAAGGCAACATGGTAAATTCTCTAAATGTAAAAACTACCAGATGACTTGTCGTAGTTACCACTTATCTTTTGGAACACTAGTATTGTTTTATATGTCAAAACTATAAAATAAATGAAAATGAAAATATTTATGCTTCCATTTATATTTTGCCAGGACATGTTAGAGAAGCAACCAGGATGCAATGTGCCTGCTACTCCACCTGATCAGCAAGAGACACCAAACCAACAGGTTATTAACATGTATTATTGTACAGTATGTTTTCTCTGTAAATCGGCAAGCAATCTCTTTTAATGCAGATGAATGTAACAGTTTTCTATTTTGTCTTTTTTTATGTCTTCACAGGCAGAGACATTTTTGTTGGATGGAGATGATCCAGCGTATCCTGGAGCTCCACTGACAAAGGGGCAAAGTTTAATCTTACTGATGTCTTATGTACTAAGGCACAATGTGACAGGTGTGGCACTGGAACATCTACTGAAGATTGTCAATGAACATTTCCCTGGAATGGTACCAGTAACCACATACCTTTTTCACAAAGCTTACGGACAATATGGAAATTATGTCCCCCATTTTTACTGTCCAGCATGCGAAAACTACTTAGGGGTAAATAATACCAGTGAACTACAGTGTGGTGCTTGCAATGCAGTAACTGATTCAGAGAGCTGTCTCAAAAGTGGGTGTTTCTTTCTAGTGCTTAGTTTGGCTTCACAAATCAAAACATTGCTTGAACGAAACCAAAGTTTAAAAAAAGACTGGCAATGTGCAGATGTCATTTCAGATATACAGTGTGGAGAAGAGTACCAGAAACTCAAAGAATCAGGTGAATTAGGTGAGGATGACATAACTTTAATTTGGAACTGTGATGGAATTCCAGTTTTCAGGAGTTCAAAGTATCAAATCTGGCCCATTCAGTGTCAGGTTATAGAACTCGAACCTAAAGAACGCAAGGCAAATATCTGTCTTCCTTGTCTCTGGTTTGGCGAGAAGAAGCCAAACATCTTAACATTTGTGAAGCCATTTGTTGATGAACTGCAAATTTTAGAACAAAATGGCATTAAATGGAAGGACTCAGAAAATGTACAACATGTCTCCAAAGTGTATGCTCTGATATGCAGTTCAGATTCAGTTGCTCGCCCACTTCTAAGAAACACCAAACAGTTTAATGGCTTTTATGGATGTGATTTTTGTTACCATGTTGGTGGTGGTCCTTACACAAACAAAGGCCCAAAACCACATCTTAGAACTGAAGCTAAGCATTTTGATCATGCAATGGCTGCAACACCAGACCGTCCTGTAATGGGAGTGAAGGGACCTTCACCATTAATGAAACTCACAAAGTTTCAAATGATAAATGGATTTGTTCCAGAGTATCAGCATTGTGTCTGCCTTGGTGTGACAAGACAATTAGCAAAACTGTGGTTTGACTCAAGAAATCATGACAAAGAGTGGTACTTAGGAGCAAAATCAGACCGCATTGACAAAGAGCTCATTGCAATTCAACCCCCTGTTGAGATAACAAGAGTACCACGATCTGTGGCAGACAGAAAATATTGGAAAGCATCAGAGTGGAGGTCATTCCTGTTATTCTATGCCCTGCCTTTACTGAATGGGGTCTTACTAAAGAAGTTCTGGAACCACCTTTTTCTGTTTGTGTTCGCAATGCACATTCTTTTGGGAGAAAAGGTGAAACGCTGTGATATTGAAGTAGCTGAAAGAGCTCTCAAGAAGTTCTCACTGCAGTTTGAGAAGTTATATGGTGCAGCAAATATGACATTTAATGTCCATCTTCTGACACACCTTGCGGCAAGTGTTAGGAACTGGGGCCCTTTGTGGGCCACATCAACCTTTTCTTTTGAATCATTTAATGGCACTTTGTTACAGTACTTCCATGGGACAACACATGTTCCAGAACAAATAGTTAAAAGATTTCTTTGCTGGAGGAGTCTAACACAAAAAGCCGAAAAGTACATGGTAGATGCTAATGAAGGGGTGAAGTGCATTTTTTCACATCTCCTAAACAGCAATGTATCAAGTTCAAATTCATCTAGCCTGAATGAAAATGTCAGGGTTTTTGGTAATCCCTGTCATCACAAACTGTCAGCATTAGAAAAACTTGCTATCAAAGACTTGCTAAGTGTTACAGTCGAACACTGTGTTTGTTATCACCGTTTCATTGTAAAAGGCGTACTGTATCATTCCAGCAGTAACAGAAGTCTAAAAAAAAGGATCAACTCAACAGTGGAGTTACAGAATGGAAGATTATGTAGAATTCTTTGCATGTCAGTATTCAGAGCAGGTGATTTGTCATTGCACTGTATATTGGTAAAGGAGCTTGTGAAGACTGATGGACAGCTCTGCAAGGATAGTCAACTGAACATTGCTTCCACTTTTATGTCTGAGGTGTCAGAATCTAGGAATGTTTATGCGGTGCCCACTGACCTGTTCCACAGGAAATGTGTTTTGATCCAATCAAGAGACAAACAATATGTTATTCCTCTACCAAATAATGTAGAGAGAGATTAAATAGTTAGTGGGGAAGTTTGAGAAAAATTGCTGAAACCACTGCCAAATTGTAAGAAATTGGGATTACATATCAGTGTGTATTCTTGGTGTGTCTTAACACTAGTGGACAATGTCCAAAAATGGCAACTTCAGAGTATTAAATCTGTAAAAATGATAAGGCATACATGGGCAAGCACACACAAAGACTGTGCTGTTAAACAGTTATAGTATAACAGTTGTGGTATAACAAAATACAAACAAAATCGTAGGGGTGAATACTTTTGCAAGGCACTGTACCTGGCCTCAAAATGTTGAACTTTAACAGACTGTTTTCATGCAAAATCAAAGACTTTCAAAAGATTATTTTTTCTGTCAAGCAGCAAAGCAAATTTCCTGTTATCTACACATCTTAATATGTTCATAAGTGTAATGTGTTTTCTGATTGCTGTCAAATGTAAGTGAAACAATCCAAGCTTTGGAATAAGTACTTTCCATGTGATGATAAGAAATACACAAGGTTGTACTGTTTTTTTTTTAGAAATACTGGTGACTACTGCATTATATAAAAGCACATGGTCAATTGAAAGGTGCTCTGTTGTTGATGTTCATGTTTATTCAAAATTCACCATTACATTTGGAGAATGGATGGATTTTTAAATATTGCATAAAAACAACGGTGGTGTTGAAGTAATCCAAATACTTTATAACACTAATTGCTAACATTTTAAAACTGAAATAGAAAAGTGAGGATTTTTTTCAATTAGAGAAGGTATTGTTACATAACAACATTGTTGCATTTTGCTGGTAAAATACATTATTTTAAAAGGTTGAAGAGAAAAGGTCAGCTGCAGAAATTAACTGTTATTGTACATTATTTTAAACTGATCTTAGCACACTAAAAGAAATGGCTACATACTGATGAATTTGTTCTGGTTTATAGTGTACTTATGAAGAATACACTAATTTACCACTGAAGTAGTATTCAATTATAAATATACTTATTTTAAGTGCACTTTAACACTGCTGTGCTAACAATGATATGAAAAAAGTGTTATAAAAGTGAACTTATTGAAAGGGTGCTAAAAGTGCACTTGATAAAAGTAGCTGCAAATACACTGACATTAAACTTATATTTAACACATTCGAAGTACATAATAAATAAATATACTAATCAAACATTTATATATATTTCAGTGTTAGTATATTTATATGAATATACTTAATATGAATTCAAGTATTAGTACTAAATAGTGTACTTTATCTAAGTAAACTGAAGTACTACTGAGGGAATAATATATTTTTAATTAATACATTTATAATATATTTTTGGTTTACTTTATTTTAACACATAAAGTCAAAATGTGCTAGAAATGTACTTTCAGAAAATTAAGTACATTTTTAGTACATTAAAGTATATTACTTTTTTACCTGGGTACACAGGGTTTGAATAACTGTGAGTTTCTTTATTAGTTTATTAGTTGTTGTTTCTTACACTGAGCACCGGTTCTCAGTGTATCAGATCAATCCTGGTTAAGTATATTAGTAAACTCATTATTGGTCACTCTGAGCTCGGACCTCCGGACCGCACAGCTGTTTCCTCCGGGGAGAGGTTCGGCCTCTGGCGTCGCTGTTTCCTCCGTCCATGTCCAAGTATAAAATGACAAACTTGCAGCGCGCATCACCCGCCGCGCAGTTAAAGGTGAGGAGAGGAGCTCATTTGATTGGTGAAGATCTGACTCGGCTGTGTCAAACCCACTCCACGCCTTTCTCTCCTCCTCCTGTCTCCCTCCCGCCCTCTCTCCTCCCTCTTTGCCGTTTGCGCCGGTGGGAGGGACGAGGGGAGGGTTTACACTGGTCTAAGTCTGACTGCGCGGCCCACCAATCTTGCGAAAAGAACCTGGTCCACGCCCCGTTGGCGTGGCGAAGCCGCGCTGCACTTAGACTTCGCTCGGTCTAAGAAACTAGGGCCCTTGATGTTAAGCAAACAAAATGAAAAGGTACTGCACCCTTGTGGTCAAAGTACTTGCACAAAACACAAACTAAAGAATGGCTCACAGATTTCAAATGTGGAGGCAATGGGTCTGTCATCATTGAGGCAAGAGATGTTCTTGGTCTTAGGAACCGAGATGATAATGGACTCTTCTTTCTTTTCTGTTACTGCCCGTAAGCGTCACAGCTTGACTACAGCGACACTATCTATAGGATTGCTTGTTAGCTAGCAAAACTCCCATTTATCATGCTGCCCTGAGACACATAACAGGCTCAGCCTTCAGAACCCACCATTGCACTTTATACACACTTACAGGATTTTCTTCCCTTAATACTCGAAGGTTATTGCACTGGTATACCTTAATCTACAAGGCTATTTTAGGCAAGCTGTTGCACTACATCTGTTCTAAGTTTATTGTTGTCCAGTTGACACACAATCTTAGAGGCAACAGTTGGCTGCGATTTAAAGTCCCCCATATGAGGACTGAGTTAGGGATGAAGACCCTCTCTCACTTTGGGCCATGGTCGTGGAATGACCTACAAGCCAGGATGAGATTGGGCTCTCTCATCCCTCTTCCTGGCTTCAAAGACACAATCTCAGAACTTTTAGTCACCAGCTGCACCTGTGACAATTAATTTAATTCTGTAATTAAGTCATTCCATGAAAACTGTTAAGTTTGGGCTTCGGAAATTTGTGTTTTTTGATCTTATCGTTTTTAGTTTTTTTTAGTTTCATTACATGCAGAACATGTAACACTTGCAAAAAAACATATTTTTCAAGCTCAGACACCCTTTTCTGACGGTCTTTTAGCACATAAAAACCCAGAAATCAGAGTTTCTTTTTCCACCCCGTCACAGGACAAAGGTTAACAAATTGAACAGTAATTTTAGATTAAAATAAGACTAACAAAAAGTTATTCACTTCAGAAGTTGTCTTTTTGTTCAAAAACACCAATAGTTTGTTTAAATTATTATTTTTTTAAAAATCTTTTTATTTTGGTTAAATCACACTGTGACGGGGTGGAATATAGTGTGACGGAGTGGAATATTGTGACGGGGTGGAATGGACAAAATTTAAGAACATACTGATAACACAGAACAAAGTGTTTAATTTGATGCTGGGGGAGGGTAGTGTGAAAGTGATAGAGATTAAAATATTTTATACTAATTCAATATGAAGAACAGTGCCACCCATCACAATGATTCCACCCCGTCACAGGCTTTTGTGTGACGGGGTGGAATGTGACGGGGTGGAAAATCTAAAGCAATATGGCCGAATTCCTGGATGTGCCACCACATTCACACACATACACACACAGAGATAAAAGACATACACATCACTACAAATTGTGCTTCAACACTGACACTCGTTATGGAGAAACTGAGTGAAAATGATGCACATGTGTTCATCAGGTCAAATAGTTAGAAAAACCATTACCATTCCATTTAAATGTGCGGATGGGCCAAATGCAAGCTTCAAACATGAATCCATGCCTTCTGAAATCTGTCCCATTAACCTGATGGGCAGATACTTGATGTGCAAATTAGACCTTTGTCTGGTCTTAACCCCAGATGATGTGAGGCTACTTAACACCCAGCAGCTGGCCAGCTGCCTGAAATGAAGGGTGATTAGTTTGAGTTGGATGGTGGTGGGTTCACACAGTTCTTACCAACAGCCGGAGGGAAGCCAGTCATCTTTGTTTTTGCTTCAATCCACATCAACTACTGTTTTGTTAGCAACCTTTTTTGTTACAATACATGGGTGTAGGAGCCATAATACCTCAGCCGTCAGGAAGCTCATATCAGAGTGTACAGTCTGCAGGAGACTACGAGGTCAAGTTGGAGAGCAAAAGAAAGAGACCAACTTTGCAAAACTGTATTTTTTGTTAATACTTTAAATTACATATGTTCTACACATTCTAGCCCTCGTCCTTATGTTTTCTTACAAATATTGTTTTATTTTATGCTATTGTATTTATTATTTATATGGAAATTAAATATATTGCCATGGCATATCATTATAATTTACTACTTTATTTCTAACTAGACCTACCTTCAATTCTGTGAGAAGTTTCCTCTCATCACAGGAAGCTGAGCAGGGCTTTCTAAAGAAATTCCTGCTCATTTTCTAATCCATTCATAGTCAAAGTGGGGGATGCTTGGAGGTGGTAATGTCCTGGAGCAGGTGTGAATGTTCAGGAGTGTAGGGTGTGGTGGTAAGTTGGGGGCTGCATGCATACCTTTTAGGATGATAATCACAGAGTATAATAGGTTAGCCAGACAGTGTTGTGTGACTGGTGAAATGTGTGAATGTGCAAACACTTAATATTCTACTTTAGACTTTTCCTGCAGGTTATCTACAAGCTAATAAGCATGTGTATGATTTATACTAAACATTTGTTTCACATTTATTTTTTCCATTTCAGAAGGACAGATCCTTGATACAGTCTGCTGGATGTGAGTGCTATCATTCTAAATGGATAATGTGATGTGGACATGATATTAGATATTGGTCCCAATATTATTCTCTCCGGTCCAGCTCTCACAGAAGATGTACTTTCCCTCCATACACCAGTGGAATACTTCTGGAAGTTTGTGTCTGAACATATTATTTAAGCTCTGACAACAAACACAAATGAGTTGAGTGTTTAAATGAATGGAAGATCTGTAAACACTAATTAAAAGGAAAAGCAGCAGGTGTGGTGTTCTTTGCTTTCTGGGATTATTACTGCAAACAAACATCAAAGTTCATGTTTTTGTAATAAATTACTATTCATAAAATATGATCTTGGAGGAGGAAATATATAAAACCAGGGGCCATATTTGGAGGGCAACCGATGGATACTTGTTTGGGACACCTTGAACTTAAAAAAAAATGCTGGTTGCCCACTCTTCCTCAAACATTTCTACAGGGTCACATGATTCTGAAGTTACAGCCCAGTCTGTTCTTCCAACCATCAACTCCGACACCTTAGCAACTGTATCTAAGGGGAGAAAACTTAGCAATGTGAGAGATCGTGAGAATACAAAGGTAAACAGATGGCGCTTTCCACTAACGGCTCGGCTCGGTTGAGGTGCTTCTCCAGCTCTGAGTTCTTCATAGTTGCTCCTCAGCGGGGGCGGAGTCATATCATGTCGTCTCTCTCTTGTTTCTCTCCTCTCGTCAGCTCCAGACTCACTCGTCTTCCAGTGACGACGCTCTGGCCAATCAGGGGAAGGCAGGGGAAGTAGGAGGTACCAGGTAGGAGGGGCTGGAGGAAAAGAGGATAAAACCGAGTAGAGCCGTGCTGTACCGTACTGAGCTAGTGGAAAAGCACCATGAGGAGGTCCCGTCTGACCAGGACCAGGATGAAGGAGGAGAACCTGGACCGGGAAATTAGTCACCTGGATCAGAACACAACCGGAATTAAAGAGGAAGACCAGGACCAGGACTACAACATGATAAAGAAGGCGAACCAGGATCTGGATTTGTTTGGGCAGACTAGGACTACGGGGGAAGAGCAGGACACGGTCCACCAGGACAAGGAGCCCTCCGGTCCGTCCGGTTCCAGTCCACAGGTCTGTGTTTCTGTTTTCAGTGGGAGCGAGTCAAGAGATGAAGCTAACTGTTAGCTGCAACTCTATATTGTGGTTCACTAAAGTCTAAAACCTAACTTGCCTACTTTATTTCCTGCTGTAGCGCTGTTACGTCACTTTATTAAATTTAAATATTTTTTCATGCGAGAAAGTAACTGTTTAACTTCTTGAGTCAAGTAACAGAGAATTTTATTGTCAGAAATGGTAACAGTTATAACAGGGAAAACAGTAACTTTTTGAGCCATTAAGCGCTCTAATTCCCATCACTGGTTACTATATCAACTAAAACGCTGACATGTTTTGTTTAGTTTCAAAGTATAATTAGTACTGGAAATAATTCTGCTTGTAAGATTTGTATTAATGAAGAATTTAAAAAGGAAAACAGCAGCATCAACAAGGGTTACACCCCGCCTTTCCGACAATAGACTTCCATTCATCGTAATAGCAGGGTTTTCTATTTTTTCTAAAGACCCCGCTATTCCGAAAAGGCTATTGGGGGAAACCCCCAGTGCGCAGTGATCCTTTTTGGGGTCAAACGGATCATGTGCATAATTAACTGCAAAACAAGCAAATACTTCATATATATATAACGTCCATTATGCTTCTAGCCTGTCTAGCCTCTACCTGGTCTCCTGGGCAGTGTATTTCTATTACTGTGTGGGAGATCTCCAACAACGGAGTCGGGGAGAAAGCAAGTGGGACAGATCTGCCCAGTCCCTGAGCAGCGCACGTTTCACAGACAAGCCACAAAGCAGAATGTAAACAACGTCACGCGGTTCAGCACCTTGGACATTGGACAGCTGCGGGGGGGAGGGTGTCAGAACAGTGGTGTTTCGAAGTGGGGGTATTTCGGAACAGCGGGGTGTCGAAGTGGAGGTGTGTCGGAATGGAGAGCTGTCCCCATCAACAAGCTGTATGATGATGATGACGGTAGTTAATGTCCATCCATCATCCATCATTGATTGATTGATTCTCTCTTCCTGTCTGTTGCCATAGAAACAAGATCACACCAAGAAGAAATCACACAGCTGTAATGAGTGTGGTAACACGTTCAGGACCTCAGTTCAACTGAACGCTCATCGCCGGCGGCGCCAATGTGGACAGACGGTGTACAGGTGCGAACAGTGCAGCACATCGTGCACTGACTTGTCCAAACTGAAAATTCACCAGCGCATCCACACCGGAGAGAAACCGTACAGCTGTGAGCAGTGTGGGAAGGGGTTTGCTAGCTCCTCAAACTTAACGGTCCACCAGCGCATCCACACCAGAGAGAAACCGTACAGCTGCGAACAGTGTGGGAAGGGGTTTGCTAGCTCCTCAAACTTAACGGTCCACCAGCGCATCCACACTGGAGAGAGGCCGTACAGCTGTGATCAGTGTGGGAAGGTGTTCACTACCTCCGGACTGTTAACGGTCCACCGGCGCGTCCACACTGGAGAGAGGCCGTACAGCTGTGAGCAGTGCGGGAAGGCATTCGCTACCTTCTCAAAGTTAACGGTCCACCGGCGCATCCACACTGGAGAGAGGCCGTACAGCTGTGAGCAGTGTGGGAAGGCGTTCGCTACCTCTGGAGATTTAACGGTCCACCGGCGCAGCCACACCGGAGAGAGGCCGTACAGCTGTGAACAGTGTGGGAAGGCGTTTGCTGACTCCAGTGGGTTAACGGTCCACCAGCGCATCCACACTGGAGAGAGTCCGTACAGCTGTGAGCAGTGTGGGAAGGTGTTTACTAACTCCAGTGGGTTAACGGTCCACCAGCGTGTTCACACAGGAGAGAGGCCGTACAGCTGTGAGCAGTGTGGGAAGGCGTTTGTTAGTTCCGGACACTTAATGGTCCACCAACGCGTCCACACAGGAGAGAGGCCGTACAGCTGCGAGCAGTGTGGGAAGGCGTTTATGAACTCCAGTGGGTTAGCGAGCCACCGGCGGGTCCACACCGGAGAAAAACCGTACGTGTGTGGGCAGTGTGGGAGGGCCTTCAGCAGGTCTGACAGCCTGAAGAGACACCAGCAGCTCCACAGCAGCTAGAGGACGGGACGCTCTGGTCCTACACCTGAGCAACTAATGATTATTTTCATCATCGATTAATCTGTTGATATGTAAATGATTAATGGATTAGTTGTTTGGTCAATGAAATGTTAAAAAATGTTGAAAAATATCAGTGTGTTTCTCAAACCACCAGATGACGTCCTCAAATGTCTTGTTTTGTCCACGAACCAAAGAACGACTCATTTTATTGTCATGAAGGATCAAAGAAACCAGAAATATTCACATTAAAGAAGCTGAAATCAGATAATTTTGACTTTTATTTATAAACTCTTAAAACTGATTATTGATTAAAAGCTTAGAATGAGTTGTTTACAAATACATAGGTGGCGGTGCACCCACCGGAGTGGACAAACTTGGCTCAAACACTCTATTATTTAATGTCTGTGACTCGGCTTGTGCCCGGAGGGTGATCGATGTTTTGTTTTTTACTGCCGTTATAAAACACACGGTGCTACAGCTGAGCAGCATTAGCAGCTAGGCTACATCTTACAATGTTGAACTGTTGTTATACAAAGTGCAGCCAGACACCAGGCTGGAGAGAGAGAGACAGTAGAGGCTCCTCTGACAGCTGTGGAGCTGCAGCTGAACCGGCTGCAGAGCCGTTGTTACAGCTGATCATACCGTATCTATGTCCCAGTACGTTGTCCTCTGATCTTCCTTCATGGGACCGCACTGCGTAACTGGCACATCCTGTCAGTCCTCCTGTGTAACTTTTTGCTGTGAAATATGACTGAAGGCACAAATGCAAGTCTGCACGTGTGTTAAAAAAATTGAATGAAATGATAGTAATTGGTCAAAAATATTGTTGTCAGTTTGTGGTGAGTTTTCGAACGTGTTTGTCCTCGGCGGTGTCAGGATGAAAAACAGGAAAACTGACATTGCGTGTTTGTTTATTCCAAGAGAGGACAAACGACGACGTTCCGGTTAACTATTTATTAAATTGGATCATCAAAGGAAATCAGATACAAAAACTCTCCTGTTCAGGAAATCGCAGTCTGCAAGCAGTTAGCTGCAACCACCATCCCAAGAGAGCAAGAATTCTCTGTCATCTGCCATTTGCATCTGGCCAAGACAAAGGCGTTACATTGGTTTTTAATATTTCGCACTGTGTGTGTAATTAACTCTTGCAGAAAAACAGTTGGGGAGTGGCTGTGGTTTAAACTTAGCCCTCCCTTCGTTGGTGCCCTCTGGCTGGCACAGGTTGGTCCCATCTCTCCAGCACACGAACCTCCGGGCCTGAAACACAACAAACCCTCCCTACACTGACGTAACTTTTCCATCCCAGGTGTCTGAGGGGTCAGGGCAGATAATACAGACCATTAAAGCTCTTCCTCACAATGCTTCATTCAGCGGGCCACAGGCCTCTCATCCTCTCCTCCCTTCGGCCTTGGAGATGTTTTGCTTTCACTGTGGCTCTGTGTGCTCTCAACTTTGCCTCTGAATGATCAAACAGGTTATTGGTACTCATTGCATTAAGCTCAACACAAATCTATATGGTTTGCTTACAAGTTTCAGTTGTCTTTAAACTCAATGGGTTAGTCAAAAATATAAGACACAATAGGTTAGTTAAAACATGAGACTAAACTTTACTACTACTTCAAGTGAATGCATAAACAGGTACATGAAGGCATTTGTTTCACACCACACAGGATTCACTTGTTTAATTGGGTAAAATGAGTAAGTGCTCAGTCTAATAAAACAATCATCAGTGAGATATATTCAGTGTTGATCAGTACTGTCAAAGTGGAGAATATGTGTTCAGTGTTAGTTCTGATGATGACGTAACTGTGTGCAGTTTGGAAGTCTCCAGTGTACAGACACAGGTTCAGCTTTATTCCATCAGTCAGTAAAACAATGGTGTTCTGTTTTATTTGTTAGTCAGTAAGGCACAATATCAACTTAAGTTAGTAAAGGTAAATATTCAGTGTTAACTCATTGAGTGCCAACCACGTAATTTCTCGTTTTTCGTTCCCATGCGTTGAGTGCCAAAAACAAGATTTTTCGTTTTTTGCTTCTTTTTTTTTAAATTATGAAACTAGACACTTTAATACACATTATATGTAAATTTGGGGACTCTACGACGAGGAGAACTGAAATAGATGACGATCAAAGTCACATGACAGCTCATGATCTGGAAGTTTTTTTATCATAACTCAGCTTCTGCAAACGGAGTTCTGCATGTGGATGCAGCAGCTGCTCTGCTCTCACCTGCGCTGCTGCTCCAGCTGCTCCAGCTGCTCGGAGCAGAAACAGGAAGCTCTCAGCCGACTGTCCCGCCCGGTCTTCATCTGGAGCAACACCGTGTCCTCCCCAAAGTCCTCCCGCGGTAAAATCTGATGGTCTCTGGGCCAAAGCAGACCGGCATCACCGACCCGTACCACAGAAGGACCGCGACCACCGGCGGGACCGGTGTTCCCGAGCCGCTGTGGCCGACAGACCCTCACGTTCCGCGGCGAGAGGCTGTGACACGGCACGGTGCGTCTGTGTTATTGTTGTTTAGTGGGGCCCCCCCCGCCCCCGATGGTGGTTTTGTGAATAGAACAACAATTGTTGTGTATATTTATCTTATACGAGCCCTTTGATCCAGAAATGCGAGTGTCAGAAGAGCGACAGACACAAACAGAGCACCTTTCATAAAAGACGCTCTATCTCCTTTTCTAGAAAAAAAGGAGGGATTTTGGTGAAACCCAGCCATGTTTAGCTTGAGTTTTCTCAGGAACGGAGGCACGTAGAAACAAACAGTTTGTGGTCATTTGAAGCATAAAGTTAAACCTTTCAATTGAGCTACAGTATGTGTTGGTGGCAATAATAATGAATACACTATGGCTCTACATAAAAAGTCAAAAATGGTCTAAATTGCCGGTACACTTGACTAAAACTTTGGAAAGGAGCGCGGCACTCAATGAGTTAAAGCAGAAGTGAGTGATATATTTGTGTTAATATAAGTCTTAAATAGTTATATCTTCCGACAGCAATCACTTACATAGAGTGTTTGGACTGAAACACGGGTCTCTCAGTCCCTCTGCTCTGCTCTGAGCCGAAGAGAAAACATTTATCGTATCCTACAGTTTTTATCCAATGAGGAGAGAGAACGGCATGCAGGGCTGTGTGTGCAGCCAAGGAACGCTGTGAATGTGGTGACGTAGCGACGAGGACAGTTATGGTGCGTTCAAGGAAACTCGTATTTTTCCGACCGTGAAGTGGTACCAGTTCGATCTGGTACGAGTTCACCGGTCGGAAGTTACGAGTGGCCGTTATAGTGACTTTCACCGGTAAAACAGGTCGGAAAAACACGAGTGGGTTGCCTGAAACGCTACAAAGTCGTAAGTTGTGACTTGAAGCTGTAATTTACGATTTCAAAAGCCTGCCTGGAACGCAGCATTAGCGAAAACGACCGGATCACTCACTTCTGCTTTAAGACAGTTTTCACCCTAACAGCGGCCACCGTTTGCTGAGGGGAAGGGTGAGGGAGTGGGTTCCAGTGTGCCATTCCGGACTCTTACTGTTATGTTTCGGCCATGATTTGTATATTGGTATGTTTTTTGTCTTGTATATTATCCCACTGTACATTATTAGCCGGCCGGGGACACACCGGTCGATGTCAACCGATTGTTGTTGTTCACACCAGACGGCAAAAGGCTGGTGTAGCGGCCCTTGGTTCCCCAAGAAAGGAGGCGGAGAGTTCCTTACGGGTGCATGAGTTTATTTCTTTGGTGTAGCACCGTGAAAACTATGAGGGAATATACAAAAAAAACACAAGAAGAAAAAGTTTAACACATTGCACTTCACATAGGAACTTCCCCAACACAGATTCAAAAAGCACCCAATTTATTACTATAAAATAAAGCAAACAAACAAAACTACATTTTATTAACCCATTACAAAATTACCAAAACCTTATTTAAGGAATTAAAATATAACGTGAACGGCATCACCCCAAAACAAAAAATAAAACAAGACATCAAAAATAAAGTAATAGCCCAAAATTCAGATACACACCTTGTTCCACAAACCAAGGGGCTAATAGAGGATGGAAGGTGCCGTCTATACTGTGTGTCTCCTAATAACAGAACAAAACCACAAAAAACATTATCCACCGTTTGACCCACACAGCCATAGGTGTTGATATTGCCCCGACCATTGAGCAGTAGCTAAGGTAACAAGAAGACGTAGCAGCGGTAGTCTGTAGTTTTTTTCCTCTCTCTCTCTCTCCTTTTTTCTTGCCGTGGTAGTGTTTGTTGGAGCAGCGTGGTGCTGCACGTGACACGCTGACGTTAGTGTGTTTACATTTACGACGAGCATTAATTCTCTGTCCGAACCCGTTAAAAAAAAAAAGAAAAGAAAAGCCCGGCCTCACGCGTCATATTATCTGTGCGAACCCGGCCCGAATCAGCGCGTCCGGACGGGTTGGGCCGTCCACGCGCCCTTATTAGAGCCCAAAACAACAGTCCAGAGAGCCGAGGAACAGAGAGAGACAGCACAACAACAGGTGGGTGTGTGTGTGTGTGCGTGTGCTACCTGCTGAGGGGGCTCTCCAGCCACAGCTCCTCACTAGACCAGTTCTGAGTTCAGTTTAAGTTTAATACTCCAGCCATTCTTGCCATTACAATGATAGGAACCTCAGTCAGTACTAAATCTGCTTTTGTTTTTATTATTTACTTAAGCAGCTACAAAAAATATTAGACATGTACCACACATCTGGCTGGAAGGTCTCAATGGTTCAAGAACTTTTTTTTCCATCATTAAATATTAAAATGGAGCTAAGTAGCCTACTGCATGTGGCTACTGGCTCTCTCTCTCTTGTCTCTCTCGCTCTCAGACACATTTTGAATGATCAAATGACTGTGAATGATGTCACAGTGTGTGTGATATTCGCAACACACACAAACACACACTGTAATAATATCTGCACCTATTGATTGACATGCTGTTTTTGAGGGGTTTTTTCTCCTTAAATTAATTGTTTTCTGTTTGTGTATATACTTTTAATATAAAGTGTCAAAATTATGTCATTGTGTGTAATGGTTATACCCCGCCTTTCCGAAGCCCCGCCTTTCCGACAATAGACTTCCATTCATCGTATAGCGGGGTTTTCTATTTTTTCTAAAGACCCCGCTATTCCGAAAAGGCTATTGGGGGAAACCCCCAGTGCGCAGTGCGCATTGATCCTTTTTTCCTTTTTGGGGTCAAACAGATCATGTGCATAATTAACTGCAAAACACAAATACTTCATATTAATGACATATAATGTTCATTATGCTTCTAGCCTGTCTAGCCTCTACCTGGTCTTTTTACTAAACTTAACCAACTCCTTTCTTCATTGCCTACTAAAACTGTTTCCTGAGATCAGGTGAAGGAAGATTCACTGTTTGTTTTTTTTTGGGGGGGGGGGGGGGGTTTGGAAACAAAACAAGACGGCCCATCTTGGTGCCATGGCAACGTGGTTACAGACAGTTGGTTCTAACATGAGATGTGTGAAGTTTGACTCCAGATTGTTGTCATTGTCGTTAGACAAAATGAAAAAACACTTTCTTAAAGTTGAACTAGAAACAGCATTTCCTAACGGAAAATGCGTGTGAATGCTGAAAGCCATTGCTGAACCATGCTGACTTAGCAGAATAAATTGACAAAGACATGCTGAATGGCATACAAGAAACATGTCCAAGGAAGGAATTGAACCCACAACTTCATGAGTGGTAACCTGACACACTAACCATATGGCCACAGACGACCTGAGTTACAATGAGCTTTATACTATGAGGAATCAAAGACTGTCCAATGACAGCTGGATAGTTGGAATCAAAAGTCAAGCAATGATGTGACATGACTAAGGCTACGTTTACACTAGGGCTGGGCGATATGGCAAAAAACTTTATCCCGATATGTTTTTCCATATTGATCGATTCTCGATATCGTCTCGATATGTATTTTTTTGCTGATGCTGCCAGTTCAAGCAGCATCCTGACTGAATCCTGAAGAAACCAGAGAATGTGTTCAGTTTGGGAGGATGACATGAGTTCACTTTAATGTTCATTAAGGGTGGAACAGTTCAATAATCCACAATTTGATTTGACATTGTTGTTGTTGTCTGTTGTCTTTTTTCTACCATACATCAGAGGCCTGTACCACGAAGCGAGCTCAGCCTACCCAGGCTTACTCTCAGCCTATCCAGCTGAACCTATCCAGCTGAACCTATCCACAACACTGTCACTCCGGATCAGCGGTACCACGACGCTGGTTATCAACTCGGTAGCAGACCAATCACAACCATGAGCACCGACGTGTCAGAGAAGCGAAGTGAGCGCACCAGAGCGCACACTCCTGTGAGGAAGAAAAAAAAAAGAAGCCTGCGGTCGTGGCCGGACCCTGGTTGTTAAATGTTTACCGTAAAACCTCAAATAATGGCCGAGTCCCAAATTGCCGCCGGTCCCAATTAAAGCTTCAGTTGGTAACAATTATTCAGTCATATTTGCTGGAACTGTCACTATATTCTGATAGTTGGACATTAAATGGGTAATTTAGGGCAAAATCCAACTCCTCTGGCTCCACCTACAGCCTGTAATCGTATTTGCCAGAATCCAACGCGACCGACGATTCTCCTCCAATCAGGTAGAGGGAGCAGGAGGAGTGGCCAATCGCAGCTCGTACACGTCGTAGTAAGCTGACGAAAGTGAAAGTAAAGTCCGCGATTTGGTCAGAAATTTCAAGACGATACACCTTCAGCTCCCTCTTTTCACTTCTGTCAACCCCCCTCCCCCTGTGTTGGGTGAGAGAGAGGCGAGATCGTTATGGAGTCTCCGGTTGCTATGGATACGGTACGTCTTCTGTGGGTGCGTTTATGGCTAATTTGCGGAGTTTACTTTCACTTTCGTCAACTTACCAACTGTAGCTTTAACCACCGGGTGTAGCAAAATATTTTTTATATTAAACGCCCATCCCAAATAAACACCGGGCCAAAAAATATTCTATGCAAATATAGCGGGTGTCTCGTGACGTTAAAGACGGCCGAGGACCGACGAGACGCCTCTGGGCTGGTTGCTCCTGCCCGGTCTGTCCACTCCTCTCATCCGCACTTCAGCACCTGTCCTGGGCTGCACAGTGTCGGCTCGGCTCGCTCCTCGTTTTAAATGACTTTACTCCTTTTAAGTAGCGTAAACAGCATACTGTTCTCTGATTACTCATACGCGTATTTAGTTAGGCTATACGTTGCATTATTATTAGTTATAATTAACTAATATAATAAGTTATCCACAACATGTGGATTTTATTTTTATTTTTTTCAATTATCTTTTTATTTATTTTTTACATTTAAGTGACATAACAGACAATCAAACAAAGAAATAAGGGAAGAAAAACAAACAGCCAAAATAAACAATAACAACAACAAAATACAGCAAATCAGATCAGTCCATGGTCACAGTTCACCCTTCATCCTTGTGGATGTTATGTAGGCATGTCAAACCCTATTATGGTATGATAGTGTCAGAGGTCCATAAACGGTTCCCATATCCTCTGGAAGGCATCCCCCTTATTTTTTAGAGCGTATGTGCGTTGTTCCAGTCTTAAAGTTTCATTTAAGATTTGTTTAAACAGATTAAACGATGGGGGTCTTTGTTGATTCCAGTTAAGCAAGATGCACTTCTTTGCTATATAGGACATTATGACAATCCTCTTCTTGCGTGTGGTGTCCAGTGTCTTGTCCAATTCCGTACCAAAGAGGTACCGTGTTGGTGTAAGGTCCAGCTGGGTTTCCACAACCTTAACAGTTAGATCATGTACCGCTTTCCAGAAATGTTTTAATTCCTTGCATTCCCAAAAGACATGCATAATTGAACCTATACATGTTTTACATCGATGACATCTGGGGGATGAGTTGGGAAACATTTTACTTAAAGGTGTACAGAAATGGCCGTTTGTCCTGTTTGTCGCGCCGAGTTGTCACGAGCTGCAACACGAGTTTACCCGAGTGCGGAAAACGAATTTGATTGGTCGTTATCGAGCGGGCGGGATATTCAAAGCTTGGGGCGAGTCCGAGCTCCGTGTGTGTGCGCGTGTCTCAGACGTTTGAATGACGGATGACGGATCCAATATCAGTGGCTGATGAATCGTGTACAGGCTGACGTATAATCCGTGCGCCTGCATTATCCAATGCGAAAAAAAAAATACACACTTTCATCCCGGATTTACTCAAAAATAGAATTTTGCACAAAGTTTGGCCTACATCGTCTGAAAGATGAGTTATTACATACATTTTTTGATCCAGAGTGGGCTCAAATTCAGTTTTCTTTTCTGTACACCTTTAAGCGGAGTGGAGTAAGGTACATCCTGTGCATGAATTTATAATTTTGTTCGATTATTTTATTACACGACAGTGAGGAAAAAACACTTTCAAAGAGTTAATTCTCACAAACAAGAGTTAAAAGCTCTTTACATTCATTTAGAAACAATTATAGTAACTCATTGATGGGAAAAATAAGAAATTTACTCTTACTTTTACTTAAAGTGAATTTAAGTATTTGTACTCTTACTCAAGTACTGGGGTCGAGTACTCTGTCCATCTCTGATGATGAGGAGAAACAAGCCTGAGCTCCCCACAGCTCTGAAGCAGCCCAGCTGATTGGATCATACAGCTGCCACCGCAGGTTCAACCGTTGGCCAGAAACGGTGTTCTGCAAAATCTTGGACATTTCAGCACTGAATGCCTATGTCCTGTGGAGGTGCAGCCTGCCTGGAAGAGAGGGGTCACCTCCAGGCACAGGCTCTTCCTGCAAGAGCTGGGGATGGCCTTGATCTCACCTCACTTGGTCAGAAGGCAGAGGCTGGTCAGCGGTTGTGTGCTCTGTGTACAGGCACTAAAAGGGCAAAAGTGGACAGTGTCTGTTTTAAATGCCAACGCCTGCCTGTAAGGAGCACCAAGTTCGTCTCATCTACTGCCAGAGCAAGTGTTGAATGAGTAATTTTTGTTGCTTAAACTGTTTAAAGGTGGATAAGGGTGCATCCATTGTTATGAAATAAATTGAAGTTGGGGACATAATGAGTATTTTACTTTAATCTCACACAATACACAAAGTAAAACTGCATATGAACTGATATTCTGTATGAAGATTGACTGACAGATATCAGACAGGTGTAAGCATTACAAAAAGAAATCCCTCCAGCTTCTTGTAAACTGAAGTTGTTTCACTCTAGGGCTGTTTTTTGTATAAAAACGTGTGGTACATTACAGAAACCGGCCTGCAAAGGGTTAATTATCAAATTGTATTGTTTGAATTGTAACAGTCATGGTGGGAGATAAGTTAAATACCATAACAAAAAAAAACATCGGTAACACTTTATGAGTACACACTATTAAGCATTAGTTAAGCATGAATAAATATTGAATTCATAATTTATAACACATGAATACTCATTAGTATGTAGTTAGTAAACATAGTTATAAATGTTTTACTCATCATTGGTAAGCACAGTAGTTATGGATTAGTAAACACTGAATTCATCATTTATAAAGCATGTTTCTGACGTAAATACTCATTAGTATGTGGTTTACAATCACAGTTGTAAATGTTTAACTCTTCATTAATAAGCTCATCTATATAAATGATGGATTCAGCATTCCCAAGCTGCTATTACATGTCCAGTATGAATGGTTAGTGAGTGTTAGTAAATGTTTTATAAAAACTCACAAATTCCATTTCCAATGGATGACTTATAAACAGTTATTAATGCAGGAATTCATGAATTCAGGCAGTTACAAAGCACTTACTACTTGTTAATTAAGTATTTTGTGTGAGCTCATCTAAAGTGGGCACTATCTATGCCTTATAGAGCATTTACAAATGAGATATTAAGGCTGGCAATGCCCGAAGACTCATAAAAGTCTTGGTTATCAAGACCAAGGAGAGACACAGGACAAAGGGATAGTTCATATTGCATTGTATTTATTGCAACTTCCCAACATATTGTAACTGTACAACTGTTCTGTTGATGTAAAACAAGGGTAAGCATGTGTAGCCTGGCTAAATTGAACCAGCACAGGACACAAAAATATCTTCTGGGGTCTTTCATTCTAAACAGAAGAATATGGTGTACAAATAAAATAAATGATGCAAGTTTAAAACTCAACTGGCTGATAGTCTTCAGCTATATCTACAGTACTAGTAGAAACAAAAATCAGCGACACCACACTGTGCCTGGCACACGGGACGCTTACTGTAACTCTGTCTAGTCTGCTATAATCACTGGACAATGTCCTTAAACCTTAAGTAATTATCCTATTACAAAAGAGCACAAAAGTAAACAATGTAGACTCGCACCACGCAGGCCCCCTAGTGGTTGGGACGCCGGTGTCCCAAATCAATAACACATGAACGGCGTCCTTAATACAACGAAAAGTAGGCATGGTGTAATGGAAACTCCACCACAGACCTTTTAAGGACACTTTCGGCAACATGTAGAAAAAAAAATGAGGTTTCTAGGTGCTACTGTTTTTTCACAGTCACTGAAAATGTCTCAAACAATATCAGACTACGGCAGCCCACAAGCTACGTCACGTCAACAACGAAGGTGATTTAAACATATATGTACCATCTAGTGTTGGGCGATTTTGACATTCTCAGATCGTCCCAATCGCCCTCCCTGGAGATCGCCGATAGACCTATCTATCGCCGGGGTCCGGGGGGGGGGGGGGGGGGGGGGGGGGGGGGACGAGCGGGCGGCGTATGAGTTTTGCTTTTACCGTGCCCTGCTGTCATGCATGCGCGCTTCTCTCTCTCTCTCTCTCTCTCTCTCTCGCTAATAATGGAGAAAGAGCACTATGATCAATAAACGCAACGCTGCCGAAACCCGAAAAATCTATTCATGGCGGACGTAATTTATTTGTGGCATGTCAGTGAACACCTCATCGGGCTGTAACATACAGTTACAGGGCTGGCGTCGGCAGCGTCACAGCCACAACACCAGCTAAACGTGTTTCCTCAAATTTGAGGCGGAGTGGCCATCCTGTTTACTGCAGAGATTTTGTGTGCGGTCATATGACTACCTGGCTCCGTCTGATTGGACGTCGCCAGTGGCTGCATTTGATTGGTGAAACACTGTCATATGACAGAGTATCTGTTGGAAGCAGCGAGAGGAGCGGCTTCATTAAAACAAAACAAACAGATTGCGCATTGGATCAATAAAAAAAAGTAGCGAGTATGTGAGTGTGTAAAATCGTCAAGAAAACAAAACATCGCCGATCGTCCTTCCAATCGCCGATAGACGATTGGATCGCCAATCGGCACAACCCTAGTACCATCTGTACACCTCTTCTTTCACCACCAAAAAATCATTTACTGTCATATCGTCGCTGTCTGATGAAAAAAACGTATCTCCAAAATTCGTTTTTTCCAGGAGCATGAAAAAACTGTTTTTGTCAGGAGGTAACTTATAAAGTAAACCAAAAACTGTATAAATAAGACATATTAAGGACCCGAAATGAAACCTTGTTTACACAATCATCAGTGCCGTGTTTAAATTATTTTAAATGGACATACGTGCATTGTTGTGAGCCGTAGTGGACATACGTGTTTTGTTTCGTTTTAATACAACGCTCCACGTCCGGTTATCTACGAGCCTCCAGCCTCCTTTTTGTGTCCCACAGTTGGTAGTTTTATTCTTAATTTCCATTTAGCACATAACGCTCATCAAAGTTTGTTTTTTTTGACATTTTATATTAAAATCAGGATAATTCAGGGGCGAATAATCATCCGATATCTACGTGCGCACATCAGTTTGTTTTGGTTCATTCAGGGAAATCACGGCCATTAACAATCAACATAATAAGCCTATCCATAGTTGTCCTTGTAGACTGTTGCCATAATTCCTCTATTTCTGTGTTAACACTGCACTCGACCTATAACTATGCACTTACCTTGTGACCTGAGGTACAAGTGGAAGATAGCAGGAGATGCTTTTCCTGACAACCTGGCCAGCAGAATGAAAAAGCACCCTAACGAGGTGCATTTTTGCTTTTTTTTTTTTTATTTACACCTGCCTCTATTCAACAACATACCTTCTGATGCTATCTAAGCTAAAAATAAACAAATAAATAAGCCATTGAACATGTCGATAAATTGCCATTCTATACTTTTACTATGTGAATGATGTCAGTAGACAATGATAACCAAAAAAAAGTCAAACTAATTTAATCAACACTCATAAATATCACAAACATCAGACTTATATACTCAGGTAAATCAGGCATTCATTTTATCAGACTAATACATATTTACACAATTTAGATTAATTAAGGTAATTGGTCACATCACAAATTAGTATAAAAATACAAGTAAGGGAATCAACAACTATCACAAGTTGGTACAATTACAATTAATTAAGAATACATACAGATTTATGGATGAATTATTAATTTAAAGAATTTTAAACAATTACAAAGATGTATGGATTAATTATTCATTTAAAGGATTTTTAAAAAATTACAAATAAATACAGATGTATGGATTAATTCATTCATTTAAGACATTTTAAACAACTATGAATAAATACAGATATGGATGAATTATTAATTTAAAGGATTTTAAACAATTAAGAATTAAATGAGATATATGGATGAATTAGTCATTTAAAGAATTTTAAACAATTAAAAATTAAGACAGATGTATGGATGAATTATTCATTTAAAGAAGGGCGTGTATGTGTATGTGTATGTTTATGTGTATGTTTATGTGTATGTGTATGTGTATGTGTGTGTCTATGCCTCCCACCTTCCCCTCCACCTGTGTCCCTGGGGAGGATGGTGGGGATTGTGGTCTTTCTTTCTTCTGTCTTCTTCCTTTTTTACAGACAGCAGCAGTGGACGACAGAAAGAGCAGCAGGAGTGCAGGGGCGCTAACTGACGAGGTGCAGACACCAGAACAAGCAACGTGCCGCAGAACAACGGCGGCGACTGTCATGGAGGATTGCAGTAAGCTGAGGTATGGAAGAGACCAAGCTGAGGGGATCAGTGACAGAGTGTGGCAACGGGGTGCAGCAGCAGAGACGCTAAAGAGACGTAGTGACGGACTGCTGACAGAGAGACCTTGCAGTGAGGGATACGAGAAAGGATGACTTGCTGGACACGGGGAACGGTGAAGCACAAGAGAGGACACCTTGTCCCCATGTCCTCTCTTGTGAGAGAAAGACAAGAGAGCACGCCTGGTCCCCTTCCTGTGTTGGGCCAGGTGTACTCTCTCGTCTTCCTCTCACAAGAGAGGACGCTTTGTCCCCATGTCCTCTCTCGTGAGATGGAGACGAGAGAGGACGCCTTGTTGGACACAGGGAGGGGTAAAGCTTCATACCTCCCTGTGTCCAACAAGGCGTCCTCTCTCGTCTCCATCTCACAAGAGAGCACGCCTGGCCCAACACAGGAAGGGGACCAGGCGTGCTCTCTTGTCTTCCTCTCACAAGAGAGGACATGGGGACAAATGTCCTCTCTCGTGAGGGGGAGACGAAAGAGGACGCCTTGTTAGACACAGAGAGGGGTAAAGCTTCATACCTCCCTGTGTCCAACAAGGCGTCCTCTCTCGTCTCCATCTCACGAGAGAGGACATGGGGACAAAGCGTCCTCTCTTGTGAGAGGAAGACGAGAGAGTACACCTGGCCCAACACAGGAAGGGGACCAGGCGTGCTCTCTTGTCTTTCTCTCACAAGAGAGGACATGGGGACAAGGCGTCCTCTCTTGTGCTTCACCGTTCCCCGTGTCCAGCAAGTCATCCTTTCTCGTATCCCTCACTGCAAGGTCTCTCCGTCAGCAGTCCGTCACTACGTCTCTTTAGCGTCTCTGCTGCTGCACCCCGTTGCCACACTCTGTCACCGATCCCCTCAGCTTGGTCTCTTCCATACCTCAGCTTACTGCAATCCTCCATGACCAGGGTTTATACAGAAATTCTTAAGTTGAATTTAATACCTTTTTAATACTTTTTTAATACCGTCACAATATTTTTTAATACCAACACGACTTCGAGTTGCAACTGTAGTGGCAACTTTTCGCACTTCAGTGTTGGGGGTAACTAATTATAAAGTAACAGATTACTGTCATTTTCTTACTTAACTTTCTGAGTGACTAAGTGTAGTAGGCAAATTCATATCAAGTACATGTTACCTGTTGGGGGGGGGGGGGGGGGTGCTTAGGGCGGTGACACTCACCATTAACAAATTATATACAGGTGCATCTCAATACATTTTAATATCATGGAAAAGTCCATTTCCAGAAGTAAAGCCAACATTTCTGTAGCCTATTAAAAATGCTTTTTTTTTATTGGTCCTTTGTAATATTTAGATTTTTGGGGATACTGAATTATAGGTCTTCATTTAACGTTAGTCAATATTAGTACAATTAAAATAAATAGAATAAATAAAGACATGAAATGTTTCATTCATTGTGTTAGTTTCACTTTTTGAATTGAAATACTGACATATGCCTTGATAAACTTAACCATGATATTCTAATGCACCTGTGAATTGGAAATAATAGGAGTGATAGGTACAGTATATGAAATAATTAATTACTGCATACATCTTGACAGCTCGCCTTTACTTCATTTTAACCCTTCTGTGATTACGTTTGTCTGTACAGCACTTTGGAAACCTTTGTGTTTATTTAAATTGGGCAGAGCTCTGTGGGAAACACCTGCCTGACACAGCAACATAGGGAACCGTGCACGTCTGCAGCGCACAGCTGATACTCGTGCACGAAAAAACAAGCGCGTCGCCGTCGCATCGAATGCGCGCAGCTACGGTGCTGCTTTCGGTTGTGAGTGTGCATGTCGCGCGTCTACATTGGATATTGTATAATCAGAGCGAACTATGAATGAGGTTGCTTCACTTTCACGTGATTATCAGCCTGTTCAACATTTTACTGACCTGACGTCTTTTCACATGGGCTTCCTTCACCTTTCAAACGGGGCAGAGCTCCGTGGGAAACAGTAGGAGAGACACCGAGGGAGAATCTTGGTCTGACCCAACACACATTGTGATCGCGCATGATGCGCATCTATATTGAAAGTAATGACAATACATCTGAACGGTCCCCCATGTACACACGTTTTAACCAAGGCAGCAGCCAAAATCACCCAGGCGGCACGGTTTTAGACTGAGGCGCAAATAGTTTTACCGCGAACGCACACTGACCGACGTCCCATCATTGATATCGCTCTGGTCCTACTTGCACATATAATTTATAAAATATAGGCTACATAAATTCACGGGATTTTTAGGCCTGCACTTAAATGGGAACAAACAAATAGTTGGATAGTGCTTCGAAAATTTAATACCTCGTCAGATGACATTTATTACTTTTTAATACTTTTTAATGGCCTTAATTTTTGCTAATTTCATTTACTACCTTTTAATACCTTTTACAACCCCGCGGAAACCCTGATGACAGTCGCTGCCGTTGTTCTGCGGCACGTTGCTTGTTCTGGTGTCTGCACCTCGTCAGTTAGCGCCCCTGCACTCCTGCTGCTCTTTCTGTCGTCCACTGCTGCTGTCTGTAAAAAAGGAAGAAGACAGAAGAAAGAAAGACCACACACCCCACACAGAACAAACCCCACCATCCTCCCCAGGTGCCTCTAATTCTCACACAGTGAGGAGGGGGGTCAAGGTGGGAGGCATATACATAGTTCTTCTTCAAGTGATGTGTATGAGATGCACAATGGCGACTGCTGGCCATCACTCATGGTCCAGCATGTCATAGAAGCAGTGAAAGTCTGTGGGTAGAACTTTCTTAAGCTCCTGCAGGTGCCTGTACTTCGATGCCTTTATCTTTGGCCTGGATCTGTACAGTGGCCTCACTGTTGTCACCCTCTTCGTCCTCAGCGTTGCAGCTGGATAAGGTTGCCAGTCGTCCGAATGGCACAGCCTGTATGCCATTGTGCCGTCAATGTTGTACCTAGCAGATACGTATAAGAAATTGGACAAGACAGACAGTGGACATAATGTAAAAAATGTTTCACATCTGGAAAGCACTAAGCACCGGTATGGGCAACTGGGGGAGAGCAGAGAGCTGTCTACTGCAGATATTATACTTGTACATTGTACCTCATACAATCTCACTTCAAAAAAATTAACTATCCCTTTAATGTTGATCACAAAAAAAACAACTATCCCTTTAATGTATTAGGGGTACATTACTTTGTATGTGATGTCTGAAAATATAAGGAAAAGAGAGCAACATGTATGTGTATGATAAAATACCTGATGGCTCTCAGATCATGCACTGTCGGATCGCCAGTAGTTTTTCCCGGTCGGATGGATCTGCAGAGGTTGATATGGCTGAAGTCCATGAAAAAGGTGTGGTCGAGATACTTAACGTGGTATGGCCTGGGGTTTGAACGTGCACCCCGGATCACTGCAGCATAATCAGCTGGGACATGGATGTCTCTGTGCCTCAGTCTTCTTTCAACCACGCTATGCACAGAATCGCACTCCATTTGTGTGTGACCTCGCTCAAGGAATTTCTGTGTCACAGTCTTTTTCTTTTCTGTGGCAAACTTGATCAGAGCGTTGCTCAAGACAATGTTTCGATTCTGGTATCCACAGCCGTCACTCCACATGATGTATTCACTACATGATTGGTGTTCTTCAAGGTAGTCGATTATACATGATGTGAATTCAGTGGCAGAAAGACCCGCTTCGCCCTCGTGCCAAACATAATTAGTCGCGTCATGTGATGTCATGTCATACATTGTGAAGTTGTGGACACCTAGTTTGGTTTTATAATAGAGGGCAGAGGCTTCCAGCTTAGGGCAGAGCAGGAGTCCCTGCAGATCCATACACACGACTAAAATGTTCTCACCTGCCTCTTCCTTGTCTTTCTGTTTCATTGCTCGTGCACTGTCTTTTCTTAGGCAGTGCTCTTCCCAAGTGGTAGCATCAATGTTACCGGCCTTAAATGCACAACAGGTATCGCACTGGTCTTTTTTTGGATGGAAAAGAGAAAGATTTAACTCTTGGAAGAGGTTGGAAAAAACTTGCCTTGATAGAGCCTGAACACCGTGTTCTGCACAAGAGTGCTGATACTGTGTGTGGAGGCGACTCATTGATGTAAACACTGGCTCCAGATACATTTTGGAGGAAGATGACCTGCAGTAGTGCGATGGCACTTTTGGTAAGTCCAGAAGGAATTTTTTCAGGAACTCCTTTTCTTCAGTGGCCACCCTCACTCTCACTCTCTTTCTCTCTCTCTCAGTCTGAGGACTTTTTCCTCTCCTCCCCACCCACCTCAAACATAACCACTGCTTAATCCCTAACGTGGACATAAACATGCGCTGACACACCCTAAGCCTCTTGCCATCGACGACAAGGTGATACAAAATTGAAACTGAATGCCTGGACTCTTCTGCAGCTGTCCGCCGCCGCTTCACATCACTCAACTCCACTAGCGATTTGACATAAATTTTCCTCTCTCTCCAATCTAATTTGTTCCAGAAGTAACTAAATATTTCTTCTCTTTTTGATATATCCAATTGTCTGCAGTTCAGTTTTGAAGACTTTTGGCAGACCGTGGAATGACATGGTATGCCCATTTGTCTCGCCTCCTTCAGAACATTCTCTTTCTTTTTCCTGCCGAGAAAAGACTGGCCCCTCATTCGCCTTCTTTTTTGAATATTGCTCTTCCAGGTGTCAGGGTTGAGCCTCTTCCTCTGCCTTCCCACACGGGCCTCACCACCTGAGGAGTCCTCTTCAGCTGCTTCTCCCTCTGATTCAAAGAAAAACAAATAAAATGAATGTGTGAAATGTGAAAGTGTCCTTGTGCACACATGTGAGATATTATACACACTTTCATGTGTGTCGTGTCTCTATGCTATTCAGTACTGTCATCATTCTCACGTTTTATTCTATGATCTGTGAAGGGCTATGATCTGCATTTTTGTATGACAAAAAAAAGCAATAATAATAACAACAATAATAATTATAGTATTAATAATACTCACCTTCATTTTCAGATCTACTGGTGCCAACAAGGGGATTATCGTCCAGTTCACTTTCAAGTGAATCTTAAAAAGACAAAGAGGAATAGTACATTGAATGACAAATGTGCACAATACCATATTGTAAAAAGTGCAAGTGTTCCCTAAAATCTCTTAAAAGTTTTTAAACACACCCACTGATGGGATGATACTTTTGCAATACAGTAGCAAAAACTCACCATAGCTTTAAATCTAGATGTATAAAATCATTTTAAGTACAGTTTTCTGTAGGTGGGTTTCCATACATTTAAAACATAATAATACCTTCATTTTCAGTTTCATTGGGGACATAAGGGACATCCTTGTCACTTTCAAGTGAATCTGGAAAAAAAGAGAAACAGATTACTATACTGAATGCAATATTGACATAACTCAATGTTGCAAAAAAAAAGTTGGCATCCTTTGTAATGGCTGACTTAACCCTATTTTTTTCCTCCACAAACCTTCATCATCACTTGTGCTGTCCCTTCTCTCTGTCTCTGCCTCTGCCTCTGCCTCAATAGCCCTATCACATTTAACTTTAGCAAGTTTACATAGCTCCTCAAAAGAGAGAGACATATTTAACCTGAAAAAGGAGAAAACAGTGCATACATCAGTCAAATCATACACATCAGACGTCGATGCATAAGTTACATCTCAGTCAGAAATCGGCTTTACTCGTAAAGTAAACACTGTCGTGATAAAAACATACAGGGCCCCCTCGATGCTAGGATAACGATGGCATAGCGTTACATTAACAGTATAAAGTCTGTGTTTACAAACATGACAAATCGTCTGATATTATACAGGCAATGTTAGGGGGGGGTGGCGGCAGCAAGAATTTGTTGCTGGCCCGAAAGAAATGTGTCTGTGTGTCGTGTCAACTGCCGCTAGTCGGCTAAGTAAACTTTATCTAGTGGTTAACGTTAGCCATCAGGATCTAGTAGTAAAGAACGATATAAGTTAACCTACTTGAGCTAAACCATCCAAATGACAGCGTGAATGACTGTCGACTTGTGCAAACATGAATATAGTTGTCGAACATTAAGCTTATGGTCATACTTTACCTTTACAATGAACACTACAGATGATATTTCACTTCTCCTCAGTCCTCAGACGTTATTCCGAAGCAGTGGGCGTCCCGCTGGGACGCGGGAGATACGTCTTTTTTTTATTGACACATTACGCATCCAATGGAGATACGTTTTACATAGATGGCGTAGTAAAACATCTTTCCATTGGCTATTTGGGTGCCCGACACGTTAGTTGGGTTGGGAGGAGTGCGGAAGTGCCGTACACTGTAAAATGTCAAAAACGTCAAAAGTGGAGATACGTGGTTTTCACCGGACAGCGACGATATAAACAAAAGCAAAGCACAAAAATGCAGTTTTTACCCCATCAAAGTTTTAAACAAGCCTGCTCACTCAACACAAACAAACCCGGAAGTCATTTTCGAGTGCCGAAAAATACGGACATTTGTCAGTCACAGACCCACTAAAACACTGAATAAAATTACAAGCTTACCCTCTTTTTCAAGCTGAAGATGTGCTCGACAAAACCGGCTTTACAGTGGCTCGACCCTATAACACAAAGAGCCCACAAATTCACATTAAACACTCATACATTCACAGGTCAAAACATCACAACGAATGTGCAGTATTGTAATACATAACGTTACTGACTTGTGCATTTTTTTCCGTAGGCCTAGCACCAACAGCACTGACGACGGCCTGCTACACGACAACCGTTGGGTCTCTCTCGTCGTCCGTTTGCCTGCCAACCACCTCATTAACCTCGGAAAACCGTAGTGTGGTCGCACCGCTGCGGGCAAGATGGCGACCTCCGGTATCTCTTTTCCTGCTCTACAACCAGTTCACCAAACTGAGAAAGCGCCCTCTGGTGGCGTTAGTAAGCAGTTGCACTACATTTTCCCACCCGGCTAATAACAGTGTCTAAAAACCATTAAAAAAAACATAAATAAATCATTCAATTTCCAGGTGTAATTTTATGTCAAGGCATGCCTTGACTTCAGCTGCAGCGCTGCAGTTGTAGCCGGGACGGTCTGCAGGCCCCGGCTACACTGGTTGTGTTCTGACCCAGGGGTGGGTTACACTCAGGTTTATTCCTGTATGATGGCGACATAAAACAAAATGGATGTGAGTGAATCTTCTCCTACCACATAATAAATAAAATACATTTAGCAAGTACACTAGTACATGGAGGAGGTGCTACCACATGCACACCACACACACACTCACTCACTCACACACGCACGCACGCACACACGTACAGGGAGAAATCGCGGCAAAATAACTTTCTCTCTCCTGCTCAAAACGGTTCTTAAAACATGCTACTCGACAGAAAACACCACAAACACATCTCCAAACAGTTTTACATTAACATTATTTCGATAAATTAGCATTAAAACTCATTAAATGTAACTTTTTCGTCCTGGAGCCTACTACATTACCTCAATCAGTCAGGAACAGTGCAGACGGACGAGAGAAGGGGGCTACATGCGTCATATCCGCGAACTTTCAAAATTAAAGCTTGGACTTGTAAAAATGAAAGAAATACAAAAATAAATCCATGAAAGTTTGAATTATACTGTTTTACATAGGGATCTTTATTACTATAATTCAATAATTCAATTTTTGTGGATTTATTTTTGTATTTCATTCATTTTTACAAGTCCAAGCTTTTATTTTGAAAGTTCGCGGATATGACGCATGTAGCTCCCTTTCTCTCGTCAGTCTGCGCTGTTCCTGACTGATTGAGGTAATGTATTATGCTCTGGGACGAAAAAGTTATATTTGATGAGTTTTAATGCTAATTTATCGAATGAATGTTAATGTAAAACTGTTTGGAGATGTGTTTGTGGTGTTTTCTGTCGAGTAGCATGTTTTAAGAACCGTTTTGAGCAGGAGACCCAGATAGCAAAAACGTTTGGCCCAGATCCGCAAGAAAGCCCTCTCCTCCGGCTGTAGTGCACACACGGTTTAAGCTGACATGCCAGATCAGGGAGCGGATGTGGTTGCCAGGTTCAAAACAGCCCTTAGTTCTGTTGCCTTTCCACAGGTTTGGACCAAAGCCGTATAACGGATCTCAGCCAAGTGCGCCCAAAATTTTTATTTGCATTTTGAAACGGGTCTGGGCCAAACCCGTATTACGGATCTCAGCCAAGTGCGCCCAAAATTTTTATTTGCATTTTGAAACGGGTCTGAGCCAAACCCGTATTACTGATCTCAGCCAAGTGCGCCCAAAAATATTATTTGAATCTTGAAACGGGTCTGGGCCGGTCTGGGCCAAACCGGCATCCCGGACCTTATCAGAAAGCGCAAAACCCGACAGTGGACTGTCTAATTACGGAGGGGAGGAGGGAGGTCAGAATAATTGTTTAATATTAAAATAATATAATATTAAAATAAGTAATTACTTGAACATTAAGCACTTTGCCAAAATAAGACAATTCAAATTCACTGTAATCTCGACACATGAGAAATTTGTGTTGTAGCAATTATGAACACATGTACACGCCCCCACACCTAAATGGTCAGATCCAAGTTTGCGCTGCGCTGACACCGGTACAGCTCCTCCGCCAATTCCTCTTTTCCCTGCTCTGCTGGACCAGCTACAGCTCCATCAACGAAGCGGTAAGTTTTAGCTTTGTAATTAAACTTTTGTTTTTAGTGTAAGCAATTTCCATTGCCTTTAAATCCGTGTTTTTAAAACAGTCTGCCGCCGGGGTATGCATGTTTGATATTTCTGTGCAAGCCTTGAGAATCAGGTCGGCCCCGAGTCCGCGGCTTGAGATTTAAACACGTACATCAACAACAGTTAACTCGAAATATTGTGGATTTACCGATAAAACAAACCTTTCACGGCATAACAGCGAAGGACAGAGAGATTACAACCACGTCTTGGCGAAGCGGTGTCTGTTTGCTTTAAGCTTTAGCTTGATGAGGTGAGTCAGGCCAGCTGACAGTCTTGTCTGGGCCCTCGGAAAGCAGAAAATCACACGATTCAGATACAGTTTACAACGAGCGCCCCCTTGCCAGGGGGCAGCCTGAGGTGCGTGCAGTGTAGACGACCTCTCCACACACTAGGAAGCTCCAATACTAACATTTAGCATACCAAAATGATGGAGAGAAACTCAGCTAAAAGCCCATGCCAAGCATTGTCACCTAAACACAACACAGCTCAAACCCCAAGCAACTATATGGGCATGTAACAAGACCGCAAAAACAACGCAGATCCACTTTTGTGCTTCTTCTCATTTCACCACCTCATGCTAACCGATGCTAAGCAAACAAACGACATGTCATATGAAAGCAGAGACTCAGCTGATTACAAAGATGTCTCCCCCATCACTGTGCGACGTAAACTCGGCGAACTAGCAGCCAAAGAGTAGCGAAAATAAACTTCACAGGATCGTAAAGTGCATCTTAACTTTGCTGTTTTGTGGTCAAAAGTTATATTCCAGCTCGAAAAAACGCTGCTAGTTTATTAGCTTGATGGTTTGTCCTGCATAGCAAACACCCTGGCTGGTTAGAAACATACCAAGGGGTGAAGTGAAGTGTGTCCTCTTATATACGATCTTTGAGGTTGTTTCTGCACTGTCATTACTGCGCCGCATAACTGCGCAAACGGCGCGAAAACGACCCCCCGCGCATCACACACAGGAAGTTGCGTTTGTTTATGTTTGCTCGACTTGGATTTTCAAAACAATGGCAAACGGAAAAAAGGAAAGCGTTTCAGCAGAAGAGGTTCTCTAACCCTTGGCAAGGACAAAAACTGTTTTGTGGAGTGGCATGGTGCTAAAACCAAAGCCTGTTTCCATGGACGAAATTTTGATTTTAGAAGTGGGGGGGACATATTTTTAATAAAACCCAAACTCTTTCAGTTTCTTACAGTTTTCTAGCAGTTCTTTTAGTTTTCTACTAGGGATGCACAGATACCATAAAACAATGACTGAACAATGACTATGGCTGTGACTATGAACACTAGAACCGCCAACTGCCGTTCATTGGACGACTTTGATTTTCATTTGTGCATAACTTTATTTAAAAAATACATTGAAGTCCACCAGTCTGTGACTTTTCCTAAAATGATGTTGGGCAGCACCCCGTTTTGTTAAATACAATCAATATTACTCACACAAAAAAATATCGATCATGTTTTCTCATTTTTACCTATAACCGCCACGTTCGTTCATTGGACGACCAGAGAATTCACCGATTTGCGCCGGCATTATTGGGCTTATGCGCTCTCTCTCCCCCTCTCTCTCTCTCTCTCTCTGTGTGTGTGTGTGTGTGTGTGTGTGATTGTGTGTGTGTGTGTGCGTGCGTGCGTGCGTGTTAATGTGTATCTCTGTGTGTAGGCCTACACGTGCGCAGGCTGCGCAGATGCACACTCACGTCCACACTTCACACACGCACGGTGCAGAAATTATTTTCCAGACTGGACAGACTAGTTGTAGAAGAGGTGTAGCCTACATTCAGGGGGGAAATATCAATATGATATCAAAAGAAAACGAAATTCGTTTTATAAAGCCAGTATTTAGGAGCAAACTAGTGTAAAAACAGAGTCGCTGTGCTCATCATGTAAGGGCCGACGTGAGCGCACGCGGGGGGGGGGCAATCCTGCGTCGGTATGATGGGCAGCAGCTCCACCTGACATATCAAACAAAGATCACTAAGGACTATGGATGTTGCCGTAAAAGAGAGAGAGAGAAAAAAAAGGTCGTTTATACGGTGGAAACCTGGCTTTACAGGCGGGGGCGGGGTTCCTACGGTATGCCCCCCCCCCCCCCCCCCCTGCCTCGCGGAGGCTGCGGGGTGCAGCCTACTTCATGGCCCAGAGTAGCTGTTAAAAGACTACGACAAATGTAACACCTATACAGCACTAATTAACGCTTTATTACAGTTCGTCCAATGAACGACTCATGGCGGTTATAGGTATATAGTGTGCAATGGCGGTGCTAGTGTTAATACAGTGTAACATTATTTGTGGACGGTAAAAACAGCGGGGGACAAAAACGGCGTTTTGAAAAAGTGGGGGGGACATGTCCCCTGCGTCCCCCCCTAAAATTACGTCCGTGCCCGTTTCTGTCCCTAGGGGGCAGCACTGAAATTATGTCTGTATATAACATTTGAATGAATACAATACTGTTTTTTATTATTATTTCTGCATGTCTGCATTTTATATATCCTGTCAGCCTCCAACCCTCAGGACCTTGAAGACGCCAGGGGCTTCACTGGTATGAGCCACTTTCTGCCCAGCCAGCCACCTCTCTCTCAATCCCTCAACTACGAACAACTAGGTAAAAGTTTCTCACACTCAACATAATTTTTTTTAAAGGTATATTGTGTAGGAATTACCCCCATCTAGCGGTGTGGTTGCATATCTGAACATATTCTTGATGTTACGTTCACGTGAACTCCGCCAGCACGAGGCAAAATAATACAGGCGTGACAATATGTTGTCACATACGGTGCTTCGCCCACTTATGTATTTGTAACGACTTGTAACAACTCATTCTAAGGTACCAGAAAGCTTTCATTTGTATGCAGCTGTGATTCCACTTCAGTGAAATACGTATTTATGAAAGACATGTTTGATTTTTGCTAATAAAAAGCCAAATAAGTTACATACTGGGGCTTTAATCTTTTTAAAGGGAGCGTGCCTATGTTCCCACAGCCCTATGTTCCCTCAGCCCTATGTTCCCACTGGACTCTCTCTACCTATCTGGACTCTATCTATCTGGCCTGTCTAGCCTCTACCGGGTCTTTTTACTAAAATTAACCAACTCTTTTCTTCATTGCCTAAACCCAACCAATGGTGGGACCAAAGGGCTGTGGGAACATAGGGCCTAATTTTCAGTGACAACAAAAGTTAGAAATGTGGGAACATAAGGCTGTGGGAACATAGGGCTGTGGGAACATAGGAAATACGCTCTTCTCTCTCTCGCTATTGCTTTGCTCTTTCTGCCTCTGCCTTCTTTTTGTCCACTCTTCTCCATACTGGCTACTTTCTCAGGTACTAGCCCTTTCCCCTCAAAACACGTATCCCGCAGCTCAGGGTGCCAGTCAGAGCCTGCAGGCCCACAGGAGTTTCACGGTAAGAGTTTTGTGCCATTTAAAAAAAAAAGCAATGCAGTCAACAAACTATGTTGTAAACCAATAAATTAAATTGATAAATTTAAGAAAATCGGTACCGCTACTGTCTACCGCGGAGTCCAGCGGCAGGTAGAGGCGGCGCGATCTCGGTGTGAATGTAGCAATATGTCCATGTATTTAGTCCAACACGTAAAGTTAATGTAACACACAAACAAAAACCGGCCCGTTACCGCATTTTATGACCTCTGTAGCAGCTGCAGGACTGACAAAACTCTGACCAATCCATGCTTTTTGCTCTGAGAGCAAAAACCAATCAGATGCCAATGTCTCGTTTTGCCTATGCCAATCAAGCTGCCGTCTCTCTCCCTCTCTCCCCCTCCCTCCACAGCATGTTCTATTTTAATATTAAAAATGTTTCATTTCTCACAAATTTGTCTTTCAGATTCTTCAGATGATGACAAGCTGTCTTCTAAAGGTATACAGTGAGTGCACTACAACATCAACATGTACAGACGCAAAACACCCGTCTCTAATTCTGCTCTACGTAGGAGGGCAAGAGTAGACTTAGCTAGAAGACTTAAGAATATTCATCATGAGATGGGTGATATTGAAATCCAATCTGCACAGCTCCCACCTCCCACTGAACCAGTTTTGGTAGGCTCTACAGTAGATGAAGACACAACAGATGTTCATCATTATGACGACTGTGACATTTCTGACTCTGATGGAAGACAAAGAGAGATGTCAGACTCCGACGAGCATGAGACTGTAACCCAGCATGAGACTGTAACCCAGCATGAGACTGTAACCCAGCATGAGACTCTAACCCAGCGTCTTTGTAACTGGGCTTTGACTTATGGAATTTCACATGTTGCGCTTACAGCTCTTTTGGCTATCCTTTGTTTCTATCACCCTGAGCTTCCGAAGGACTCAAGAACGCTTCTTCACACCAGAACTTCATATATTGTCAAGGAACTGTGCGGTGGTCTCTATCACTATTTTGGTATCATATCTGCCTTAGGAAAGACATTGTCTCGATGGAAGGACACTCTGGTCACTGGTTCCTGTTTGAAACTGAAAATAAACATTGACGGCCTGCCGCTTTTTAAAAGCTCAAATCTACAACTGTGGCCAATTTTGGGTCTTTTGGTTGCAGTCCCTATGAAGGAGCCGGTGGTGATTGGACTCTTCTTAGGTGCCAAGAAACCTGACTCTTGTGCTATATTCTTGGAGGATTTTGTCACTGAACTTGCTGAACTTGAGAAGGGTTTTAATTTTGAGGACAAAACCTTCACTTTGAGACTGGATTCAGTCATATGTGACACACCTGCACGTTCATTTGTTAAAAATACAAAATCATTCAATGGATATCATGGGTGTGATAAATGTACACAGAATGGTGTGTTCATAAATAACCGAATGACTTATCCTCTTTTAGACAGTAGTTGTAGATCAGATTATGCATTTTAGAGCAGAGCCGATGAAGATCATCACCATAATGGTCCCCATCCCTTTACAGGTGTCAGCATTGGAATGGTCTCCCAGTTCCCCGCAGAATATATGCACCTTGTGTGTTTAGGTGTAGTCAGGCGTCTGATAAATTTCTGGATCAAAGGACCTCTTAAGTTTCGTTTACCTTCTCGACTTGTAAACAACATCTCCGATAATCTCGTCAACATGAGAGCACATATTCCTGTTGAGTTTTGTCGTAAACCACGGTCACTTAAAGGATAATTTCCGTTTTTTACAACCTGGACCTTATTTCTAGCATAAAATACAATCATTTTACTCACCCAGAAACTTTGGTGTCATTTGGAGTTGTTTTGACGAAATTAGCCCCAGTGGAGCGGCGCGTATATCCGTATAATGCGAGAGCACGGGGCACCCAATGCAGCCTCTAAATATCACATTATCCGCCGCAAAACTCGTTCATTTCGCCAATATTTTGTTATGATACACTAGTGATATTCCCCTCCGAGCCCGTGGTGGCATGTTATCAACATGCTGCGCCTGTAGGTTGACTACTAACCTCCGACCTGGATGATGTCATCTCCGACCGCTGCCCGGCTCATTCTGATAATAATGATTCCGCTTCAGCATTTGGGTCCATTTTTAGCTCAACTAGCCGGAGCTTTAGTGAGTCCAGGTTGAGGAGAGGAAGCCTGTGGAAGCTGAACTTCATCCAGCTGCTCATTTTGTTCTGACAAGTCAGAAACACGCAGAAACGAACCATAGCATTAGCCGTAGCAAGTTAGCCGCGCCGGACAGCGGTCGGAGATGACATCATCCAGGTCGGAGGTTAGTAGTCAACCTACAGGCGCAGCATGTTGATAACATGCCACCACGGGCTCGGAGGGGAATATCACTAGTGTATCATAACAAAATATTGGCGAAATGAACGAGTTTTGCAGCGGATAATGTGATATTTAGAGGCTGCATTGCGTGCCCCGTGTTCTCGCATTATACGGATATACGCGCCGCTCCACTGGGGCTAATTTCGTCAAAACAACTCCAAATGACACCAAAGTTTCTGGGTGAGTAAAATGATCTTATTTTATGCTAGAAATAAGGTCCAGGTTGTAAAAAACGGAAATTATCCTTTAAAGAGATTGACAGGTGGAAGGCAACCGAATTAAGGCAATTTTTGCTTTATACAGGACCTGTAGTGTTGTGTGGTGTTTTGGATTTGGTGACTTATCACAACTTTCTACTGCTTTCCACTGCCATTGCCATACTGGTGAGCCCTAAACTGGTTGCAACTCACTGTGATTATGCAAACAGCCTATTACATGCATTTGTCAGTCAATATGGAGATTTGTATGGGAAAGACCTCATTGTATATAATGTGCATGTTTTATGTCATCTAGCACAGGATGCTAAAAGGTTTGGCTGCCTGGACTCAATTTCATCATTTCCATTTGAAAATTATTTAGGTAAACTCAAAAAATATGTTCGCAAACCGTCAAGTCCTCTTTCCCAGATAATTCGTAGACTATCTGAAGAAGAACCATCATTTGAGCCTGTAAATATGCCACATTTTCAAAAAGAACATTGTCATGGCCCTGTCCCCATTGGCCCTACGGTTATAAAACAATTTGGTGTGATGAGGACAGAGAAATTCACAGTGAAGACAGAGCCAACCAACAATACCTTTGTTATACAGGGAAATGTGTGCAGAATTTCAAACATAATTGTGTGCAGAGATGATGTGTATGTGGCATACAAGAAATTTACTGACAGGCAGCCATTTTTCACTTATCCCTTTGACTCAAGTGCTCTGAATATAGTCTGTGTATCTCAGCTTCATTGCAACACTCAATTTTCAAAAGTGTCAGAGATCGCTCAGAAGTGTGTTGCACTACCCTACAAGGAGAAGTTTGTTGTCATTCCCCTGTTTCATACACAGGATTAAGCAGACCTCTCTTACTGACATTGCTGTCTGTTTGTTTAACTTTTGTTGTTGTTGTTTTTTTTTTGTTGTTTTTTCCCTCTTTTGAATCCTCAGAAGTTCTATGGCGTCTTATTTACTGGGGAGAACACTGTAAATGTAGTTCCCAGTGGTTGGGTCAAGGATGGAAGGTCCTATTGGCCAAATTATCCCTCAGACCAAAAGATAAACAAGGCCATAAAAAACAGTGAGGAGCCAGGTCCCGGGTGGAAAACCTTTGGTGCCCGCATTTTATTTGCCAAAGGTAACTTAAATTCATTTTTTCAATTTATTTTCAATTTCAAAACATTTTTTATTTAGTGAGCAGCTTTAAAATATCTTAAGTAGTTATACTATGTTTACCACTTCTCAAAGCTTTAGTAATTATTTCTGTGTTCATGTGTTTTGTCCAAACAGATTACTATTCTGAGGCGAGGCGAAAGATGAAAGAGTACCTTGACAATGACACAGCAGGCTTGCAGTCAGAGGAGGAAGGCATACAAAAAAAGAGGAAAATTAAGAAAAAGTGTGTACACTGTGGTTGGCAGCTTAGTTGATTTAGGAGAAAATACTTTGTTGTTGTTGATAATGTGTTGTTGCTTCTATAGATATGACAGTGAGCCAGATACGTCGTCCTGTGATGATAACGATTCACCAGTGAGGAAGAAGATGATCAGGAACTTCCCAATTCTACCACCTTTTGCCTGCAGTTCAGGAGCCGACCACATGTAAGACTTAATTGTTTTTTTATTGTTTACTTTGATCAATGTTTTTTTCTTTTTTCTTTCTAGTTTGTTACTTCTCTTTTAATGACTTGTATTGACCGAAATAGACGAAACAAAACAAATTTTATTTGTATTCTAAGGTTTTAGCAGCAAGTTAAACATTTGAATGAATACAATACTGTTTTTTTATTATTTCTGCATGTCTGCATTTTATATATCCTGTCAGCCTCCAACCCTCAGGACCTTGAAGACGCCAGGGGCTTCACTGGTATGAGCCACTTTCCGCCCAGCCAGCCACCTCTCTCTCAATCCCTCAACTACGAACAACTAGGTAAAAGTTTCTCACACTCAACATAATTTTTTTTAAAGGTATATTGTGTAGGAATTACCCCCATCTAGCGGTGCGGTTGCATATCTGAACATATTCTTGATGTTACGTTCACGTGAACTCCGCCAGCACGAGGCAAAACAATACAGGCGTGACAATATGTTGTCACATACGGTGCTTCGCCCACTTATGTATTTGTAACGACTTGTAACAACTCATTCTAAGGTACCAGAAAGCTTTCATTTGTATGCAGCTGTGATTCACCTTCAGTGAAATACGTATTTATGAAAGACATGTTTGATTTTTGCTAATAAAAAGCCAAATAAGTTACATACTGGGGCTTTAATCTTTTTTAATATCTATATAATACGCTCTCTCTCTCTCTCTCGCTATTGCTTTGCTCTTTCTGCCTCTGCCTTCTTTTTGTCCACTCTTCTCCATACTGGCTACTTTCTCAGGTACTAGCCCTTTCCCCTCAAAACACGTATCCCGCAGCTCAGGGTGCCAGTCAGAGCCTGCAGGCCCACAGGAGTTTCACGGTAAGAGTTTTGTGCTCCTCTGTCTTCCTCTCCTCACCCCTGTCTTCCTCTTCCTCTCCTGTCTCCCTTTCCTCTCCTCTCCTTTGTTTTCTTCTCCTGTCTTCTTCTTCTTCTCCTCTGTGTTCCTCTCCTCTATGTCCCTCTCCTCTGTCTTCATCTCCTCTCTTCTCATCTGCTCCTCCTCTCCTACTTCCTGCTCTGCTCTTCCTCTCCTCTCCTTACATCTCTGTAAAAAAAAAAAAAAGTGACATAAACATAAACACAACATAAAATGTTAAACTCTTCATACCTACTAGAATTCTGACATTAATAAATTAATTCATAAATCAATTAATATTAACCATTGGCTGACATTTTTAGATTTAAACTCCAAATGCCATGCGCCTAGCTTTCCTTGTGGCAAAATCATCTAATGTCTTTAAAGTCCAGTTTCTTGGCAAGTTGACGCTCTATGGAAAGCATTGCTAAACCGTTCAGCCTCTCCTGGGACATGTTAGAGCGTAAGTAGTTTTTTATAGTCTTCATTTTACTGAAGGCCTGCTCACCTCCAGCCACAGTCACAGGCAGAGACAGGAAAATACGCAGCAGGACACATAGGTCTCCATAAATGCTTTGTAGTCCCATTGTGTATATGGCATTAAGGAGGTCCAGAGGTCCAAGACGTCATGAAACGTTGCACTATATATTTTCTTTAAGTGCTGAATTTGGTCTTCAAGGGAGTCTTTGAGGTCATTCTTGTATTTCCCAGAGAGCTTTGAGCATGATGCACTGATGCTGTCTGATGGCATATCTCTGAATTTCCACAGGACGCAGAACTCGTCACATATCTGCTGCATTGATGAGAACCGTACATGTAGTTGAGAGATTATGCTGTCCATTGCAACATGAAACACTCTATCTCTGAATAGGGTCTCTGGGCTTTGCTCCTCTGTCCCTTGCTTTTCTGACTCATCAAAGAAACACTTCCTCTTTCTCTGTCTCATGTCTAACTGGCATTTGATGCCCATGGACGTGGCAACAGCAGTTGCCTCTGTCAGCAAACTGTCCCATGATGCACGCATGCAGACAATCTCCTGCTCCAGTTCTTTTATATTGGCAGCAAGTTACAGAGCGCAGCAGTGTCCTTATTTTTTTTTTAAAATAGCGAAGCAGAGGTGTCCTTGTAGATGATGTACACTTAGGGGAACGTGCAAGTTTTGTATTTTGTCTGAGCCTTAGCATGCCGTGATTTTTAATTGGTCACTGTAATAGCGTATACCCTGGGAAAATGAGGAGGCCTTCTACCTCCACTGCCAGTTTGTGTCTGATTGATTGATTTTTTCTCTTTGTCATTTAGGCACAAACCCTCAGGACCTTGAAGACGCCAGGGGCTTCACTGGTATGAGCCACTTTCTGCCCAGCCAGCCACCTCTCTCTCAATCCCTCAACTACGAACAACTAGGTAAACGTTTCTCACACTCAACATATTTTTTTTCTAATATTTAATATATAATACACACTCTCTCTCTCTCTCTCTATCTCACACACACACACACACACACACAGACACCTTTATTGCTTTGCTCTTTCTGCCTCTGCCTTTTTTTTGTCCACTCTTCTCCATACTGGCTACTTTCACAGGTACTAGCCCTTTCCCTAGCCTCGTAAACCCGCCTCTCCCGGAACTGCATTTCATTTCATTCTGAGGGAGAGTCTGGCCTCATCCCCGCTCTAACCGTCTGGGGTGGGCGGCAGCTGGGCGGGAGTAGTAGCGTTGACAGACAACCCCATTCAGCCAATCAGCGTTTCAAAATAAGTGACGTCATCCAAATGCGCTAGCTTCACTGCTACGGCTCTACTCGTAACCGCAAAGTGACATATTCGCAGCAGATTCGCAGGTAAACTACTAGAAAAATGGCCGAATCCAATGTAAATGACTTTTGCCGGCTGTGTAATGAAAATCTACGTAAAGACGGCCGTCTGACACACACGAAGAGGATTTATAAACGTGAAGGACCTGATAACCAAAGTATATTTCTCCGTCTGTCATCATACGGACTACGCTTACAGCCACAGGACGACAGATCCACTCGTATCTGCAAGAAATGTTTCACACAAGTTAAAGCAATGGACGATTCGTTATCAACCCTCAATAAATGGAAAATAGCAGAAGAAACTCATTCCGAACCAACAACACCCAAAACTACACCACCCCAAACAGACTCAGAGAAACGACCAAGAGAATCGCCTAATAAAACACCACGGGCACCTAAAAAACGAGGACACCATCCCTCAACAACACCAAATCGCAAGTCAACGCCACTCAAAACACCTGGAAAAGTCACAAGACAAAGTGTGGTAGAGGTAACCATTTATGCTATCTGTTATCTTATTCGTCAGTGCATTCTGTGGGGCTAAATCGAATAATAATAATTTGAACACAGTTATATTGTGAGTTAAGCAAGTTAACAATGGAAGAGAAGATTTTCACTTAGAACAAGCTTCTTGCGGCTCTTTTTTCCATTTAGATGTACATTTGATGGAGTTATACTTAGCCATTGCACCTTCTCTTCGATCTTCAATCCTCTCCACTTTATGTTAAAAATAGTGGAAGAAAAATTTGTGTTTGTATTGTATTGTCATGTTTAAATATTGGAAAAGTAAAGCTCAAGGCATATAATCCGTACCGGTTTATTGATAACAGAAGCTGTAGCATATATAAACCTATTATTATTCGGTCAAAAATACTGTATATATTAATGCACTCTCTCTTTATTCTTTCAGGTACATATTCAATACCCTTCTGCTAATCCAGCAACACTGAAATGCCCAACATCACCAACAGCAGGGATTGTGGAGAACATTGCAAGGGAGAAATGGTCAACTGCTGCTAACCTTATCATGAAACATGACAAATTGTTGGTCAAAATCACAGAATCCATGCTCATTCTCCTGGAAAACGAATGCAAAACACTTTGTCATGATCAAGATTTCATTCTCCTTCGTTGTTCTCCAGACGACTTGAAATCCTTCTCATTTGACAAGATGAAGACAGATCTAAAGTGTCTGGCTCCATTTCTGTTTTCAATGTTGTCCACTGTCACAAATGACTCTCCACTTCAAATCTGTGCTGCAGCATCCATACTCTTGAAAGGAAGACAAGAAAAAATGCCAAATGCCTTTGCATACTACATTAACAGTGTTCTACAGTATGGCGGTGCAAAAAAGTCTGTTTTTCAAAGACTCTGCAAGTTTGGGATTTCAACCAATCATAACACAGCAGTCAGGAAGCAGCGTTTGCTTGCAGAGACATGCAGTGAAGCACTTCAGAAGCTCAAAGCTGCAAAAGAATTGCTACTCAACTGCCAGCAAGACTCAGATGAGGATGTTTTGCAATGTATGGAACAGCTTGATTTGTCTGGTAAGAAGAACTAGATATTTACATGATAAACACACATGGTTAATATTAAATTTATTGTTATTTGTACTCAAAATGTAATGCTTCTTTTCCTAATATTTATTTGTACTTTTTGCAATAGAGGGAGCAACACCGAGCACTTCAGCCATGCAAGATATGACAGAGGACAACCAATACCTAGTGGGACAAAGCTTTTTTTCAAAGGAGACGACTGAATTAATGGAGTACTCTGTTTTGATGCCTGCCGAAGATTCCCACGTCTTGCCATCATCAAAAGCTGCATCACTACCAGTTAGCCTAGAGTCAACTACTCAGCCACCACCAAGCTACTCAATAATATTTGACAACCTGGACTTCTACATGCCGACGCACCACCAATCACTAGATAAAACCAACAAATCCATACACTGGACTCACCACATTGCTGTGGAAGACAGAGTATCCACCCACCACCTCAGCAAAGAGAAACCCCCAATGCCAGTCACAAAGTCATTCTCAGAAATCATTAAGCAGTCTCTTCCTAGCCATAAATCTCAATACGTCATGCGACAGGAATTCATTGTTCTCGGAGCCAGAATCCTCACCCAACATCTTGATGCCTTCAAGCCCTTGTCTGGTGTTGTGATGCATCACATTCCACATCAGTATTCGGAGACCATGTCAAAGGCCTCAACCCATGTAAGTGCTGTTCAGCTAAAGAATGTATTTACTCTTCACTGTCACTGTGCACGGCTGTAGACATAAGTCTGTCTTATTATAACCAATATATTATTTTCATAGCATCCCCTTGGTCTCATCTTTAAAAATGAGAACCTGTCTCCTGACCTGATAGACATTCTTGAGCATATCCAGTGCAAGTAAGTACTTTACTTTATATTGTGAATTTTGTGTGTGTTTGAAAAAGAGAGAGAGGGTGTGGCTGGATGGTGCGATAAGAGTGTTGTGTATTTTGTAGCTATGTTCCACAGGGCAAGGATGGCATGGAGACGCTCCTGGTTGGAGGTGACAGGCTGACTGAAGGTGCAAGTCGCAACATACAGTTGTCCTTTGCAGATGCAAGATCAGCCCAGGACAGACTGGAAGGACTGCATTTTAAGTTTGAAGACTGGCACGCCATCAAAAACCTTCTTGAAGTGAGTGAATCTAAAAACTCATCTGATGGTTCAAAGAAATTAATTACAATAAAGAAGTAAAAATAAATATTAAAATTATGATTATGCAATTGATTAACAATGGCATAGCTTGAAGCTTGAAAAATGTTTGTGAACGGATGCATTCTAATACTAATTGTCATTCAGATATTTCACAAGATCTTCTTCAAGGACGCATCTGCCAAAGACCAAGGAACATTGCTGGCCAACATGAACAAGCTCAGGTTTGTAAAATGATCTCACTCAAAATAAAACTGTTAAGATTCAAGAATACTGTGTTTTCTGATTGCTTGAATTAACAATTTTGTAACTTTAATTTTGTAATAACTTTGTTTTTTAACTGTATGTTCTCCTTATTCTACAGTGAACACTGGCCCTATGAACTTCGGTCTGCTGTCAACTGTCTGTGTGCATGTGTGTGAGCGAATGATGTGAGAGATACGTTTTCTATGTTGTCCTCTTCCCAGTGAACACCAGCCACCATGAATTCAGGCTTGGTATGAAAAGTTTCAACTGGGTAGTGTATAATTTTTTTTATTTCATATTCATGTCAGTGTGTCTGTGAGGGAGAGAGAGGCACATTATAGTGCAATCTTAATCATCTCAAACTCTTAATACATCTTAGATGCAACAATGCAAAGAAGGGTCCACATGCTGCCTTCAATGCTTACAAGGAGTTTGTGGCCAAAGACACAGAAGCACTTTTCCTGGCAGCTACAATTACCCATTTTCAGCTGAAGGAATTCACTGGTATAATACATTTATTAATTACTATTTTCATTCAAATTATTTGATAAGTATTTCCATCAAGACAGGCTTTTTTCTTGAACCCTTTCTGTTAACAGAAATCCCAGAGGGATTCATTCCTGACAACATAAGGAATGCAGAGGATGCAGAGGACCAGAGGACCTGGCTTCACGACAAGGTGGCCCAAGTTGTGGACAACTACATCAACATCACTGACACCACGTCTGGCGTTGCAACCGGGGTTATGGCCGCAGAACTACAACCTCAGGTATTAAAACATATTTGCATAGTAGTATATTTTTTATAAGAACCGCCTTGCCATTTAGACTAGTTGAAATGTGATATAGAGTGTGGAACTACAGCTTACGAAAGCAACGCAACGGAAGCTGCCATTTTCCTTTGACGAATAAATTTTTAATTTATGATAATCTGCAATATATGATTTTTAATTTTATTAGGATACATGTGCGCAAACTGGAAAAAAAAAAAACAGGGCTGGGGAACATTTACAAATTGTGGGAGTCAACAGTCTGGACTTAAAGAGCCATTTTGTAACCTTGTAAAGTAGCAAGAAAAATGTTAACCATATTGTAATGTATTATTTCCTTTCTCTGTTATTGGCATTCACACACACACACTACCCACCGTCGGATGGTCCGACCACTCGCCACAGTCTCCTTGCAAACCTGTGGGAAACACTGACCTGATTGGGCCACCTAGGCCTACCAGCCTTTATGATATAGAATCAGAGTGAAATATTTTTTTGACTTATTTATTTACATTCTTTCAGCTCCACAGATGCACATGTTGCTACTTCTTGAGAACATGAAGCAGCAACTGTCACAGCTGGCCACGAATGTCACTGTTCTAATGGCAAGAACAGGATCTGCGCCTCAAGAGCCAGGTGGAATGCCAGAGGAGTTACAGTTTCCCCTCGATAGCATCCAGGAGGTGGATGAGTTCGAAAACTGGCTTAAGAACCCCGACAATGGAAAGAAAAAGCAGAACCTTGTAAGTGTCTCAATTAGGTTTAAAGGGCCTATATTATGCAAAATCCACTTTCCACAGGTTTTGTAGTGGTCCTATGTGTTCCCGTGGCCTTTCTATGACGCCTGGAGGTGAAAAAAGTCTGTTCACTCCCTTAATTGATTGCTACACTTTTTTGAGATTGTGTCTCCAAAAGGGCGAATTGGAAGTGCTGGCAGACTTGATGTCAGGATGCGCTGAACTCAGGTGACTCCACCTCCCGGTACTTCCTCATACTCCCCCTGGGCCAGTCTGGAAAACCCTGAGCTCCGCTGACACTTTTCCGGAACAGCGACCCCCCCCCCCCCATCCACACACACACACACGCTCTCTCTCTCTCCCCCCCCCCCCTTGAACTGTTCAAGTGAACGGACCTGGAGATTCGTTAAATTATGCAATTTGTAAATTGATAAAAGTGGTATTTCGATAAACATATTTTAAATTAATTATTCAACTTGTAAGCCATGTAATAAGCGTGATAATGTAGAGTATAAACCAATTTAGGATGTATGAAACCTCTCCTCTTCACGTCAGGGTTCCATACATCCTGTCAGGATTTATTTTTCCATAACAGCCTCCGAACTATACATTATCCCTTACATAATCTCCAAACATTATCTTTTACTTATACAGTCTTAACACTATGGGCCCTAGTTTGCTGGCGCAGCGCAGGTGGCGCAAGGTAGCGCAGCCGGTCTAATGCAAGTTTCGACCAGCGCAGCCGAGCGCAAAGTCAGATTGGAAGATTGGCAGATCGCGCTGCACTGAGATAGGCGTGGCGGCGCAGCAGGGGGAGGCGTCACAGATTCTGCTTGGTGCAGTGGAAGTTTCGTCCGAAAATGTCCCGCCGAGGTTGCGCTGAAAGCTCGCCACCTCCAACCAGGTCTAGTCTCAGCGCAGCGCGGAGCGCAGCAGGTGCAGTGGAAGTTTGGCTGACTGACCTGCAGTGCACACACGTCACCAAGACCTCACAGGCAGATCTCCACAGTTCCAGACACATTTCAATGCAATAAATATCCACAATAACCACTATTTAATGCAACTAACGGAATCAACACGTGAATTTATATCTATATAGATTGTCCCGTCACATCTTACGTCAGATCAAAGCAGAGATCAAAGGCTGTCGGCGCGTAATGGAAACTCCACCTGAATTAACACAGCAGGGACGAACTGGCACTGAAAAGCAGCTGTGGATGTCCCAAAAGCAGGACTGAGGGTGGATGACTGCATGTCTCTGCCGTGTTGAGATACCACTCTGCCCTTGTGATGATCGCTGTATTCATTTATTTACTTATTAATTCATAAGCACGTGCGACCGCATCACGCGGCCGTAATGAAAAACAAAACACAAATCATCATCTCTCTTAGTCCAGCACAACAGCCTCGGTATCAGATAGTCAGTATATAGCCTACTACAGTACTCAGCATCTCTATCACAGAAAAAAAAAAGAGAAAAAAAGAGACGGACAGAGAGAGAGAGAGAGAGAGAGGAGGACAGAGAGAGAGAGAGAGAGGGAGAGAGAGAGAGCGCGTCCTTGCTGATTTCATCCACATGGTGTGTGTTTATGTTGTGATTAGTGTAGCCTACACCTCTGATCTTATACACAGGGTTTGAATAAATGTGAGTTTCTTTATTAGTTTATTAGTTGTTGTTTCTTAGATTGCGTAGGGGTTCTCAGTGTATCAGATCAATCCTGGTTAAGTATATTAGTAAACTCATTATTGGTCACTCTGAGCTCGGACCTCCGGGGAAACAGCTGTTTCCTTCGGGGAGAGGTTCGGCCTCTGGCGTCGCTGTCTCCTCCGTCCATGTCAAAGTATAAAATGACAAACTTGCAGCGCGCATCACCCGCCGCGCAGTTAAAGGTGAGGAGAGGAGCTCCTTTGATTGGTGAAGATCTGACTCGGCTGTGTCAAACCCACTCCACGCCTTTCTCTCCTCCTTCTGTCTCCCTCCCGCCCTCTCTCCTCCCTCTTCGCCGTTTGCGCCGGTGGGAGGGACGAGGGGAGGGGTTGCGCCGGTCTAAGTCTGACTGCGCGGCCCACCAGACTTGCGAAATGGACCTGGGCCACACCCCGTTGGCGTGGCGAAGCTGCGCTGATCACAGACTTCACCTGGTCGACGAAACTAGGGCCCATTATCTGGGCTGTGCTGCATTAACCATTAAAATGTGATGTTTGTGTGTTTGTTTTTGCACAGGTGCTGTCCAAAAATGCTCAAGTGGAGCAACTGACAATGAAATCAACCATCATGCCATCAGGTGGTTCAATTTGGCCTGTGACAGAGGGGGGGGGGGCGCCAGGAGAGAAGCCAAAAAGGGCAACAAACGAATATGACATGATGTCATGTCTCAGCTTGTGTTGATGCTCTTCTTATGCAGTCTACTATCATTCAGCTCCACAATGTCTCAAAAGTTCCAAATGCCTGTTGATGTTCTTTTTTTAAAGGGATACTTCAACATTTTGGCAAATTGACCCATTGCCATAATCGCTATAGTCATAGCAGTAGGTTCAATACCTTTATTTGTCGGTGTAAGCTATTTTTAGAACGGCAGAGCAGAGCAGCAGGCTGCTCAGAGCTACACTACGGAGGCTCATGGGATTTCTTGGTTTCCCTCATGAAACTCATCAAATACACAATCCAACAACTCCACAACGCTCTGGTGGACAAGTTGTGACCTGCACATTCACCACGCTATGAGTCTGCTTGCTGAAAAACTGTCCCTGAACGCAACGCGCATCAGTGGTTTTGCATGAATTTACCTCTAAAACAACTCCGGTAACGTTGTGTTATTATCTCATAGCGTGGTGAATGTGCAGCTCACAACTTGTCCACGACAGCGTTTTGGAGTTTTTGGATTGTGTATTTGATGAGTTTGATGAGGGAAACCAAGAAATTCCCTTAGCCTACATAGCATAGCCCTGAGCAGCCTGCTGCTCTGCTCCGCTGTTCTAAAAATAGTTTACACCGACAATTAAAGGTAACGAACCTACTGCTATGACTATAGGGATTATGGCAATGGACCAATTTGCTAAAATGTTGAACTATCCCTTTAAGCAGTTGTATATACTCCACTACTGTCTCCAACAACCTGCCTGTATTGATGCTTTTATTTTAATCAGTTCAGGATTCATTCAGCTCCACAATGTCTCCTACAACCTGTATGTGATGATGCTTTTATTTTAATCGGTTCAGGATTCATTCAGCTCCACAATGTCTCCTACAACCTGTATGTGATGATGCTTTTATTTTAATCGGTTCAGGATTCATTCAGCTCCACAGTGTCTCCTACAACCTGTATGTGATGATGCTGATGTTGTCTATGTATTTTTATTCAACTCCTCGAACCTCAAAAAAGAAAAATGAAATAAATAAGTATGTGACGAATAATGATTGTTATCATTTGTGTGTGTGTGTGTGTGTGTGTGCGCGCGCGCACGCGTGCGTGCATGCGTGGGTTTGTGTGTGGGATGCTGCATTCATTACTGGCAGTAACAGCAAAAAAAGAAAAATCAGAATCAGTTTAGCGGATCCAAACCGCATTTGGTCCAGATGAGAGAGGTTTTTTGAATGGAACCGGGCCGACTTGCGACCACATCCATTACAGATCCGCGATCAAGACCTGCGCCGTATCTGGACCGTGCCAAATGCTACAGTACAATCAGTTTAGCGGATCCAAACCGCATTTGGTCCAGATGAGAGATGTTTTTTGAATGGAACCGGGCCGACTTGCGACCACATCCATTACAGATCCGCGATCAAGACCTGCGCCGTATTTGGACCGTTGTGTGTCTGGACTAAGGGCCAGATCCATTTGCTGGATCTGTGCCAAATGCTACAGTACAGTGTCCAATTGCTATCTGGGAATACATCAGTCAGAAAAATGATCTTGCATTTTAATAAGCTACAATTAAAACAAAAACCTCCCAAATCTCAGCTGCCAGTGTGTTTTTAAACTTGGATGGTTTGTTTTTTCTTCTCTAATAGGCCTATATATTTGTGTATGAGAAACAGTGTCTCAGATGAAAAAAAAAAAATCAGAAGGACACGCCTGACTATAAGGTAATCAATCAATGTCGGAAAAGCGGAATGTTTGAAAAATAGTAAAGTGCCACTACTCCGACAATGGAAAAAAAAATGTCGGAATAGTGGGACGTTTGAAAAATAATGTTAATGCTGCTATTCCGACAATTAGAAGTCAATGTCGAAATAGCGGCATGTCGGAATAGCAGCATGTAATGTTAAACCACAACAACAATGTTCTTTCACACAAATTCTCAGGCTTCAACACAACATGTGTGTGTGTGTGTGTGTGTGTGTGTGTGTGTGTGTGTGTGTGTGTGTGTGTGTGTGTGTGTGTGTGTGTGTGTGTGTGTGTGTGTGTGTGTGTGTGATATGATACAAATAGAACACATAGCACAGAACAATAGGAAATGTACACTGTCTACACAACACATGATGCACAGAGCTTGTGTGTGTGTGTGTAGTACAGATGTACTTTTTGCAGTTGCTGCATGTGGTCTGTGTCTTTGAGTCCTTTGAGGGGCCACACAGTTTGCAGCGCTTCCTCTTGTTGCCACTGGCTGCCCTCTGGAATAATGAAAGGCTTTATTAGTTCAAGAATTCTTCCACCACATTTCCCAATACTCTGAATCAAACACACACATATAAACAAACAACAAAAACAGGACACTTACTTCAGGTACTGCTGGTTGTGGTTGCGGGGATCGTGCAGATGGGACAGCAGGAGCCTCTTGCATCCTCCTCACTATGGCTAGAGAAGCTGTGGATCTGGGCAAATGTTGTCTCCTCTGTATGTGTGGTGTCACCAGTGCCTTGCCTAGCTCTTCCAGAAAAAGTCGTCTTTTGTGAAGCTTACTTTGTTTCCAGTCTGGGTTGATTGCCATCCAGATTGCGAATGCGTTGTAAGCTGAGACATCCAGGATGTTGAAGAAGATCACAAGCCACCTTAACCTCTTCATGCAGAGGCCATTTTTGGCAATTTCCGCCTGTTTTTGTATCACTGCAATTAAAGCTTTTTATTTACAGAAGTACTAATCCCACAACTATGGTTAATGGCTTAAATGAAAGAAAACCTTTGTCCCTTTACATCTATATCTATAAAATATTGAATTGAGTCATTCCATAAAAAAATGGGCTTCTGAAATTACAATTTTTTTTTGAAAAAAAAAAAAAACGAGTTTGAAAGTTTTGGTGAAAAGGTGATATATCAAAATCCTAATTATAAAACAGGTTGAATTTTACATATATGGTTCACACACTCCCTGTCCACATATGTACCAAATTTTAGGTTGATATGTAAAACTACTGAGGCACTATAGAGTTTTTCCAAACAGTGTCCCTTGGCGATGTACAGCGTGCAAAAACTGTCCAAAATTGTCCAATTTGGCTAAAATGCACACTGCAAGATTTTAGTGAGATTTTTTTTTTTTCCAACAGATAACTTACTGGGGCCAATCACACACTTGATGGCTTTTAGGAACACCAGTTACATAAGTAAAATGCCATTTGAAAATTTAATTTATGGGGATGAATATTTAGTGTCCAAAACCCATCCAAACATGAATTTACCTATTTTCGCCTGTATTATATTGTTATTTTCCTTTAAAACTCCAGAAGTAAACATCCCACAACCATCAGTGATGGCTTAAATTAACAAGGACATTTGAAATAGTTCATTTTGTCTTTTATTATTATTTTAATTAAACTTGGGGCAGTAAAAACACACTTTTTGTGGAGACTTGTATTGCTTACTTGTTGACACTAGGGGGAGAGGGAACCACATGAACCAGCTGGGTGCAGGCTTAAGCTTTGCCCAATCAGGGATCATTATACATCAGGTCACACCTTAGAGTCTCTGCTATTGGACCAAAAAGTTTTCACCCCCGTGACTTTGATTGACAGGCGACGAGAGATGCGCAAAGCGGGTGCGCAGTCTGACGGATAATAGCTCATAGCATTAGCACTGCGGGTAAACGTAACCATTGAAGGATCACGATGGATAAAATCAACCAAGCCGGTTTTGTCGAGTACATCTTCAGCTTGAAAAAGAGGGTAAGCTTGTAATTTTATTCAGTGTTTTAGTGGGTCTGTGACTGTTTATGTCCGTCTTTTTCGGCACTCGAAAATGACTTCCGGGTTTGTTTGTGTAGAGTGAGCAGGCTTGTTTAAACCTTTAATGGGGTAAAAACTGCATTTTTGTGCTTTGCCTTTGTTTATATGACAGTTTATGATTTTTTGGTGGTGAAAGAAGAGGTGTACAGATGGTACATATATGTTAAAATCACCTTCGTTGTTGACGTGACGTCACTTGCGGGCTGCCGTAGTCTGATATGGTTTGAGACATTTTCAGTGACTGTGAAAAAACCGTAGCACCTAAAAACTTCATTTTTTTTTCTACATGTTGCCGAAAGTGTCCTTAAAAGGTCTGTGGTGGAGTTTTAATTACACCAGGCCTACTTTCGTTTGTATTAAGGACGCCGTTCGTGTGTTATTGATTTGGGACGCCGGCGTCCCAACCACTAGGGGGCCTGCGTGAACAGGTTAAGGTTCTTCTTTGGCAGCTGTAGCAGGAGAGCAGCTTGTCCAAGTTGTCTACCCCTCCTTTGGTGGCATTATATTCCAGTATGATCTCTGGTTTACAGTCATCGCGGTCACTGATTCTTCCATCCCTATATAACGTGCTCATGAGCATTACATTTTTGCCTTTTTTTGGTATTAGTCAAGGGGCGAATTTAGAAAAGAGCCTCCGTTAAGACTTTAGCTCACATGTCTGGGTAAAGTTTGACGACCTATTTTTTTTGTTAGAAGAAACCATTAGAAGGAATTTTAGGGGTGTTGTCATCTTGATTTTTTTTGCTGGTGACCACTAGAGGCGCTACAATATTCAAATTCTCAATTCAAGCATATGGTCAATTTTGGTCACAAGTATGGCCAACCTGTACAATTTGTATGCATAATTGTCAAGATTAAAGATTGTATATCTAAGGAAATAGATAAAACAACAGACGTGTTTGGCATAGAATGTCATAGAAAATGTGTTTATGTGTTTATTCACACTTAACAATAACATCTAAATCTACAATGAGCTCACAGTATCTTTCCCAAACTGTTTTCAATGAGTATATTTCACCCCTGGCAAATCCTGCTCGAAGCTAATCTACCACATTTTGTAGACAAATGGTGGCGTAATCCATCTTCAGTTCCATTTCGTAGATCTTTATCTTTAGTTTTTCCACAGTCATTTTGACAAATTAAGCATTTTTCCCAATTAATCTGTCTTTTATTTGAAAAAGCACCAACTGTTTCCATATTGAGTCAGCTGAAAATGTGGCAACTCTTTGTGTTTCCAAAAAACACAAAGAGTTGCTCCTACTTGTTTCATGTTGTATTGGCTGTAAAGTAGATACAATTTCATCTCGTGTTCATTTAAGACAAACTGTTTCATCCAACTTTCTCATCTTTTACCAAAGTGAAATAGGATGCTAATCTATAACTCAAAAATTATGACTAGCTAGTAAGGTATATCTGGGCTAAACAACTTGAGTGTTGACAATAACTATGCATAGAGGTATATTTCATATACAAATAACGTTAAAGTCCTTAACAAATAGTAATTCATGTCCACTTGTTTCAAACAGAGGAGAAGATGCTATACTTACCACAGCAGCAAATACAGTACCTCACAAAAGTGAGTACACCCCTGACATTTTTTAAAATATTCTATTATATCTTTTCATGGGACAACACTGAAGATATGAAACTTTGATACAATGTAAAGTAGTCAGTGTACAGCTTGTATAACAGTGTAAATTTGCTGTCTCCACAAAATAACTCAACACACAGCCATTAATGTCTGAACCGCTGGCAACAAAAGTGAGTATACCCCTAAGTGAAAATGTCCAAATTGTGCCCAAACTGTCATTATTTTGTGTGGCTACCATTTTTTTCCAGCACTGCCTCAGCTGTCTTGGAAATGGAGTTCACTAGAGCTTCACAGGTTGCCATCGGAAACCTCTTCCACTCCTCCATGATGACATCACGGGGCTGGTGGATGTTAGACACCTTGCGCTCCTCCACCTTCCATTTGAGGATGTCCCACAGATGCTCAGTAGGGTTTTAGGTCTGGAGACATGTTGGACAGTCCATCACCTTTACCCTCAGTGTCTTTAGCAAGGCAGTGGTCATCTTGGAGGTGTGTTGTACTACTACCCTGGGCCCAGTTTCTGAAGGGAGGGGGCCATGCTCTGCTTCAGTATGTCACAGTAGGGTTAGAGGACAGGCAGACCCCCCCACCCTGTCATCCTCTGTAGCATTGCTGCAGAGGTTGAAGGGGTGGGTGGTGTAATGTCCACAGCAGATCTAGGAGAGCTGTGGTCTATGACAGTGTTGTGTTCATGTAGCGCCCCCTGATGGTGGATATAGTTAATCCAGGACGTGGTGCATATCGGGTACCGTACGTGAACCGGAAGTGTTGGTTGTGTACAAATGCTATCAGTAAAGAGCACAGTCGGTACAAGCAAGAGCAAAGTGTCTGTTATTCTTTATTATAAAACCCAGAGACATTACACTGGCGACGAGGAGGAGCGCAACCCGCACGGCAAGGACGTCAGTCGGACTGAATGAAAAAAAAAAAACAACGGAGGGAAGAACAACACACCGAGTGAGTTGCTTAGCTAAGAAGACAGAGCTAACTCAGAACAACACCGTCATGTCGCTCGCGAGCAGTGTCGCTGTCCCCCCGTTTGATACTGAGAGTGATCCCAGCTCCATCGGGCCTCGGTGGATAAAATGGATGCAGAGGTTTGAAAATTACACCACTGCCATGAACATAACTGGAGATGCTAGGCTAAGAGCACTGATGCTGCACTTAGCAGGAGAGTGAGTGCACAATATTTATGATACCATGGCAGCAACAGCCGACAAGTATGCAGACACGAAAGAGAAGCTCACGGGCTATTTTTCACCTAAAAAGAACGTGCAATATCAAGTCTACATGTTCAGAAAAGCTGTACAGCAACCAGGAGAGGATCTGGACAGGTACCACACCAGACTACGCATGCTTGCGAAGAACTGTGAGTTTGCTGATATAGATTCTGAAATTAAAGCACAACTGATACAAAGCTGCACATCATCCAGACTGCGCAGGAAAGCATTGAGAGAGCCCGACATGACATTAAACGGACTTTTAGACCATGGTAGAACTCTTGAACTCTCTGAAATACAAGCTACAGGTATGGAGCAGGGTGCAGATGCTACTGTGAATGTAGTGCATCAGAGCTCAGAACAAGCACTATGCTGGACATAAATACACAACAAGGAGCAAACCAAACAATCAGTGCAGGAACTGTGGAGGCAGATACCCACATGAAGAAGACTGCCCTGCAAAAGGCAAAACGTGTAGAGCATGTGGTAAACAAAACCATTTTGCAAAGCAATGCCGCTCGACTCACAGAAACAAAGACACAAAACAGTACAAGGACAACAATATGCAAAGGTACACACATCAGAGAGTACACCATGTAACCAGCACTGTACCCAATGACGGCAACAAGGCAGCGTCATCTAGCAGTGATGATGAATATGTGTTTGTAGTAAACACGAAGACCACAAGGCTGCCACAGACTAACATCAAAATAAACAACCTGAGTGTGTCAGTCTTGGTGGATTCCGGAGCTACAGCAAACATCATCAGCAAGACAACTTATGAGAGACTAGAGCCACGCCCTCAGCTAAAACAGACTGCGACAAAAATCTTTCCCTACCGCTCCAAAGTCCCTCTCCCTGTTGTTGGTGCGTTTGAAGGACAAGTCACAAAAGGAAATAAACAATCTCAAAGCATGTTCTATGTGATCAAAGGAGACAGCTTCTCCATACTGAGCTATGACACATCTACAGAGCTAGGATTGATCAAGATAGTCACCTCCCTGTCACCTGCACCAACCACCACGACAGTTGCAGAGGAGCTTGTCAGCAGCTACCCAGAGCTGTTCGAGGGAATTGGCAAGCTGAAAGACTTTCAGGTAAAGCTCCACATTAACACCGATGTACAATCAACATGCCAACCACACAGACGTGTGCCATTCCACATAAGGCAGAAAGTGGAAGATGAGCTGCGGAAACTAGAAGCGGACGACATAATTGAAACAGTGTCCGGTCCCACACCATGGGTATCCCCCATTGTAACGCCCCCCAAACCAAAAGACCCAGACAAGGTGAGAATCTGTGTAGACATGCGCCAAGCCAACACTGCAATTGAACGTGAACGTCACATCACACCCACTGTGGATGATGTCATTCATGCACTGAATGGAGCCACCGTGTTTTCTAAGCTGGACTTGACAGCGGGGTATCACCAGCTAGAGCTCCACCCGGACAGCAGGTATATAACCACGTTCACCACTCACCTTGGTTTGAGGCGCTATAAACGTTTGAACTTTGGCATCTCATCAGCTGCGGAGGTGTTTCAAAACACAATCTGCCAGACTCTCCAGGGCCTCAGAGGGGTAAAAAACCTGAGTGACGACATTATCGTCTATGGCACCTCCCAGTCCGAGCATGATGACAATCTCAGAGCAGTGTTCCGGAGGATCAAAGAGAGCGGCCTCACACTCAACCGAAAAAAATGTGAATTCAACAGGTCCAGGCTCGAGTTCTTCGGATTCATCTTTTCTGCTGACGGCATCTCGGCGGATCCCAAAAAGGTAGCAGCCATACAACAGGCCAGTGACCCACAGGATCCTGGTGAAATCAGGAGTCTGCTTGGAATGGCCAACTACTGCTCTCGGTTCATAAAAGACTTTGCCTCCATCTCTGCTCCACTGCGCACACTCACGAGGAAAGACGCACCGTGGGAGTGGGGTCCAGACCAAGCAGCAGCACTCAGAGCAGGGTCCGACGTTAAGGTTTTTTCGTACTTGCCCTGTCGGGCAAGTACTTTTCAAGTCTACTTGCCCCATCTAAATTCTTACTTGCCCTGCCTAGGTTTTTTTTTCTGGTTGTGTGGTGCATACTTTCGCTCATGACTTATATCTTACTAAAATCCTTCCTGTTGACTATACACAACACTTCTTTCTTCAGAAAGCAGTATTTATTATTATCTATAATTGCATTTAAATGGCAATCATTGCAGACATGTAAAATTAACTGCTATTTCACATTATTTGACCAGTAGCAGTTGCACCCTCCATGCCCTATCTGAACAGGTGAGCCACCTGTTTAATGCCCGATCACAGTTGAAATCTTGAACTGAAGGGCCTTTTAATGGCTAAAAACATTAACCTGGACAACATTTTAACAGATAGCTGGCTCCTCCAGTCAGATTTTATTCTTTTCATTGCATTCACATGCTGCAGTGGACAATTTAGCTTCAGTATTAATGCAGTATCTAAAAAATATATATATATTAGAAAAGACCAATTTAAAAAATATTTTTTAATATGAAAATGTTCATGTCCATCTATATGCTCTCAATACTTGGTTGGGGCCATTTGACTTGAACTACTGGAAATAGCCTAGACTTTTCCATGTTACTCTAGTTTATTGAGTTGCCCCTGTAAAACTCAAGGATGTGGGACATTGAAACAACAGTGACAGGCAAACAGCCAATCATGTGTGTCAAACTCAATTTAGTTCAGGGGTAACAAACAGCACAATTTGATCTCAAGTAGGCCTAACCAGTAAAGCAATAGCATGATAGCCTATACATATATTTTAAAATGTTTATTTTTCCTCTGTTTTAGTACATTATTAAGATGTTTACAGTTAATGAACTATCCTTTTACAAAACATATTATGAACCACCTGAAATTTCTTGATAAAAATATGTGCAATTTAAAATTTTCACACTTGCTGAGGGCCGGACTGGACCCACTGTTGGGCCGGTTTTGGCCCGGTTTTGGCCCGCGGGCCGCATGTTTCACACCCCTGTTTGAAGCGCCGTCTCCACGTGTGTTTATTGACAACAGGATAGGACACGTTAGCTCGTCGGTATGGTAACTAAACGGTAACGGGTGACTGTTGCGTGCGTCTGCCCCGAGTCTGAAACAGCGGCGGCGTTAATGAAGCAGCGTCAGGCCGCTCACCGTCAGTGAAATGCTCGGTGAAATCGCCGATTAAATACAGCCAGCCGCGAGCAACGTACAGCCTATCTCACCTGGTAGAGCACCCGCTGCAGCGACCCAGCTCGATCCCACCTGACAGTGCCTTTGCTCCGCGTCAACCCCCCCTCTCACTCGCTCCCTCTCCCCCCGTCTCTCTCCAGCTGTCCTTTCAAAATAAATGCATAAAACGTCCGAAAATAAAAAATAATAAAATCTGAGTCGGTGCTTGCCCGACCGGGCAAGTCCGCGCAGGTTCTACCTGCCCGCCGGTAATTTTTACTTGCCCCGGGCAATCGGGCAACCGTTATTGTCGAACCCTGCAGAGCCATCAAAGATGGTCTCACCAGTGCCACCACCATGTCATATTTCGATCCAAATAAAGAAACAGAGCTGATCGTCGACGCCAGCCCCGTTGGGCTAGGGGCAATCCTTTATCAAAAGGTAAAGGGAGAGAGACGCACCATAGCATATGCCAGCCGTGCTCTTAGTGACGTGGAAAAACGATATTCACAAACAGAGCGGGAAGCGCTAGCTGTGGTGTGGGGCTGTGAACATTACCACCTGTACATCTATGGACATCCATTCACACTAGTGACTGATCACAAAGCCCTTGAAATCATCTGGAACAATCCCAGATCCAAACCACCCGCCAGAATCGAACGTTGGGTACTGAGGCTTCAGCCATACAACTTCAGGGTGGAGTACAGAAAAGGAGCTGAGAACCCAGCCGACTACATCTCCCGTCATCCCGTGCTCACACAAACCAACAACAGCACACGGGCAACAAAAGTAGCAGAGGAGTACGTCAACTTCGCATCACATCATGCTACACCCAAAGCGATGACCCTCACAGAGATTAAAGAAGAGACTCTGAAAGACCCAGTCTTACAAAAGGTCAGTGCGCACATAAGAAACAACACATGGCACAAGATCGCAAATGACACACAACACACTACCATTTTGAAACAGTTCAAACAAATCAGCAGTGAACTAACAGTGTCCCCCACTGATGACATCATTCTGAGAAACACAAGAATTGTCATCCCCTCTACCCTACAAGACAAAGTCCTGCAGCTTGCACACGAGGGACATCAGGGTATAGTCAAGACAAAAACACTCCTCAGGACAAAGGTTTGGTTTCCAAACATGGACCAGCAAGCAGAGGCCATAGTTAGGAACTGTATAGCATGCCAGGCAAACACACCAGTCACTCACTCAGAGCCATTACAGATGTCTGAGCTGCCTGAAGCTCCGTGGCATAGCACAAGTGCAGACTTTTATGGACCTCTCCCCACTGGGGAGTATCTGCTGGTTATAATAGATGAATACACACGATACCCAATAGTTGAAGTTATTAAGTCAACTTCTGCTAACACAGTCATACCAGTCATGGACAAAGTATTTTCCACATTCGGGATTCCCAGGGTCCTTAAGACAGATAATGGCCCTCCTTTTAACAGCGACCAGTTTGCCCAGTTTGCAACATATCTAGGGTTTCACCATCGCAAGATCACGCCGCAGTGGCCTCAGGCCAACGCCACTGCAGAACGTTTCATGCGCACACTAGGCAAGAGCATCCGTGCTGCAGGAACACTGAATATTCCGTGGAAACAACATCTCAACATCTTCCTGAGAGAATATCGTTCCACACCACACAGCACTACAGATGCCTCACCAGCAGAACTGTTGTTCCAGCAACAGATCTACACAAAAATCCCAACAGCCACAGTCACTGTCAGCAGCTCACAATCAGAGCAAAAGATCATGCTGCCAAAAGCAAGATGAAAACCTACGCTGACACTCGCCGTCATGCCACACCGAGCACTTTCAGCCCAGGAGACACAGTGCTTCACCGCCAGCCCAAGCATAACAAGCTCACCACACCCTACAAGGCCGAACCATACAAAATATCAAGGATCAAAGGCTCAATGATCACCGCGACAAAAGATGGACACTCAATCACCAGGAACTCATCTTTCTTCAAGAAGATCCCTACTGCGCTTCAGAGCACTCCACTAGACTCTGACGATAGCAGCGATGTGACTGCTGAGGACACACCACCTCCGAGATATCCTTCTCGACACAATAGACGTCCTCCTTCTTATCTTCATGAATATGAGTAGTCTTGGATATCTGCGTGGATTGTCATGGACTGTGAAAAGAAATCACTCATGGCATCAGAGAGACTGTTGCACCTCATGGACTGACAATGTTGTTACTTAAAGACCTGTTTCTAAATGATGATTATTGTTGTATACACTGTTCTACATGAATAGGTTAAACGCACAAAGTACAATGCTGTTTTATTGCAGTGCAGAGGTTTGTTTTCAGGTATTCAAGCAAAGCTGCAGCACTTAATAGTTCAGTGAAAGTAAAGTGCGAAAGCTGCAGCTGATATGTTCGTCTGATACATGTGTAAAGATAATTACCTTAAAAGTTAAGCTGTTGCTAAAAAAAGAAAAAGAAAAGAGTGATGTAATGTCCACAGCAGATCTAGGAGAGCTGTGGTCTATGACAGTGTTGTGTTCATGTAGCGCCCCCTGATGGTGGATATAGTTAATCCAGGACGTGGTGCATATCGGGTACCGTACGTGAACCGGAAGTGTTGGTTGTGTACAAATGCTATCAGTAAAGAGCACAGTCGGTACAAGCAAGAGCAAAGTGTCTGTTATTCTTTATTATAAAACCCAGAGACATTACAGGTGGTCTGTATTATCGCAGGTGATGTTGTGGCCACTGAGGCCCTGCGACAAATCCAGCACCACCCGTGTCCCCTGGTTTCTCTCAAGGGCTCCTTACTCTGGCTTCCCAGTATAAATTTGCATGTCAGGCAGTCCAGATTTTGATTCCATACCTTGCCGGTTTGGAAGGCATACTGCCTGAATGGGCAACGACCTCTAAACCCAAGAAGTCGTTCGTCGACCGTTACATTGGGCCCAGGGTTGTAGAGAAGTGGAAGCCGGTCCACCCACTTGTCCCACACAGTGCGGATTGCTGCCAACTTGTCCCCCCGCCGTCTAGCTGGTCTTGATTCCCGGTCATCAAACCTGATGACCCTCGAGAATATATGAAAGCCCTCCAGAGACATTGTGGCTCCAAAAATTGCTTTCCCTGTCTCAGCATCCCACAAACTTTCGGTTGACTCCCCTCTCGATCTATATACACCTGCAAGGATGAGGATCCCAAAGTAAGCATGTAAATGTATATTGTCCATCTCTTTCCAGTGCTCCCTGAAAACGCGTCTCCCCTCCAGGTTGGTCATATCCAGAATTATCTTCTGAATGGAATCAGGAATCAGCAGCTGAAAGGATGACTTGATATCATGAACATGCGTCAAGGTACCATAAAGTACCATCAGTGGTGTAGTCCAGGGGGTACGCCGGTATACGGCGTATACCTACTTATTTTTCAGTCAGCATTGCGTATACCCACTTCTAAATCCCCCCTGATGCGCACCAATCAGTAGTATCTGTGAGCCAGATTGCCAATTTCTTCCTCAAGTATGGTGAAGCCATGACCCACCCTCCTCTGCCTCTAATTGGCTGGTACTCGCTGCCTTCACTGATTAGATTGGCTAACTTTAGACATGAGGACTGATGAGCCAATCAGAGGCAGAGTAGGGCGGGTCATGCCGAGCAAACCCGCTAACGGCTCAGGTGCCAGTGAAAAAGAAAAAAAAAGCCTCAGGTGCACTTAACGATAACGGCAGCGGCAGAGTGACCAAACAACAGGCGGAGGTGTGCAGAGTTGATGGAGGACATATTCTGAGGTAAGTTTTAAGGTGATTTCCAAATGAATCATTGTTTAAATTGTTTTTGTTCTAGCAATATGACTGCACATTTAGAGGAGAAGAGGTTCTCTATCGTCTTGAGACTATCTCTCCACTCAGTTACATATTCCATATGTACGGGATATGACCCCCGCTGCCTGTCAGGGCACGTGGATATTTCTTGACAGACACACCGGCTTGCCCGGCCACGCCCTATTGCGTAGCTATAAAGCGCCTGCGCTGGCGTGTAATCACTGATTGTTTGATCTCCACGTTGTGTGTCAGGGTGCGGTGTCACAATCCGAGAAGTTACTACTGAAAGAGAAGCAAAGATATAGTGTGAATCCGCTTACTTGTGTGAGTCGGGGCGTCTGTCACTGGCAGCCTCCCTGGATTGCTGTATCCGAAGCTCTTTCTGTCTGTCCTTTTCAACAACAAAAAAAAAAAGAAAGAACACCATAGCCTGTCTGGTCTGGCCGGAGGTCCTCTGGCTCCCAGCGGCGGTGGCTGTGTTCTCCCGGCGTATCGCTCGCAGCTCGTGAGCTAACGCGCTCGGTGGATACACACGGACTGCGTCCGGCACTGTGCTCTCTCCCCAGCGTATTGCTCGCGGTTCGTGAGCTGACGCACTTGGTGGTTGAGTACTGACTGGGTCGGCAGTGTCTCCCATCGGCGTATTGCTCACGGCTCGCGGGCTGACGCGCCTGGTGGATTCACGGCGAACATCGTCTGTGTGGCTGAGCCGGAGCTCTTCGGCTCCCGGCCTCGGCAGCGTTCCTCACCGGCGTATTGCTCGCGGCTCGCAGGCTAACGCGCCCGGCGGCGAACGTCTGTCTCCCCTCTCTCCAAAAGTTCAAACACTCTCACCATCCCCCATCATAAGCGTACGGCTCCCAAGCAGCGGCCGGCACGCAGAGTACACTCACAGAGCAAAAATAAATCCCAGTTAGCTGCGGTGCTACAGGCTACCTGTAAACAGGAAGTGTGGTACTTCCGGTTTCCGGTCCCTGGTAATATGGCACGCCAGGAGGGTCATTGTTGTGTGGGTTGTGGGGTGGCAATGCCCCTAGAGGATGGGCATGATAATTGCGTGCTGTGTTTAGGACATGAGCATGCTCTGGTCTCAAGGGAAAAGCCTCAGTCATGCATGGACTGCTTTATTTTGCCTGCACGTACGAGGGAGGCTCGTTGTCGGTTTTTTGCCTCGAAACGGCCGGGCCCTCAGGTTTCTGAGGGACCCCGGCAGAAAACTGGCAGAACGGCTTCAGCCTCGGAGGGAACGGGGGAGTCTTCAGGTGTCTGGCAGACTCCATTGCTTCCCCTTCAACCCATGGTGATCCATCCTCCACTCAGTTCTTTCCTGCCCCCGTCTTCAGGGTTGGACAGGGAGGAAGAGGCGGAGGAGGACGTGGACATAGAAACAGTTGCCTCCTCCGACGATAACGACCTCTCTTGTGCACAACAAACAGCGGGCGAAGCCACGAGGGGGGAGCTAGCCTACCGCTTTGAGGCGGTAATGAACAGGGCCTCCAGAGCCCTGGGTGTTTCCCTCCCTGTAAATCCTATCACGGCCTCTAGGTTTGAGGATGATGCGGAGGTGCGCCCTGCATCAACCCAGGTGCCCCTCCTACCTGATTTTAAGGAACTGCTGTGTCAGCAGTTCCATTCTCCAGCCTCTACCCACAAGTGGTCTGCAGCATGTCGCAGGTTTTCTAACATGCATGACAGGGACCAGGTTGCTTGTGGGACGCTTCCCCCTGTGGACCGGACCCTCACCCCACTGGTTTCCCCCTCCAGCTCCATCCTTGGCAACGCCACCTGCTCCAGCAAGAACTGCAGGGTCATGGATAGCTTGCTCGCTAAGCTGCACAAGGCTATGGCGGTGCAGACCCGGTTGGCTAACACTGGGGCTATTTTGTCCCTTTACCTCCGGGACCTGTCTCGGCAGGTTCAGGATGACACCAGTGTGGGGGAGGAGCTACAGACGGCCTCCTCATGCCTCTCCTCCGTGATGAAGGAGCAGGCTGAGGCGGCGGGCAGTGCTTTAGCATCATTCTGGGTGGTTAGGCGCCACTTGTGGCTCTCTCAATCCCAGCTGCAGCAAGGGGATAGAGACTGTCTGCTTAAAGTACCGATGGAACCTACCGCTATGTTCGGGCCCCATGCCACTGCTTTGTTGCAGCAGGCACAGGAGAGCCGCCGCTGCGCTAAGGAGGTTTCGGTGGGCCTTGCCAGGCGCGCTACAGGCCCAAGAAGGTCTGGCCCGTCTCGGTCTCATCAGGCACCGAATCCTGAGGCCCCGACATGGGGTCGTGGGGACCTCAGACTCCAGTTGGACGCCTCCCGGCAGCGTAGACACCGCCGTCAGACCAGGGGGAGAGGACCACCGGCTAGGGGGTCCTCTAAGCGCCCTCAGCCCTCCTGACGGTTATCAGGCCCTGGCCAACCAGCTTTCCCCGTCTGCCTCTCGCAAGGCGGCCTGGTTGGCCTTGGAGGCCGACCCATGGGTGGTCTCTACCATGATCCAGGGATACCGTATTCAGTTTTTGCGCCGGCCACCAGTAACACGGGTACCTACCTTTACAACAGTGGCCGATCCTCACCAGAGAACAGTTCTGCAGGCGGAGCTGTCTACTCTGCTGGAGAAGGGAGCAATAAGGGAGGTGGCCCCTGGAGATTGCCAGGCCGGGTTTTTCTCCCGCTACTTCCTGACCCCAAAAAGAGACGGGGGGCTCCGTCCAATTCTGGACCTCAGGGGGCTCAACCAGTATCTCCGTCCCCTGCGATGTCGGATGCTGACAGTCCCCAGGGTGAGGCAGGCAATCACTGCAGGAGACTGGTTTGCCACCATAGATCTCAAAGATGCGTATTTCCAGATACCCATCTGGAGGGGTCACTGGCGGTTCCTGCGGTTCGGCTTCGCAGGAGTGGTGTACGAGTTTCAGGTGCTGCCGTTCGGTATTTCTCTGGCACCGCGAACTTTTACTCGTTGCATGGATGCCGTTCTCTCCCCCCTGAGGCGGAGAGGTATCAGGATCCTGAACTACATCGACGACTGGCTGATTTGCGCGGCCTCCCAGGAGCAGTGCCGCCACCATGTGTCCCTGCTGCTGGACCATGTTCAGGGCTTAGGTCTGCGCCTGAATTACAAAAAGAGCAGGCTCGAGCCGTCCCAGGTGACGACCTTTTTGGGCATGGTCCTGGACTCAATGAGCAGCACAGCTGCTCTGACTCCGGAGAGGCAGCAGGCTTTCAGGACCTGCCTTGCCCTGTTCCAGCTGCGCGCTCAGGTCGACTGGGGCCTCTGTCTGCGCCTCATGGGCCTAATGGCAGCCATGGTGCAGGTGGTCCCTCTCGCCCTCTTACACATGCGGCCGGTGCAGAGGTGTCTGCTGTGTTTGGGGCTGTGCCCTCAGAGGTCTCACAAGACCAAAGTGTTGGTCTCTCGGAGGCTTCACGGAGCCCTCCAGTGGTGGAGGGTCCCCGAGAACATCATGAGGGGCCGGGCTCTGGGTCCAGTGTTCTATCGCCAGCTGGTGTACACAGACGCGTCCACGTCAGGGTGGGGCGCCGTTCACGAGGGCTGCGGGGTCAACGGTGTTTGGACTGGCCGGTGGCTGGGTCAACACATAAATATCCTGGAGCTAAGAGCGGTTCTCCTCGCTCTGCGCCATTTCTCGTCGAGGCTGAGAGGTCACCATGTCATTGTCCGGACCGACAGCACAGTGACGGCCGCTTATATCAACAGGCAGGGGGGGCTGGGCTCCCCCGCCCTGTGCAAACTGGCAACCATTTTGTGGCAGTGGGCTCACCCGCTCTTCCTCTCGCTCAAGGCCGTACATGTGCCGGGAGTGCTGAACTCCGCGGCAGACATCATGTCGAGGGGGGGTCCCCGACCGGGAGAGTGGAGACTTCATCCGGAGGTGGTCTCCGAGCTGTGGCGTCTCTTCGGCAGGGCAGAGGTCGACTTGTTCGCTTCCAGGGAGTCGGCGCATTGCCCACTCTTTTTCTCCCTGGGGAACGACAGCCCCCCGATGGGTTGGGATGCTCTGGCTCATCCGTGGCCCCGAGTTCTGCTCTATGCCTTCCCTCCCTTCACTCTTCTCCAGCCTCTTCTCCGACGAGTTCTGGTGGAGCGTGTGCGGGTTATACTTGTGGCCCCCCTGTGGCCCCACATGGCATGGTTTTCGGCGATTCCACCTCTGCTGGACGGGGCGCCATGGGAGCTTCCGCACCGGCGGGACCTGCTCTCCCAGGCGAACGGAGCCCTGTTCCACCCCTTCCCGGCAGGGCTCAGGCTGGTGGCTTGGCCCCTGAGAGGGACAGGCTCCTGGCCTTAGGGTTGCCGGAACCTGTGGTGGCAACCATCCAGCATGCCCGGGCTCCGTCCACGAGGGCTGCCTATGCCTACCGGTGGCAGATGTTTGCCACGTGGTGTGGGTCCCGCCAGGTAGACCCCCACTTGGCCTCAGCGCAGGAGATACTGCAGTTCCTGCAGTCCCAGCTGGAGGCACGGAAGGCTGCGGTAACACTGCGGTAACACTGCGAGGATTGGTGGCAGCAATACCGGTGAAAGTCACTATAACGGCCACTCGTAACTTCCGACCGGTGAACTCGTACCAGATCGAACTGGTACCACTTCACGGTCGGAAAAATACGAGTTTCCTTGAACGCACCATAACAGTCCTCGTCGCTACGTCACCACATTCACGGCGTTCCTTGGCTGCACACACAGCCCTGCATGCCGTTCTCTCTCCTCATTGGATAAAAACTGTAGGATACGATAAATGTTTTCTCTTCGGCTCAGAGCAGAGCAGAGGGACTGAGAGACCCGTGTTTCAGTCCAAACACTCTATGTAAGTGATTGCTGTCGGAAGATATAACTATTTAAGACTTATATTAACACAAATATATCACTCACTTCTGCTTTAAACAAACAATATTGAGGTGTAATCAGGCTGTCTTATTTTGTATAGGGACAGATAACAATGAAAAGGAAGGGAGATATTGCTGACTTTTTTGTAAAGAGGCATAAATCAGGCCCAGACCAAGCCCAGGCAGACCCCAGCCCTGAAACCAGCAGCCCTGGCAGCTCCCAACTGGGCGCTAGCCAGGCAAGTCAGTGTGAGCATAGACAAGGACCCAGTCTACCACCACAAGGTCAGAACATGCAGTGGCAGTAAATTGCATCTCCAGTTTATTGAAAAGTGAAGCCTTTTGCCAGATAATGTTGAGTTAGCTTGTAACAATACATGAATTTATGTGTGATGTTATTTTATTGCTGTTCTGTTTATTTTGTCTGTATCCATGTTTTTTTTTTTTTTTTTTTACACAATGCTAACATTTTGTACATTAATATAAAGAGGTGTGTGTGTGTGCGTGTGCGTGTGTGTGTGTGTGTGTGAGAGAGAGAGAGATGCATCATTTTTGTTTGTTTTTTTCTATAGACATCAATAATGACTGGCCAGACCTGTAGAGTGCTAAACAAACAGAAGACTTCAAATCCAAGAACCCCTGGTTGGGATCCAAAAACAAAAAATTGGGTAAGTTTAGGTAGATTGCTAGTTTGGGTAGCAAACTAGCAAACTTCTTCGTGTAGGTGTGTGAAAGGACCATGCACACGTACAGTTACATTGTTTGTTTATGCTTCACAGGATGTCTGGTCTGTAGCCGTGTGAACTCCATTGGGATCAACAAGGAGCAAGGTGTATCACTCTCACGAGAATGGATGAACTTTGAAATTCAAGTGTCTGGCCAGGGAAGTAGAACAAGTCTGTCAGTCTTGAGAAATAAGGTGAGGAAACATGCGTTGTCCAAGGCCCACACTCAGGCTGTGAAGGTGGCAGAGCAACAGAGAGAAGCTGCCATTGAGAATGCAATGGAGACAATGACTGATTCCTACATGAAGGAAACTGAAGCTGTGTTTCGAACAGCCTACCATCTGGCCAAAAAGAACCGGCCCTTTTCTGACCATGAGAGCCTCATTGAGCTACAAGAACTGTATGGTGTAAAAATGGGCTCAGTACTTCATTCACGTTACAGTGCAACACAAATAATACAACATGTTGCAAGTGAGATGCAGAGCAAAATCGTCAGTAGCATTATAGCATCATCCAGTAAGTTAGCTGTCCTAATTGATGAGGCATCTTCTTTAAGTCACAAAGCTGTCATGACAGTTTCTATTAAAGCATCAATTCACGAACCATAGACTTGAACTTGCTGTGTCAGATGCAGTTGATGAGGTAAACTCTGTCAATCACTTTAAAACTTTTATCCAGAAGCTATACTCTCTGTATAGTGCGTCAAACAAAAATGAACGTGAACTTGTAAATGCAGCAGCTGAAGTAGGCTCACAACTTCTTCGCATTGGCAGAATCTTGGATGTACGCTGGGTGGCCAGTAGCTTTCGGACTGTTCGTGCTGTTTGGACATCCCTGGGAGCTCTTGTGCAGCACTTTAAAAATGCTTGCAGTGATGAGATGAGGTCCACCAAAGAGAGGCAGATGTACAGAGGTTTATTAGACCGTGTTCAAAGTCCAGAATTAATTTGTGACCTCAGGCTTATGTACGACACTCTCCAAGAACTAAGTGTCCTGTCACAGGAGCTTCAGTCTCGTTCTATAACTCTCCTCAGAGCAGAGCATCTGCTGAAACGCTCAATCAGAGTGATCCAGTCATTCAAAGAGAGTCCAGGTGAGAAATATAGTGAGGCTTTAGAAGCAAAACAGACTGGGGAGTATCGGTCTATAACCCTGAAAACAAATGCAAAGCTGAAATCCATCAATCCAGGCCAGTTCTTACAAAGCCTTGTGAACAATCTGAAGAAACGCTTGTCTTTTGAAGATGAGACCATCATGGACCTCAGCATCCTTGATCAGAGTAAGTGGCCATCAAAGCCCAGCATCCGCCATGGTGAAGAACAAGTTAAGCGACTGTGCAAGCGATTTAACTTGTGCACAGACCAAGCACTGAATGGGATGCGGGACCTACTGGAAGAGCCCAGTAGTGAGCCAAAGGATCTTAAACCTCTTATTAACTGTATGCAGACATTCCCGGTCAGTACGGCGGAGTGTGAAAGAAACTTCAGCCTCATGAACAACATCAGCACAGACAAGAGGGCTGTCCTTCTAATTTCAAATCTATCCCATTTGATGATGATTAACATTAATGGCCCACCAACTTCCAAATTTGAACCCAAAAAATATACTAACACCTGGTTAAAGAGCCATCGAAGGGCCTCTTCTGTGTGCTCCAGACAGTGCAGTGCGAAAACTCCTGAAAGCAAATCTGTCTGGAATGTACTTTAGTATGTATCCCCTGTATCCCGCGAGACACCCCAGGCAAAAACACTGTTTTTTCATGCACTGGTCAATTTTGATATTTTTGGCTATTTTTCTTCCTTTTACATGTATTCTTTCATGAGAGTCAACATTAATGTGGTTATTTTTACTTCATTTTGTCTCTTCTGTCAGTAGATTTCTCCTAAATACGCCAAAAGTTAACAGCTACCATGACATACTGTGCTGTGCTTGTTGTCTGACCCATGTCATGTCAGGTATCATTGTGAAGCTCTCTCTCTCCTGAACAATTGTGTAGGCTTAAAAAAATGTTGTTTCCTCTGTTGTACTGTAAAATTCCATAGATTGTTAATGTAAATCATACTTTTACAAGTCTCTAAAGGCTGTTTTGTCAAAATGAGTTTTTCCTCATACTCTGGGTGCGAATCTCCACTTCAGCAGTACTTACAGACACCAAACCTTCTAGTTGTATTCCTGTCTATGTTCTGAAGGTTTTTACAGAGAGGATTGTTGATATATCATTCAAAGCCTGATTCTATTCCTAAAAACATGCCAGGTCCACTAAAGGAAGTGCAAAGTGAAAACTGATCCTCTTTTCTTTTTTTAAATGTGCTAATAATGGATCTTTTTTTTTTCAAACCTGAAATGTAGCAAACATTTTCCCTTTGTATGAAGTATTTAGTCTGGTGATATTCTGTTTTTGACAAAATCCCATTAAAAGACAAAGACAACAAAGCCTGATATACAGTAGTGCATTTCTCTGCACTTTTGTTATTCTAAAACTAGAAACATAACAAACCACTCAAGACAATGTATCTTCATATTGAAGGACATGGACATTATTGATTGTACAGAGTCAACCACACAAAAGGCAAGGCAATTTTATTTGTATAGCCTGTTTGTCTCAAAACAAAGAATTAATTCAAAAAATGATGATATTCAATATTTGTAGCAATATATCTAATGGAGTATGCTAAAATAGTGTTCAGCTATTGAAAACCAAATATTTTTTTCAGTTTAATGACAGTGCACTTTTAAGTTTATCTGATTGGTTTTGATGTTTGGAAGAGAATGATCAGTGTGTTTTATTTAAGAAGAAATGAAGAGTTCATTTGCAAAAGCAGATAGAATCTTCATTTTTAATTTACATAAGGTTATATCAGTCAAACCAAAGTTGAGTGACTTTGAGATGTAACAAAACAGACATATCTAAAAAAAATAAAATGTTATTGAAAAGAACACTATGCAGATGTGGCGAGGTGGAGTGGTGAGTAGTGGTGAGTGGTTGCCAACAACGCCACCTGGGGAGTTTCGCCCCAGGAAATAGTTACTGTTTTTTATAAAAATGAAAAAGGTCACGCAGGCTCGAATCACCACAGGGGAGAGTTCAGGTATAAAAAGAATAATAATTTATTGTCACAATATTGTTTCTATAAAACTTCAATAGTTGCCAAAATATTTCACATTCACGAAAGACTGGGCCAAAGAAAGGGGAATGGACAGGGCTGGGCCAGCCACGGCGACCTTAAACCAAACCAAGGGGAAGGAGAAACAAACCAAGAAAAATAATATCACCCGTGACACTGCATACACACGCAATGGAGAAGTGAAGAAGCCACCACCAGGGATTGGGCCGCCGCGCTGGACTACAGCACCTGTCCACAGGGAGAGAGGGAAAAATTAAGATGGCCGCAGTCTAGCTGACCTCCTCACACACACCAAGAACAATTAGATATTTATAATACAAAACCAACATAATGAAGTCTTCTTAAACTATTCAAATACAAATTAGAGAACAATTAAACAATTATCAAACCCGCCCCCCCACAAAAGAAAAAGGAAAACAAGAAAGAAAATAAATAAATTGTTAAATGTCTCCGAGGTCACTATCGTCGGCAACAACAATCATTTAATCAAAACCATGTAATCGAGCCAAACAAAACAGCAGCAAACATCATGGTGGCCGATGACCGGAACACACCAGGACGCAGGATAGTGTGCAGAACTAGGAGAGTGGGGGCCGCTGGTTACAGCGCCCCGCTGTAAAGCAAGAGAGAGACAGTGTCACAACTAGCGCAATGATGTAAAACTGCAACAGCAGACAATTAGAGCAGCCTACCTCTGAGCTCTACTGCACCCAACACGCGCCCACCAGAACCGCTCGCTCCCTCCGGCTCACCGCCGCTCCGAGCACTGCAACAGAGCGGGAGGATGAAGCCCCAGGGCCAATAAAAGTAAAACACCAAACAATAACTACACGGCATGCTTACCTTAGTGATATGACGGGGAGACTCGGGCATGCACGCCAGCCCGCTCACCGAACGCGCCGCACAGCAGAGGCAGAGAGGGAGAACAGCGACCAAACACACCTGTCCCAATCACACACACAGCGTCGCTCCACCAGCTCGCCGTTGCTCCAACACTGCAACGGAGCGAAAGGATGAGGCCTCAGGCTCAATAACAGCAAACACAAACCAGCAAATATGCAGAATTCCTACCTTAATGATACGACGGGAGGACACAAACAAGCACGCCGGCCAGCTCACCGGACGCACCGCACAGCAGAAGCAGAGAGGGAAAATGTCGACCAACACAGCTGTTTTAATCACCTAACAGTGCCGTCCCCCCATTAACCTGCGCCAGGCTGACAACAGCGCCATGCAGTGACCAGGAGGGAGATGACTCACCCGGTCACACAAAGAATAATTACAAAGCCTCAGCTCATTTTTTTCAAAATGGCACTTATCTGCTTTTGCAAATGAACTCTTCAAATATGAACATGGATGCATTGTCAACTTCAGATATGAAGTATTTTATTTAAATAAATGTTCAAAAAATAACCAAAACACCATGTTTGCCTCATGATAAATACATTTTGCATTCATCCAGGCTGTTTGTGTGAGCAGTAGTAACTACAAACTACTCCTAATCAAGTCATGATCATTTTATAATAGTGAGCATGTAGAAATAACGGATTTTTGGGTAAACTTAATATAGTCTTACATGTCACTGTTTCTGGACTACTTTTTTTTATAAAAAGTGAAGATTGAGAGTATACCCACTTCTCCAGGGACCACTACACCACTGCAATAACCAAATGTAAGCAATGTGCATTGCAGTGCACATAAAAGGCATGCTTGGCCAGGGACGGTATCCGTGCAGACACACCACTGAGCTTACCACTCATTACAGAAGCCCCATCGTAGCCCTGCCCCACCAGCTGTTCTCTGTACTCTAAACCATACTTTTACAGGCTATTAAAGGAATAGTTCACCCAAAAATGAAATTTTACTCATTATTTACTCACCCTCATGTCGACTAAGGGCTGTGAGAAGTTTCAGAGTCCTCCGTGGCTTCTCTGAGTTACAGGGGGTCTCGGCGTAGCAGTATTTGTCCATATAATGGTTGCAAATGGACACCAACTGTCTTCGTCACAAAAAGACACACCAAAAAACATCCAAATACCTCCATGCTGCTCGTATGTAATGTCCGTCTTGTATTGAAGCCCCGAAATGCGAAATTGTCCCGAAAAAAATTTAATGAGTCTATATTTCAAGCTTGTTTGCAGCGGAAGCTCCTCTATTTTTGGGTAAACTATTCTTTTAACATTTTTTTCAGTTAGCCCAGCAGCATCAAGTTTCTCTTTTATTTTAAAGCAGAAGTGAGTGATATATTTGTGTTAATATAAGTCTTAAATAGTTATATCTTCCGACAGCAATCACTTACATAGTGTGTTTGGTCTGAATCACGGGTCTCTCAGTCCCTCTGCTCTGCTCTGAGCCGAAGAGAAAACATTTATCGTATCCTACAGTTTTTATCCAATGAGGAGAGAGAACGGCATGCAGGGCTGTGTGTGCAGCCAAGGAACGCCGTGAATGTGGTGACGTAGCGACGAGGACTGTTATGGTGCGTTCAAGGAAACTCGTATTTTTCCGACCGTGAAGTGGTACCAGTTCGATCTGGTACGAGTTCACTGGTCGGAAGTTACGAGTGGCCGTTATAGTGACTTTCACCGGTAAAACAGGTCGGAAAAACACGAGTGGGTTGCCTGGAACGCTACAAAGTCGTAAGTTGTGACTTGAAGCTGTAATTTACGATTTCAAAAGCCTGCCTGGAACGCAGCATTAGCGAAAACGACCGGATCACTCAACTTCTGCTTTAAGTCTGTTGTTTCATCAGCTAGAATACTGAAGACCCCACTTTCTTTTACCTCTTCAATAATGTCCTTTCTCACCATGCCTGCTAAAACCTCTAAAATCTCATTCTGAATATGGTTCCTGGTGTACTTGGCATTGCTATGTTCCATTTTCTGTTTTATTAAGGGGTCATGTTTGGCTATGAGCTCCAAAATGGCCAAAAGGTTGCCCTTGTTTCCTGAGTCTTCTGATTCCCGATGGCCACACTGTGCTATGTTCTGAGTGGCTGTGCATAGCAAAACATCGGCAACTGTTTTGGTATACTTCCTGTTTTCCTCTACCTTTTTTTGGTACTGTTTGTCAATTGCCTGGAGCAAAGATGTATTATTGTCAACACCCCTCTGATACTCCTTCCATGCCATCATGGCATTAAGTTGGTGCTCTGCTTTGGCATGTAAGCGGAAACCTCCATCTTTAAACGTGGCCTTGTCCAGTTTGAAAAGCCAGTAGCAGAGTTAAATGCTGTCTCCGGAACAGAGGGCAGTGAAAAATGTCTGCAGGCGAAACAAAAAGTGCTATCCTTGCACTGGGAATATTCGAGCCAGGTGTAGTCTTTATACCAGGAAGCATTGCAAGCTCTACCCTGTCCGTGCTGAGGACGGGGAAAGTTCTTTAGGATAGGTTGCGCAGGGCCAGCAGCTCTGGTTTGAGAAATGTCTGAAAATATTAAAAAATAAATACCAAATGAGTCCGGAAATTACTACTATTAAACTATTAAACAGACATTTAACTCATTGAGTGCCACGCTCCTTTCCAAAGTTTTAGTCAAGTGTACCGGCAATTTAGACCATTTTTGACTTTTTATGTAGAGCCATAGTGTATTCTATATTATTGCCACCAACGCATACTGTAGCTCAATTGAAAGGTTTAACTTTATGCTTCAAATGGCCACAAACCGGTTGTTTCTACGTGCCTCCGTTCCTGAGAAAAGTCAAGCTAAACATGGCTGGGTTTCACCAAAATCCCTCCTTTTTTTCTAGAAAAGGAGATAGAGCGTCTTTTATGAAAGGTGCGCTGTTTGTGTCTGTTGCTCTTCTGACACTCGCATTTCTGGATCAGAGGGCTCGTGTAAGATAAATATATACAACAATTGTTGTTCTATTCACAAAACCACCATCGGGGGCGGGGGGGGGCGCCACTAAACAACAATAACACAGACGCACCGTGCCATGTCACAGCCTCTCGCCGCGGAACGTGAGGGTCTGTCGGCCACAGCAGCTCCGGAACACCGGTCCCGCCGGTGGTCGCGGTCCTTCTGTGGTACGGGTCGGTGATGCCGGTCTGCTTTGGCCCAGAGACCATCAGATTTTACCGCGGGAGGACTTTGGGGAGGACACGGTGTTGCTCCAGATGAAGACCGGGCGGGACAGTCGGCTGAGAGCTTCCTGTTTCAGCTCCGAGCAGCTCGAGCAGCTGGAGCAGCAGCGCAGGTGAGAGCAGAGCAGCTGCGCTGCATCTGCATGCAGAACTCCGTTTGCAAAAGCCGAGTTATGATGAAAAACTTCCAGATCATGAGCTGTCATGTGACTTTGATCGTCATCTATTTCAGTTCTCCTCGTCGTAGAGTCCCCAAATTTACATATAATGTGTATTAAAGTGTCTATTTTCATAATTTAAAAAAAAGCAAAAAACGAAAAATCTCGTTTTTGGCACTCAACGCATGGGAACGAAAAACGAGAAATTACGTGGTTGGCACTCAATGAGTTAAAGACAAAAATATGCTTTTGTTCTTGTTCCCACAGCCAATATCTGACAAATATATGAAAACATGTGGATTCGGGAATTTTTTTAATTAAGTACATTTTTAAAAGATGTTTAATATTTTCTATAACTTTTTAAAGTTGAGTTGGATCATTATGCAATGACAAGTCCTTAATAAGATTTAGATTGTCAAGCTTTACCTATTAAAATACATTAAGAGACAACAGAATTTCAGCAGGCAAGTAATAAAAAAAAATCCACATGTTGCTGGTGATAAGATAAAGCAGAAGTGAGTGATCCGGTCGTTTTCGCTAATGCTGCGTTCCAGGCAGGCTTTTGAAATCGTAAATTACAGCTTCAAGTCACAACTTACGACTTTGTAGCGTTCCAGGCAACCCACTCGTGTTTTTCCGACCTGTTTTACCGGTGAAAGTCACTATAACGGCCACTCGTAACTTCCGACCGGTGAACTCGTACCAGATCGAACTGGTACCACTTCACGGTCGGAAAAATACGAGTTTCCTTGAACGCACCATAACAGTCCTCGTCGCTACGTCACCACATTCACGGCGTTCCTTGGCTGCACACACAGCCCTGCATGCCGTTCTCTCTCCTCATTGGATAAAAACTGTAGGATACGATAAATGTTTTCTCTTCGGCTCAGAGCAGAGCAGAGTGACTGAGAGACCCGTGTTTCAGTCCAAACACACTATGTAAGTGATTGCTGTCGGAAGATATAACTATTTAAGACTTATATTAACACAAATATATCACTCACTTCTGCTTTAATCGAATTTTTAATAAAGATACTACCTTGGGGACCTTTCGGTGTCGCAAAAGTAGCATGAACTGGGAGGTTCCTGTTGCTGATGGAGCTGCTGTGTCAACACAGTCAACAATTTTATTTTTAATTGCACATACATGATTTAGATTTTAAATAACTGTGTTTCCATTTGTAACTGTTTCAGATGATTGTGTTTCTTGTTTCCTGTTAAGTGTACATTGGTTGTAATCACTTCAAATGACTGTAACCACTGTCAATATTTTTAAACTGCGTTGTAAACTCGACGACATTGAAAATGAGGGCAACCTCAATGTCTCTCGAGAATAAATAAAGGTTATAATAAAATCAAGCGCACATGATTATTTGTTTGTTAGCATGAATTACAGATATTTAACAAATATACAATTTTAAGTTCATAGTGCCAGTTTTATACTGTGATTTAAAATTAGGTATTAAAAGGAGGTATCAAATTCATTCATTCACTGAGTAACTGTAAAATTGTGCAGAACACATCACACATTTTAAAGCTTTTCCCTAGTACTGGCTGTATTTTCACCTGGAGGTCCATGAGTGCTAGTCTGGCCCTGGAAATTTTGACCCTGTTCTGCCTGGCTGCATTCAGCTTAACTCTCATCCTGGTCACCTGCACTTTCCCTGCTTATTCTTCTTGGAGAAGAAATTGGAGATATCTCCCTGCCTCCGTTTCATACTGTAGTAGGCTATACATTGAAAACGTGTTCACAAACACAATGAAAAACATGTTATTTGCACTGTACCTACATAACAGTAGCAACAACGATGATAGGCTACTCTGTTGTTGACTATTCATGTTGCAAAACACACGACAGATGCTAACGTTACTGAAATAGTGGAGAGATGTGTTGACGTTTATTCAGATGGAGAGCTAACTAAAGTAAAACACACCAGTTTTATTGTTTAAGAGCAGTTTTTCATGCAAATTTAACAGAAGGTGGCAAAATATTTTTGTGACCGACAGTTATAAAGAACCTGTAGTGTTCTGTTCTTACCTTAACTCGTTGCACCCGGTCCGGAAGCATCACGTTGCAACAAAGTCCGACTGTTGAAGTTAAACGAGTTCATTACCGCAGAGCCACGGAGCTACTTCCTTTGTATTTTTTCGAAAATAAAAGCCTTACTTAACACGGTCATCACTCATAGGTTTCACATCTACTTCCATTTTAAGGTGCGCCGTATGTAGCGACCCCTGCAATCAGATTGCAGGGGTGGCACGTGCCCCCACCCCCCCGTGCAACCATGGAAGACCCACCTCTGCTTCCACGGCATCCCAGCATCACTTTCGACTCTGCCCTTCACAATCTGTGCTTGCAACTCCCGAATGTAATCGTAGGATTTGTCACACTTGAGGGCATACAGGCTGTACCTGCGGGCATTTTTGTTGTACTTAAAAAATGTCAGTTAGTCATTATGACAACATATCTTATTAAAATAATTGCATATTCAATTAGGTCTGTAAATTTTGGGACAGTGACAACATTTTCATATGCTTGGCCTTGTATCCTACCGCAGTGGATTTGAAAAGAAATGATCTGGATGAAATTTAATTGAAGCTGTGCATCTGATTGCCTCCAGCCATATGGAAATTGTGTCACTGTCCCAACATTTACAAACCTAAATGTATGAATATGCTATTATTTGAATATAACAGATATAGTGAATGAGAGTTTGACCTACACTTGTTGGCCCGTGGCTTTTCTGTAGATCGGTCGTTCACGGTGGAAATTATAATCCAGTGCTGCAAGTAGAACCCTGGATTCGTACACTCAGGGAGTGAATGCGTGTCGCTTGCTGGCGTACATCGGAACATGGTTCTGGAATGAGCCTCCTGTTTCCCAGGTATGATTGTTGCAGACATGATGCAGAACTCCAATCCAAAGTGCCTGAGCAAAGAAAAACAAATAAACACAAAAAAGATAGTCATGTCAAAAGTAGCCTATTTGAATCCTGTAACACACTGAATTAAAAAACAAACAAACAAAAAACAGCTGCCTACAAAAAACTGCTCCTATGTCTCTGCTGTCTTGCAGGACCACCAAAAATGGTTGACAATATCCCTTAACCAATGAAGAAGACGATTGTGTCCTTTCACCTTTACTGCCTTTAAGAGATAAAGAAAACTCAGACAAAGGAACATTCACTGGGCAGTGGGCACAGAAGGTCTCATAGGGTATCAAGTGCTTGGGCAGGTCTTCCATTTTTGGTCTGCTGGGAGTTTTTTACTCATCTTTAACTCCACAAGTCGAAAGAGCAAATCACCTTGAGGTGGATAACGCTCAGATGGTTTCTCCTGGTCATAGGGATGTTACGTTCGAAGCAGACGGTATCGACACAGTATCTATCTTTCAAAGCAGAAGTATCGTGACAAGATGTGTCGATGTCTCGCTTCACCATGCCAAAAATCACGTGACTTTCCAAATGAAGCAGAGTTTCACACTGTGAGGGACCAAGTCAGTCGGCAATGAGGACAACAGATAGCAACTTCAAAAAAAGGGTTTTTTTACTTACCCAAAATATACAGTAACAAAACTTCTCAAATGAAAATAAGGACTGGGCCCATAAAAGAAGTCAAATCAACAGAACTTTACCAAAAGTCAACTGAACAATCTAACAGAAGACTAAACAGACCTACCTAATGAACACAAGAGGGGAACTTATAGACTGGGTGGTCAGCCCATACTAACAAACGAGGGGTTAACGTAAACACTAAACACAAAAGACCACAGCTAACTTACAAACAAAGCAATTCAGGATAAGTAACTTATTATAAACAAACACAATCTATGGCTTTTTTGTTACAACAGGAATTAAATATATTGCCATGGCTGATTTTATTTTAGCCTACTACTTAATTTCTAACTAGACCTACCTTCAATTCTGTGAGAAGTTTCCTCTCATCACAGGAAGCTGAGCAGGGCTTTCTAAAGAAATTCCTGCTCATTTTCTAATCCATTCATAGTCAAAGCGGTGGTGGGGGATGCTTGGAGGTGGTAATGTCATGGAGCAGGTGTGAATGTTCAGGAGTGTAGGGTGTGGTGGTAAGTTGGGGGCTGCATGCATACCTTTTAGGATGATAATCACAGAGTATAATAGGTTAGCCAGACAGTGTTGTGTGACTGGTGAAATGTGTGAATGTGTAAACACTTGATATTTTACTCAATTTCCCTACCACCCCAACTTTTCCTGCAGGTTATCTACAAGCTAATAAGCATGTGTATGATTTATACATAGGTAAACATTTGTTTCACATTTATTTTTACCATTTCAGAAGGACAGATCCTTGATACAGTGTGCTGGATGTGAGTGTTATCATCCAAAATGGATAATGTGATGTGGACATGATATTAGATATTGGTCCCAATATTATTCTCTCCGGTCCAGCTCTCACAGAGGATGTACTTTCCCTCCATACACCATTGGAATACTTCTGGAAGTTTGTGTCTGAATATATTATTTAAGCTCTGACAACAAACACAAATGAGTTCAGTGTTTAAATGAATGGAAGATCTGTAAACACTAATGAAGGAAATGGAGCAAGTGTGGTGTTCTTTGCTTTCTGGGATTATTACTGCAAACAAACATCAAAGTTCATGCTTTTGTAATAAATTACTATTTATAAAATATGACTGAGTTAACTTGGAGGAGGAAATATATAAAACCAGGGGCCTTATTTGGAGGGAAACCGATGGATACTTGTTTGGGACACCTTGAACTTAAAAAAAATGCTGGTTGCCCACTCTTCCTCAAACATTTCTACAGGGTCACATGATTCTGAAGTTACAGCCCAGTCTATTCTTCTACCCGTCAACTCCGACACCTTAGCAACGGTATCTAAGGGGAGGAAACTTAGCAATGTGAGAGATCGTGAGAATACAAAGGTAAACAGATGGCACTTTCCACTAACGGCTCGGTTGAGGTGCTTCTCCAGCTCTGAGTTCTTCATAGTTGCTCCTCAGCGGGGGCGGGGTCGTCATATCACATCGTCTCTCTCTTGTTTCTCTCCTCTCGTCAGCTCCAGACTCACTCGTCTTCTAGTGACGACGCTCTGGCCAATCAGGGGAAGGCAGGGGAAGTAGGAGGTACCAGGTAGGAGGGGCTGGAGGAAAAGAGGATAAAACCGAGTAGAGCCGTGCTGTACCGTACTGAGCTAGTGGAAAAGCACCATGAGGAGGTTCCGTCTGACCAGGACCAGGATGAAGGAGGAGAACCTGGACTGGGAAATTAGCGACCTGGATCAGAACACGACCGGAATTAAGGAGGAGAACCAGGACCAGGACTACAACATGATAAAGGAGGAGAACCAGGATCCGAATTTGTTTGGGCAGACTAGGACTACGGGGGAAGAGCAGGACACGGTCCACCAGGACAAGGAGCCCTCCGGTCCGTCCGGTTCCGGTCCACAGGTCTGTGTTTCTGTTTTCAGTGGGAGCGAGTCAAGAGATGAAGCTAACTGTTAGCTGCAACTCTATATTGTGGTTCACTAAAAAGTCTAAAACCTAACTTGCCTACTTTATTTCCTGCTGTAGTGCTGTTACGTCACTTTATTAAATTTTAATATTTTTTCATGCGAGAAAGTAACTGTTTAACTTCTTGAGTCAAGTAACAGAGAATTTTATTGTCAGAAATGGTAACAGTTATAACGGGGAAAACAGTAACTTTTTGAGCTATTAAACGCTCTAATTCCCATCACTGGTTACTATATCAACTAAAGCGCTGACATGTTTTGTTTAATTTCAAAGTCTAATTTGTACTGGAAATAATTCAGCTTGTAAGAATTGTATTAATGAAGAATTTAAAAAGGAAAACAAAACAGCAGCATCAACAAGCTGTATGATGATGATGACGGTAGTTAATGTCCATCAATCATCCATCATTGATTGATTCTCTCTCTCTTCCTGTCTGTTGCCATAGAAACAAGATCACACCAAGAAGAAATCACACAGCTGTAATGAGTGTGGTAACACGTTCAGGACCTCAGTTCAACTGAACGCTCATCGCCGGCGGCGCCAATGTGGACAGACTGTGTACAGGTGCGAACAGTGCGGCACATCATGCACCGACTTGTCCAGACTGAAAATTCACCAGCGCATCCACACCAGAGAGAAACCGTACAGCTGCGAGCAGTGTGGGAAGGCGTTTGCTGACTCCAGTGGGTTAACGGTCCACCGGCGCATCCACACCGGAGAGAAACCGTACAGCTGTGAGCAGTGTGGGAAGGGGTTCGCTACCTCCTCAGATTTAACGGTCCACCGGCGCATCCACACCGGGGAGAGGCCGTACAGCTGTGAGCAGTGTGGGAAGGCGTTTGCTGACTCCAGTGGGTTAACGGTCCACCGGCGCGTCCACACCGGAGAAAAACCATACGTGTGTGGGCAGTGTGGGAAGGCGTTTGCTGACTCCAGTGGGTTAGCGAGCCACCGGCGCGTCCACACCGGAGAGAGGCCGCACAGCTGTGAGCAGTGTGGGAAGGCATTTGCTGACTCCAGTGGGTTAGCGAGCCACCGGCGCGTCCACACCGGAGAGAGGCCGCACAGCTGTGAGCAGTGTGGGAAGGCGTTTGCTGACCCCAGTGGGTTAACGGTCCACCGGCGCATCCACACCGGAGAGAAACCGTACAGCTGTGAGCAGTGTGGGAAGGTGTTTATTAACTCCAGTGGGTTAGCGAGGCACCGGCGCATCCACACCGGAGAGAAACCATACGTGTGTGGGCAGTGTGGGAAGGGGTTCGCTACCTCCTCAGATTTAACGGTCCACCGGCGCATCCACACCGGAGAGAAACCGTACAGCTGTGAGCAGTGTGGGAAGGTGTTTATTAACTCCAGTGGGTTAGCGAGGCACCGGCGCATCCACACCGGAGAGAAACCATACGTGTGTGGGCAGTGTGGGAAGGGGTTCGCTACCTCCTCAGATTTAACGGTCCACCGGCGCATCCACACCGGAGAGAAACCGTACAGCTGTGAGCAGTGTGGGAAGGGGTTCGCTACCTCCTCAGATTTAACGGTCCACCGGCGCATCCACACCGGGGAGAGGCCGTACAGCTGTGAACAGTGTGGGAAGGGGTTCACTACCTCCTCAGATTTAACGGTCCACCGGCGCATCCACACCAGGGAGAGGCCGTACAGCTGTGAGCAGTGTGGGAAGGCGTTTGCTGACTCCAGTGGGTTAGCGAGCCACCGGCGCGTCCACACCGGAGAGAGGCCGCACAGCTGTGAGCAGTGTGGGAAGGCGTTTGCTGACTCCAGTGGTTTAACGGTCCACCGGCGCGTCCACACCGGAGAAAAACCGTACGTGTGTGGGCAGTGTGGGAAGGCCTACAGCCAATCCCACAACCTGAAGAAACACCAGCAGCTCCACAGCAGCTAGAGGACGGGACGCTCCGGTCCTACACCTGAGCAACTAATGATTATTTTCATCATCGATTAATCTCTTGATATGTAAATGATTAATGGATTAGTTGTTTGGTCAATGAAATGTTAAAAAATGTTGAAAAATATCAGTGTGTTTCTCAGACCACCAGATGACGTCCTCAAATGTCTTGTTTTGTCCACAAACCAAAGAGCGACTCATTTTATTGTCATGAAGGAGCAAAGAAACCAGATATATTCACATTAAAGAAGCTGAAATCAGAGAATTTTGATTATTTATAAACTCTTAAAACTGATTATTGATTAAAAGCTTAGAATGAGTTGTTTACAAATAGGTGGCGGTGCACCCACCGGAGTGGACAAACTTGGCTCAAACACTCTATTATTTAATGTCTGTGACTCGGCTTGTGCCCGGAGGATGATCGATGTTTTGTTTTTTACTGCCGTTATAAAACACACGGTGCTACAGCTGAGCAGCATTAGCAGCTAGGCTACATCTTACAATGTTGAACGGTTGTTATACAAAGTGCAGCCAGACACCAGGCTGGAGAGAGAGAGACAGTAGAGGCTCCTCTGACAGCTGTGGAGCTGCAGCTGAACCGGCTGCAGAGCCGTTGTTACAGCTGATCATACCGTATATGTCCCAGTACGTTGTCCTCTGATCTTCCTTCATGGGACCGCACTGCGTAACTGGCACATCCTGTCAGTCCTCCTGTGTAACTTTTTGCTGTGAAATATGACTGAAGGCACAAATGCAAGTCTGCACGTGTGTTAAAAAAATTGAATAAAATGATAGTAATTGGTCAAAGATATTGTTGTCAGTTTGTGGTGAGTTTTCGAACGTGTTTGTCCTCGGCGGTGTCAGGATGAAAAACAGGAAAACTGACATTGCGTGTTTGTTTATTCCAAGAGAGGACAAACAACGACGTACCGGTTAACTATTTATTAAATTGGATCATCAAAGGAAATCAGATACAAAAACTCTCCTGTTCAGGAAATCGCAGTCTGTAAGCAGTTAGCTGCAACCACCATCCCAAGACAGCAAGAATTCTCTGTCATCTGCAATTTGCATCTGGCCAAGACAAAGGCGTTACATTGGTTTTTAATATTTCGCACTATGTGTGTGTAATTAACTCTTATTGGTCAAAAAACAGTTGGGGAGTGGCTGTGGTTTAAACTTAGCCCTCCCTTCGTTGGTGCCCTCTGGCTGGCACAGGTTGGTCCCATCTCTCCAGCACACGAACCTCTGGGCCTGAAACACAACAAAACCCCTACACTGACGTAACTTTTCCATCCCAGGTGTCTGAGGGGTCAGGGCAGATAATACAGACCATTAAAGCTCTTCCTCACAATGCTTCATTCAGCGGGCCACAGGCCTCTCATCCTGTCCTCCCTTCGGCCTTGGAGATGTTTTGCTTTCACTGTGGCTCTGTGTGCTCTCAACTTTGCCTCTGAATGATCAAACAGGTTACTGGTACTCATTGCATTAAGCTCAACACAAATCTATATGGTTTGCTTACAAGTTTCAGTTGTCTTTAAACTCAATGGGTTAGTCAAAAATATAAGACACAATAGGTTAGTTAAAACATGAGACTAAACTTTACTACTACTTCAAGTGAATGCATAAACAGGTACATGAAGGCAAATGTTTCACACCACACAGGATTAACTTGTTTAATTGGGTAAAATGAGTAAGTGCTCAGTCTAACAATCATCAGTGAGATATATTCAGTGTTGATCAGTACTGTCAAAGTGGAGAATATGTGTTCAGTGTTAGTTCTGATGATGACGTAACTGTGTGCAGTTTGGAAGTCTCCAGTGTACAGACACAGGTTCAGCTTTATTCCATCAGTCAGTAAAACAATGGTGTTCTGTTTTATTTGTTAGTCAGTAAGGCACAATATCAACTTAAGTTAGTAAAGGTAAATATTCAGTGTTAACTCATTGAGTGCCAACCACGTAATTTCTCGTTTTTCGTTCCCATGCGTTGAGTGCCAAAAACGAGATTTTTCGTTTTTTGCTTTTTTTTTTTAATTATGAAACTAGACACTTTAATGCACATTATATGTAAATTTGGGGACTCTACGACGAGGAGAACTGAAATAGATGACGATCAAAGTCACATGACAGCTCATGATCTGGAAGTTTTTTTTATCATAACTCAGCTTCTGCAAACGGAGTTCTGCATGTGGATGCAGCAGCTGCTCTGCTCTCACCTGCGCTGCTGCTCCAGCTGCTCCAGCTGCTCGGAGCAGAAACAGGAAGCTCTCAGCCGACTGTCCCGCCCGGTCTTCATCTGGAGCAACACCGTGTCCTCCCGCGGTAAAATCTGATGGTCTCTGGGCCAAAGCAGACCACCGGCACCGACCCGTACCACAGACGGACCGCGACCACCGGCGGGACCGGTGTTCCCGAGCCGCTGTGGCCGACAGACCCTCACGTTCCGCGGCGAGAGGCTGTGACACGGCACGGTGCGTCTGTGTTATTGTTGTTTAGTGGTGCCCCCCCGCCCCCGCCCCCGATGGTGGTTTTGTGAATAGAACAACAATTGTTGTATATATTTATCTTACACGAGCCCTTTGATCCAGAAATGCGAGTGTCAGAAGAGCGACAGGCACAAACAGAGCACCTTTCATAAAAGACGCTCTATCTCCTTTTCTAGAAAAAAAGGAGGGATTTTGGTGAAACCCAGCCATGTTTAGCTTGAGTTTTCTCAGGAACGGAGGCACGTAGAAACAAACGGTTTGTGGTCATTTGAAGCATAAAGTTAAACCTTTCAATTGAGCTACAGTATGTGTTGGTGGCAATAATAATGAATACACTATGGCTCTACATAAAAAGTCAAAAATGGTCTAAATTGCCGGTACACTTGACTAAAACTTTGGAAAGGAGCGCGGCACTCAATGAGTTAAGACAGTTTTCACCCTAACAGCGGCCACCGTTTGCTGAGGGGAAGGGTGAGGGAGTGGGTTCCAGTGTGCCATTCCGGACTCTTATTGTTATGTTTCGGCCATGATTTGTATATTGGTATGTTTTTTGTCTTGTATATTATCCCACTGTACATTATTAGCCGGCCGGGGACACACCGGCCGATGTCAACCGATTGTTGTTGTTCACACCAGACGGCAAAAGGCTGGTAATAGTTTAGCTTCATCAGGGATGTGATTTTTCCGGATTTTTAGACATGAAAATGTGACCCCCGTAAATCATGCAAATCCACTTTTTTTTTTAGAGGGAGGGTGAGGGGGGGGACGGCCATTATCCACCGTTTGACCCACACAGCCATAGGTGTTGATATTGCCCCGACCATTGAGCAGTAGCTAAGGTAACAAGAAGACGTAGCAGCGGTAGTCTGTAGTTTTTTTCCTCTCTCTCTCTCTCCTTTTTTTTTGCCGTGGTAGTGTTTGTTGGAGCGGCGTGGTGCTGCACGTGACACACTGACGTTAGTGTGTTTACATTTACGACGAGCATTAATTCTCTGTCCGAACCCGTTAAAAAAAAAGAAAAGCCCGGCCTCGCGCGTCATATTCTCTGCGCGAACCCGGCCCGAACCAGTGCGTCCGGACGGGTTGGGCCGTCCACGCGCCCTTATTAGAGCCCAAAACAACAGTCCAGAGAGCCGAGGAACAGAGAGAGACAGCACAGCAACAGGTGGGTGTGTGTGTGTGTGCGTGTGCTACCTGCTGAGGGGGCTCTCCAGCCACAGCTCCTCACTAGACCAGTTCTGAGTTCAGTTTAAGTTTCATACACTCCAGCCATTCTTGCCATTACAATGATAGGAACCTCAGTCAGTACTAAATCTGCTTTTGTTTTTATTATTTACTTAAGCAGCTACAAAAAATATTAGACATGTACCACACATCTGGCTGGAAGGTCTCAATGGTTCAAGAACTTTTTTTTCCATCATTAAATATTAAAATGGAGCTAAGTACTGCATGTTTGTTTTCCTTTTAAATAAGTTCAATATAAAGTGCTAATTCCACCTGCCACAACTGGCTCTCTCTCTCTTGTCTCTCTCGCTCTCAGACACATTTTTAATGATCAAATGACTGTGAATGATGTCACAGTGTGTGTGATATTCGCAACACACACACACACACACACAAACACACACTGTAATAATATCTGCACCTATTGATTGACATGCTGTTTTTGAGTTTTTTTTCTCCTTAAATTAATTGTTTTCTGTTTGTGTATATACTTTTAATATAAAGTGTCAAAATTATGTCATTGTGTGTAATGGTTACACCCCGCCTTTCCGAAGCCCCGCCTTTCCGACAATAGACTTCCATTCATCGTAATAGCGGGGTTTTCTATTTTTTCTAAAGACCTATTCCGAAAAGGCTATTGGGGGAAACCCCCAGTGCGCAGTGCGCATTGATCCTTTTTTCCTTTTTGGGGTCAAACAGATCATGTGCATAATTAACTGCAAAACAAGCAAATACTTCATATTAATGACATATAATGTGCATTATGCTTCTAGCCTGTCTAGCCTCTACCTGGTCTTTTTACTAAACTTAACCAACTCCTTTC
>NC_139894.1:35895685-36113185 GCF_905171665.1 Trachurus trachurus
CCCTCGGCTACCACTCTTCTGCAGTTCAAGGTGCCCATCCACCACTTTAACATCACTGAACTTCTGTGATAACTGGTCAGTAAGTGAGTGATAGTTCTTGTTTGGGACAGGGCACTTGATTTCGAGGAGCTCACAAGAGTCGATGATCCCATCTGGACTCGCTGATAGCCATGGTTCTGCAACACTAATAACGGTGCCAGTGTGTGTAATGTTTATTCCCTGCTCTTTAAGTGTGTTACAGGCTGTCTCTTCTTTTTCCTTCCCGTAGTTAGTGGCCTGGTTACCACGAAAGGTGGGATACATGTGCTCACACAAAAATGTGTCACTATTTGTACCTGTACGTACAGGTACCCTTTTTGCTGAGCTGGCAGTGATTCAGATTTTTCTTGAACTGTGCCACAAACCAGATTGACTCTGCTCCCTTGTCTTCAATTCTAGGTCACGAGCTTGTTCACTATCTATGTTAATGTAAGCCTTGTAAAATAATTTGCATTTTTCACAGCTCAGGTCCCCATCATGACTTTGATGTGGCTGCTGAGCTGCACCTGCACCCTGGTCCACTCTACTGCCCTGTGGTTCTGATGGGGTGGCATTATAACATTTTGCAAGTAGTGTGTTCTTCAGCAGAAACAGAGGTTTTGTGTGTGATTTGTCAACACTCTCTTTGAAGTCTTTGTGGTGCTGGTAATGTGGGGTGTTTGGGAGTTGACAACTAACAGTAATCTGTCCCTTGAGTTCATCTTCTGCCTTGTGGTGCCTAAAAGTAATCTGGCTCAGACGCTTGGGCTGCAGATTCTTAGAGGTCCCTTCATTCCACCTGCGCTGCTCGTCTGTGCATGCAATCCCTGTCTTTCCACTAGCCACTGCATTCTGAACCTGACTATAACAATCAATATATATTTTTTAACCTCAATGTTCTCCCTGCATTATTTAAAGCTTAAAAATATATAGAAACCTGTAATTATTATTGATTATTATTATTATCGAGGATGTTATGATGCCATGTAAAGCCCTTTAAGACAAACTACAGGATTTTCCCAATCCTGCTATGCAGGAACAGCCTACAGTCTCAATAACATTGGCTCTTGTCATCACCCACGCCAGATGTTTTGGTTTTGTCGTGCTCTGACTTGGCTCAACTTCAGCCTTCAGAAAGGTAAACACCCCCTCCTTTCTGCACACAATTTTTCCGATTTTCTTGCTATGAAGATAGTTATATGCCTCGGTGCTTTTATAATTCCTATGTTCTTCGCCATCAACACCTTCACTAAAAATAAAATAATTTACTATGTCAATATAACTGACGTCCAGCCACTGCCTCAAGTCATCCACCCATTCTGTCAGAGTAGACGGATGGGGCACTTTCTCTATAATGTTACCGTCCTCTTTTGTTAAATAATCAGATCCAGCTGGCCAGGAAAACTGGGGCCGATGTCCCGACTGTAGTGCTCACTAAGCCGCCGGGCAGCTTGGTGTAACTCCTCATCTCCTGCGCGCAGCAGTGTGTTGGGGTGAATTGCCTCAAACATATTCACAATTCCATTTAAGCTGGTGAATCTTCGGGACAGTTGCTGGATGACAATATTAACACAAGCATTGAAAACGTTCACCCTAAAGTTGCTCTATGCGTCAGTGAGGCGATTTACCCAACCATCTTCGTGGTTTGGCCATTTTACGTTTGTGTCACTAAGAAGGAATTTTGTTTTTACGACTGAGCTGGCTTAAGTTATTTTTAGTTTTGCCGGTTGCTACGTTAGCCGCTAGCTGTTGCTACGTGAAACGGAAGTTGAAAACCGACTACTCTGACAATGAAAAAAAAAAAGTCGAAATAGTGGGACGCTTGAAAAATAATGTTAATGCCGCTATTCCGAAATGTCGGAATAGCAGCATGTAACCAAATTAAGCACTGAGAGTGACTGACAGACCCGTGTTTCAGACCAAACACTCTATGTAAGTGATTGCTGTCGGAAGATATAACTATTTAAGACTTATATTAACACAAATATTCCGCTTACTTCTGCTTTAATATACTCAATAGCCTAACTTTAAGAAGCATGATGCCCCCCCCCCCCCCCATAACATTTTATTTTTATTTATTTAAACCTTTATTTTAACTCGTTGGTGACTGAGGTTTCCCTCATTTACAGGGACGACGAGTTTACAAGCAGCAGCAGAACACAACAATAACAGTTAACAGTTGAATATTAGGAGAGGAGAATATTCCATGAGTTGGGAGCATCAAAGGAAAAGGCAGATTTACCAAACTCTGAGTGTACAAAAGGGACTTTAAGAAATAGTAAACGGCCGCATTACGTCTGTCCGACTATCCATTTCTCCGACCATACATTTCTTTATTTTTGCGTCCATTAGTCCGACCTCCCACTTCTCCGACTTAAGTAGCCCTAACCCTTAACCTTACCCTAAACCTAACCTTAACACTGTAGAATGGGTAGTCGGAGAAATGAGCCGTCGGACTTTTGGGCAGTCGGACTGACGTATGCTCCCCATAGTAAACCACTAGAGCGAGTAGAATAAGATCCAGAGCGCCATTCTAATAAAGATGAGATGTATGGGGGCTGTTTACCAGTAAGGGCCTTAAAGATAAACATATACCAGTGCTTCATGCGTCTGTCAGAAAGTGAGGACCAACCAACTTTTTCATAGAGTAAGCAATGATGAGTGTCATAACTATCCCCGGTTATAAATCTGAGAGCAGAGTGATAAATGGAATCCAGAGGTTTGAGGGTTGTAGCTGCTGCATGTCTATAAATGATATCACCGTAGTCCAAAACTGATAAAAAGACTGATTCTACAATTCTTTTCCTGCTGAGTAATGGGAAATATACTTCGGTACAGAAAGCCAACCTTCTGTCGCAGAGTGGAGGAGGCAAGGACATTAATATGCAATTTAAAAGTTAGCTTTTCATCAAGCCAGAGACCAAGGGATTTATATCTAGTGACTCGTTCTATGGATGAGCCATCTATGGTTAATAAAAGTGTATTGGAATCCAGGTTACGGGAACGAGTGAAAAGCATAAACTTGGTCTTTTTTTCATTTAAGACTAATTTCAAATTAATAAGAGCCTCCTGCAGAAATTTAAATGAGAGCTGCAATTTCTCAGTGGCTAACTATACAGAGTCAGCAATGCAATATAGAATCGAGTCATCTGCATACAAATGGGCATGACAGTCATTAGGTGAAGAGAGAATATCATTGATATAAATGGTAAAAAGGACAGGACCCAGGACAGAGCCTTGTGGCACACCTTTGGTTACAGGCAGGAATTCAGAACAAAAATTACCAGACTTTACACATTGGCGCCTAGAAGATAAATAGTCAGCAAACCAATCACAGGCATTAGCATGTAAACCTATGTTATGTAGACTATTCAACAGTATTTGATGATCGACTGTATCGAATGCTTTCGACAAGTCAACAAATAAAGCAGCACAGTGTTTTTTCTTGTCTAATGCTGTGATTATGTCATTGGTAACCAGAGTGATGGCTGAAGTTGTACTGTGATTGGCTCTAAATCCTGATTGTTGGGGACTGAGTATTGAGAAGGTGGAAAGAAAGCCCTTCAGTTGATTGTTTATCAATGTCTCAAGCACCTTTGCAAGGCAAGGTAACTTAGAGATAGGACGATAATTGTCTGGGTTATCCCTGTCTCCTCCTTTGTGCAGGGGAATGACATGGGCGGATTTCCAAACAAGGGGACATTTGCCAGTGGAGATGGAAAGATTAAATATGTATTTGAGTGGCTCTGCAATAAATGGGGCTGCCAGCCTGATGAAAAATGGTTCTAAATTATCCTCACCAGTAGAGCTTCTAGGATTAATCAATAGTAGCTGGTGTAGTACCTCTTGCTGAGAGACAGGGTTAAGAGAGAAGCAAGGGTTAAACAAACAATCAGAGCTGACAATTTGTGGAGCAACAGTGGGCCTGAAATTCTGATCGAACAGAAGGCCAGCATCAGCAAAATGTCTATTAAATGCTTGACAGATGTTGGTTTCGCCAGAGACATCAAAATCATTTACACACACATGATGATAACATTCGCTGGAAAGCTGTCCAATAAAACAGTTGATGATCAAGTAGGCTACACCTGGTTGTTTTTATGTGCTTCCCTTTTCCCAAAAGGAACTGGGACGGAACAATGTGATTGTCCGTTGGAAAGCCTTCCAATAAAACAGTTGACATTTATCAAGTACACATGGTTGTTTTTATGTGCTTCCTTTTCCCCAAAAGGAACTGCGACGTAACAACGTGATTGTTGGTTTCTCATAGCACAAAAGTTCTAGCTTTCACACATTATCAAAAAACTAAACATAACTAGTCAGTCAATAAATATTTGTTAAATAAAATAAATTGCCAGTTATAAAACGTAATAAGATAAGTACTTTCAAATATGTTAGTATTGTGGGCAGTAGCGGAACGAATCAGAGCCGGGCTAGGGGCAGGGTACATGACCGGGCCCTTTAAACCCAAATAATAAAGCTCATCATAACATCATTTTAGAATCATTGGTAGAATCGCCTGTCAGTCAACTTCGGCCAACCAATTGGCACTCTGGGATAACTAAAGTCCTTCCTATCACAGTTTTAGCTCCATGGTTTACCTACAGTGGCTGGCATGGAGAGAGACGGCAAAGGAGACCGAACCTGTCAATTAAAACAAAGGTGAAGCTTCAAACCCACAGAATCGTTAGGAGAGAGTAAGAATCAGTGATGACGGTGCTTCACACGCTGAAAGTTTTGACTCATCTGATGAGCATGATTATTTAAAAAAATATATATGAGAAAGTTCAGACTTAAACTCAGCTCCAGCTCTGTATACAGACCTGTTGAGCTCTTACACTTTTTTTTTTTTTACCTTTCACACAGCACAGACACAGTGACAACACACATTATACGCACAATGTAAATTGTGTGTTTTCCATTTATTTAGTAAATATTTTTGTTTGAAAGAGGAAAGAAAGCTAATTTCTCATTTAAAAAATCTGATGAAGCTTTGAAGTCAATATTCAGCTTCTTTTATCTCACATTTAAGACATTTGGTGAAAATAGAATGCCAGAATGACAACATTTATGCTCAAAAGGCCATTTTACAAAATTTCATTTTAACTTGTTTTCTACACTTATCTATTACTGTATTCATATCCTATTTCAAGCACCAAAAGAGTTTGTTCTCATGACTGAAGGAGTGTTTTCACAAGGGATTTGAAATTTTTCAGAAAATGTTGGCCTAAATTATTTCTTTATACAGTGTTCTAGGACAAATTGGCCTCAGTGTACTTAGAGCGGAAGATTAGACATAAAACACTTGAGTATTGTTACATCTGTCTATCAAACATGTCTGTATTCAGTTTTAAGCAGTGTATGTGATTTGGTGTCTGCGCTTAGAGTGGGCCACAAACAAAAATCTTGTTTAGGGCCACCAAAATGCTAGGGCCGGCCCTATACGTCTAGCTCTCTTGATTGTGATAATTAGAAAAAAACTGTCCGCATGATCGGAGCTCCTCCGGGTCCCAATCCTTGGGAGAGGCCCACGTGTCACCAAGAGAAAAAAGACCACTGAACAAGATCTTTGTGACTTTCAAAAGGTTATTCTTAACAGCCTCGTCAAACCGCAGGACCATGATGAACTCTATTTCATGAGTCTTGTTGGACCATTTAAAATCACAGGTTCGAATGAAAATTGAACTCGAATGAAAACTTGCACTGCGCCAACTGTGCCACGAAACTAGGGCCCAGAGTGTTCAGTGTGGCTGACCATACCATTCAATCCACTGAGGACGCACTCTTGTTCCTCCACGATGCCTTATAAACATTGAATTACATTTGTAGGCTGTAGGCCTGTTTGAGTTTTTTTTTTTATTGTGTGATGTAAAGATTTAATTTAATGTTTATTTAAGGCATATGTTGCTGCAGAGACTAGACCATGAAGTGCAGTACAGCAGAGTTATGTATGGTGTTGAAATTTTTGTGAAAGGTAATATTACACAAGATGGAACTCAAATTGCAGAAAGATTTAATTCTTATTTTGTGGAGTCAACACAGACTATACTACTCTGAGTATGTTTCCAGTGGATCACAACCAACCTGTTTTTGAGTTGTGCGAAACAATTATATTCCTTTAAGTACTCCAAAGCTCCAAAGGATGTGTATGGCCTAGACACAATGTTTTTTAAAAACAAGAAATTATATTAAAATCTTACATTTAAAAAAACCAATAAATCAGTAGTAAACACAGCAAAGTTTCACTTATAAAATCACAAACTCACTGTCAATAATAGCATTTAAATAGAGTACTGCTGATTTTGTTATGTCACACCTGTCATACTGTCTGACTAGCTGGTCACAAGCCTCTTGTTCAACACTAAAATCTGTACAAGTAGTCCATCATCAGGCTGTGAAAGCACTGGACAAGAAGATGAATGCTTGTCATCGTCACAGCATTACAAATTACAACTTACTGAGCTGGGATAATTTTGTTAAATTCAAAAATGCCTGTCTTACTTATAAGATCGTGCATGGCTTGGCTCCTCCCCCCCTTGGTGCTTTTATAATACAGAAAACATCTACTGACAGGCATACCAGGTCTATCAGCAGAGTGGACTGTGTAGTTCCAAACAGACGGACTGCTTTTGTCCAGGCTGCCATATCTGGAATATTCTTCCAGCGCAGCTCAGGGAGTATGACACTTATCTTTCTTTTAAAAGAAATGTAAAACTATGGTTGAGAGATGGTCAAGTATGTGACCATCTGCTCTGAAATGTATTTGTATTTTATTGTACGTATTGTATTGTATTGTATGCAATGTATTTTATAAGTAGGCATCGTCCTTTTAATGCATTTTTATTATTGTAGTGCTCAAGTCACCTGCCCCAGAGACTACGGTTGAAAATTAGCCAACTTGGCTAAACCGGCATGTTTGCAGAAATGTTTATTAATGTGCACTATCTCTGTATATTTTAAACCACTAAACTAAACTAAACTCTGTGTTTCCACAGATCCACCAGAGCTCCATCTCTCTGCACCAACCGCCACCTGCATTGCCCCATATCACTCACCTAATAAAATTTTATTTGGGCTGTATACTTGGGGATGGAACATCTTTTATGAGTGGACTTTTGTGACAAAGAAAACAAAAGAAAGACATGCTCATCTCCTCAGGGAAGGGCAGGTGCTGAGTAAATAGTGTAATGTAACGAAGAGGATTAAGGACTCACCACTCTGCAGGACATCTAAGCAAACAAATCAATCATTTACTGTGACGTACGTTATGGGCGAGTGTGCTCTTCGTCAGACAAAAAGTGCTATGAGAGGTCATCTTAAAGGGACAACAAGTGTTTTCACACTACATTTCCCATGAGCCTCCGCACGCACGGTGAAATTCTTGAACCGACGCAAGACGGACAACAGCGAAAGCCAAGAATGTTTTCATTCATCAAGAATGAAAGTCGGAGGTTCAAAGACGATCAGATACCGTCGTAGTTCCGACCATAAACTGCATTTCCACCACAGATAATAATAACAAAATAACGATAAAGACAAAACGATATATTTATCGAAAATGGAGCCATTTACAAGTGTAGGTAACGTAGATTCATCCACATTAATATGAGACTCTTTTATAACCAAATACAAAGTCCTCGTTGTCCCTTTAAAGGAGATATCAGTGAAATGTTTTTGTTAATATAAGTCCTAATTAGTCATATTTTCCGTCAGCAATCACTTACATAGAGTGTTTCGACCGGAACACGAGTCTCTCCGTCACTCTGCTCTGCTGTAACCCGAGGAGAAAACATTTCTTCTGGGATACAAGTGTTATCCAATGAGGAGAGAGAACGGCATGAAGGGCTGTGTGTGCAGCCAAGGGATGCACGTGAATGTGGTGACGTAGCACGAGGACCAATTGATGCCTGACAAGGGCGGGGGCTGCTAACTCATGGTGCATTCAAGGAAACTCGTACTTTGTGTTTTTCCTTCCTGTGAAGTCATACCAGTTCGATCTGGTACGAGTTCACGGGTCAGAAGTTACGAGTGGCCGTTATAGGGAACTTTCACAGACAACAGGATGGTAAAAACACGAGCTACGGGTTACCTGGAACGCTACCAAGTCGTAGTTGTGACTTGAAGCTGTAACTTACGGTTTCAAAAGCCTGCCTTGAACGCAGCATTAGCCGAAACGGCCGTGAAGCTGATATCTGCTTTAAGTAAAGGTGATCACATGGTAAAATTAAGGTCACATCACAGCAGCTGCAGGGATTACAAGATACAGATCAGCTTTTGTAATTGTTGTAATTTAAGAGAACCATGCATTCAGACAAAGACACAGATGTAAATAACAGCAGTCCACAATAGCAACAATTCTGTTGTCAGGTCTGGAGTCACTGCACTTTTGGGACAGTAATTTTGTAATCACTAGTCTATGTTCCCCTATTGCACAAAACCTAGATACGGGATTAAGCCGGGATATGTTGGTTATCCTGGCTGAATTTAGCCTCAAATCGGTTCTATTTCGTCCCTCCTGACCGCCAGAGGCGGTGCTTTAAGCACTGGATAACTCCGCCCGCGCTAGCGCATGTCGAGTACGAATAACAACAATGTCACCTGTGACCCCTGCATGACCTCCGGGAGGCTATATCTTCCGGTGTCAGCAGGCAATCGGCTCCTTCATTCTTCTCGCGACCGCGCGTCGAGGTGTACGTAAGTATAGCATGGCCATTTAATTGGCCTGGTACAGTTATTACTGGCGTGCTGCTGGCTTTGTGCAGCCTCGTGCCTCCGTGGCGGGAGTAACGGGCTGATTTGCACGTTGTATGTTCTTTACCTACTCTGTAAAGGTGGCTGGCTGGGTGGTGGCGTTTCCGCCCCTCACCTTCTAGCATTGCACGCAGCTGCTGAGGGCTGTGTTGCTAGCAGGTTGGTGCTGCTTTGAATGCTATTAACTGTTCTTTTTTGTGTTTCTCTGTTAGTGTTCAAAGTATTATTGAAGGATTCAACTGTGTTATTGAGGTAGGGTTCCAGTCCCTCTTCTAGCTCAGTTGTGTTAAAAACTGCTTACCTTGTTAAGCCGGTGCATATTCTCATTTGTCCAGGTCATAGTATTTCAAAGGAGGTTAAATCGAAAGCAACTGGACTTAGTTATTTGTCTAGGAAGACGTTTCACCTCTCATCCAAGAGGCTTCATCAGTTCATGTACGCAGCTGACCAGGCTGGGACTGGTCCAACTATCTGGTGTGGAGACTCACTATTTAACCTCTTGTGTGGGCGTTTCACAAGGGTGATGATGTCACTGGTTCCCTTTTGTGCTCCAAGTGCCAACGACAGTCGTTGGAGTGACAGTCGTTGGTGGGAAGTTGGTTTCGACTTCGTTAGTGCCCTATTGTGTTCTAACGGCAGTCGTTGGAGTCACTTGCCACTTGTGAACAGTGGTTGTTCTTTGAGGCTAGATGGTTGAGTCTCCTGGGAAGGGATGAAAGGGCAGCATTGTAAATTGGAGATAGGTGGTGTCTCAGACCTCCTCCCCTGTTGAGGGAAGGTTTCTCTACTTTAACAAAAATGGCTTCTTTAACTCCTCTTTCAAACCATCTGTCCTCTCTGTCTAGGATTTGGACATTGCTGTCCTCAAAGGAGTGGGCTTTCTCCTTGAGATGTAAATGAACAGCAGAGTCCAGTCCTGAGGAGTTTGCTCTCCTGTGTTGGGCCATGCGTTTATGCAGTGGTTGTTTTGTTTCTCCAATGTAGAGGTCTTTGCATTCCTCGTTGCATTGGACTGCATACACCAGATTGCTTTTGTGGGTGTGTGGTGTTTTGTCCTTGGGATGTACCAGTCTCTGTCTGAGTGTGTTGCTGGGTTTGAAATACACAGGGATACGGTGTTTGTTAAAGATCCTCCTGAGTTTTTCTGATACTCCAGACACATATGGAATTACTATGTTCTTTCTCTTGTTTTGTCTTTCTTTCTCAACCACTTTGCTGGTTTTCTTTCTGGAAGCAGCTGCAGTTTTCACAAAGGTCCAGTTAGGGTAACCACAAGTTGTGAGGGCGCCTCTCAGGTGCTTGTGTTCTGACCCTTGGGCCTGTGAGCTGGTGGGCACGTTATCAGCTCTGTGTTGCAAGGTTCTGATAACACCAAGCTTATGTTCCAGAGGGTGGTGAGAGTCGAAAAGTAGATATTGGTCTGTATGTGTGGGTTTTCTGTATACCCCAATGTGGAGGCTCCTGTCCTTTTTCATATGGACGTCACAATCTAAGAAAGGCAGACTATTGTCCTTGACATCCTCTCTGGTGAACTTGATGTTTTTGTCCACTGAGTTAATGTGTTCGGTAAAAGCTTGCACTTCTTTGGTTTTGATTTTAACCCATGTGTCGTCCACATACCTGAACCAGTGGCTCGGTGTTGTTCCTTCAAAGGAGTTTAAAGCCTTGTTCTCTACCTCCTCCATGTACAGATTTGCCACAATAGGGGATACTGGTGAACCCATGGCACAGCCATGTTTTTGTCTGTAAAATTTGCCGTTGAACTGGAAGTATGTGGTGTTCAGGCATAAATCCAGAAGCTGGCAAATATGTTCGGGTTTGAGTTTTGTTCGGTTTTGCAGGGAGTTGTCTTGTGTGAGTCGTTCCCTTACTGTGGCCGAAGCCTCCATAGTTGGAATACAGGTAAAAAGAGAAGTCACATCGTAGGATACCATAGTGTCATCTGGTTCCATTTTTATGTCCCGGACTTTACCCACAAAGTCTATAGAGTTTTGGATGTGGTGTGGGGTGTTTCCCACCAACGGAGCCAAGATGTTGGCTATGTGTTTGGCTATGTTGTAAGTGACCGAGTTTATGCTGCTGACAATGGGCCTGAGCGGGGACCCTTCTTTATGGATTTTGGGGAGTCCATATAGGCATGGGATTGAATCCTGGGGATAAAGCCGGTAGTATTGTGTTTTGTCAATGACCCCTTCTTTTTGTAATTGTTGTAGACATTCTATCACCTTCTTTTTTGTTGTATTGAGCACAACTGTGCATCTACCCTTGTCTGCTGGGAGGATAGTAATGTTTTGGTCTTTGCTCAAAGCCGTCACTGCTTTCCTCTCCTCAAAGGTGAGGTTGGAGGGGGGGACCTTAGCCTCGGCCACCGCCGCTGACACCTTTAACCTTAGCTGATCTGCCTCAGTTCCGGTTAAGTTGTTTTTCCTTATAGCAGATTCTGTAGCTGTAATCAAATCCACTATAGGTAGCTCTTTCGGTGTCATGGCGAAATTCAAGCCTTTGGCTAGGACCTCTTTCTCAGGTTGGGTGAGTTCTCTGTCAGACACATTCTTAACCCATTTGTTTTGTGTTTCTTTCTGTGCTGAATGGTCAGTTTTTTGCCCCCATGTGAGTATTTCTGTGTTATTGTCAACATGTCGAGATTGTAAATTGCGGAATTTCTTGGTTTGTCTCTCTTTGCTTTTGTTATGTTGTGATAGTTGTGCCTTTTGGGTGAAATCCACCTTGTTGGTGAAGGTTGCGTTCCTGCCCCCTCTCCCAACTTGGCTTTGTGTTTCAAGGTGTTGGCGTTTCCGTCCCGGCGACGTCACACCTTGTCTCTTTTTTGTGTTTTTTGTCACCTGGTTCCGGATGGCGCATGCCTGTGGCAGCTGTATGGCGTCCCTGGAGCCTGAGGATGGCCATGACCGGTGTGTGTCCTGCCTTGGTGTGGATCACCTGCGGGAGGAGGAAGACGGACGACCAGCTCTCCTCAAAGGTTGACCGTCTGGCGGCTGATATGGAGGAGATGAAGGTGCTTCTCCTTGGCCTGCAGCCTGCTGGTAGGATGCCACATGCTGCTGCTACGGCTACTCGGGGGTCACCGCTGCCAGTGGACGATGCCATCTCCATTGCAGCTTCGTCCAGCCAGTTTAATGATTCCGAGCAGGTTGAGTTGACGACTCCAACGGTAGCGGGCTCCTCGCATTCTTCGGCCTCGGATTCCCGGCGGGGCTCTGAGGATTCGTCCATGGGGGCAATCATCCGGGCTGCCCTGGCACGCCTGCAGCTTGATGCGCCTACCGAGGGTAGGGCTCCCAGTACTTTCTACAGGCGCAACCCCCCACCGGCGAAGACTGTGGTACACACACCGGATTTTTTGAAGGAGCTGCACTCTTGCTGGGCAGACACGTCGGCCTTCACCAGGCCGGGGTTGGATGAGCGGGCCTTGGCTGCCATGGAGGGTGCTGAGGCAGTTGGCCTTCTCCACATGCCAGCGGTGGAGCCTGCGATTGCGGCCTTGATCGTGTCTCCGGATGAGGCAATGAAGCCTGACCCCCGGTGCCCTTCTGCCCAGTGTAAGGTCACTGATGATTATGTCTGCAGGGCTTACACCACAGCAGCGCGAATCGGCCGCCTGGGAAACACCCTGTCCCACTTCCTCTTGGCTCTCTCGACTTCTCTGCAGGATGTCCAGGTGGACGACTCCGTCCGCGACATCTGCGACGCCTCCCTGCAGACCTTTGCCTGCCAGTCGAGAGAATTGGGTCGGCTCATGTCCACTCTGGTCCACACTCGCCGTCACGTCTGGCTGGCCCAATCGCCCCTGACGGAGGCGACTCGCAGGGTCCTTCGTGGGGTGCCGCCGGCGCCTGGTGAGCTGTTTGGCTCCGCAGCCCTGGAGGCCTTGGACCGCACAGCTGAGGCAGATGAGACCAGGAGGCGACTGGCAGGTCTCCACAAGAGGACGCCTACCTTCAGCAGGCCGAGGGCTTTCCCATCTGCCCCTCCACGTCCTCCACAGATGCCTCCCCAGGCTGGTCAGCGGCCGTCGCGGCAGGACACCAGGAAGCCGACAGGCGACTTTCGTGCCACCGTGCGCCGCTCGCCGCGTCAGCAGCAGGCCGCTATGCCCGACCGCCGTTCCTCCGGTTCCTTCAGGGCCCGGGGGCAGCGGCGCTAGGGCCACGGGGCCGGTCTTCGGATGCTTTTCCCAGCAGCAGCTCAGTCACTGGGCTGCCTGCTGTCCGGACCCCTGGGTTGTGTCCACCTTGACCCAGGGCTACGAATTGCAATTCCGACGCCGGCCCCCTTCCTTTGGCCGGGTGAAGGTTACATCCATCGACGACCCGGCCAAGGCCCAAGCCCTAGCCCAGGAGCTGTCCACCCTCCTGGACAAGGGTGCCATCCTACCGGTGGACCCCCACCTTCATCCCGGGGGGTTTTATTCCACGGACTTCCTGGTCGGCAAGAAGGACGGCGGACTGCGACCCATCCTGGACCTGCGTGGTCTGAACAGGTATTTAAAGGTTCTGCCGTTCCACATGCTGACTACAGCAGTTGTTCAGCGTGTGGTCTGCCCCGGCGAGTGGTTCACAACCATAGATTTGAAGGATGCATACTTTCATGTCCCGATCGCGGCTCATCATCAGCCCTTCCTCAGGTTTGCCTTCCAGGGCCACCATTATCAATTCAGGGTGCTCCCCTTTGGGCTCTCCCTGTCCCCCAGGGTGTTTACCCGCTGTGTTGCGGCGGCCTTGGCGCCTCTGCAGGCAGGGGGCATGAAGGTCCTGCCTTATCTGGACGACTGGTTGCCGTGCGCGCCATCCCGGGCCCAGGTGATGCGGGATACCAACCGTCTAATGTTGCATGTGTCTCGACTGGGCCTCAAGGTCAATGTTGCAAAGAGTTGTCTGGTTCCCACTCAGCGGGCTGCCTATTTGGGTCTGGTTCTGGACTCCGTCGCCACGAAGGCCTACCTGTCGGAGAGGCGTGTGGACGACATCCTCCGACTCCTTCCTTTCTTCAAGAGGGGCAGGCGGCTGCCTTTCGTTCAGTTCCTGCAGCTCCTGGGCAAACTGACGGCCGCATCGACTGCTATACCTTCCGGCCTGCTGCTGCTGCGTCCGCTTCAGATGTGGCTGAACGCCTTCCATCTGGACCCAAGGTCTCACAAGCACAGGCTGCTCAGGGTGTCTCGGGTGTGTGTCCACGCCCTGGCGCCATGGCAGGACAGGGCGTTCCTACTGGGGGGCGCTCCTCTGGGGGTCCTTCCTTCCTTCCGAGAGACGGTTGCAACAGATGCATCCCTCGGGACTGCACGCAGCACATCAATGTGTTGGAGCTTCGGGCTGTCCACCTGGCTCTCCGCCGTTTTCTTCCGCACTTGCAGGGGAAACGTGCTGGTTCGGTCAGACAACAGGGCAGTGGTCTCCCAGATCAACCATCAGGGGGGCACCAAGTCGGCGCAACTGTTGCAGGTGTCCCAGCGCCTGCTGACATGGGCCACACCCCATCTGTTGAGCTTGCGAGCGATGTGTTTTGTGTCCTGTGCGGGCCCTGGCTGCCTATATCAGTGCCACTGCACATGTGCGGCAGACGGAACAGTTGTTTGTTTGTTATGGGGGTCGTAGCAAGGGGTTGTGCCCTCTCCAAACAGCGCCTTTCTCATTGGATTGTGGACACCATCTCTTGTGCTTACAGGATCAACGGTCGGGCATTGCCGGCGGGGGTCAGATGCCACTCCACACGCGGTGTCTCCACGTCCTGGGCTGCCCTGAGGGGCGTACCCCTGGATGACATCTGTTCTGCAGCCTCTTGGTCGTCGCCGGGTACTTTCCACCGCTTTTACCGGCTTAATGTTGCTGCTCCCCACCCGTTGGGCGTGGTCCTTTGCCCTGGGCCTTCGACCTCTCTTCAGTAAGGTGGGTTGTGGGATTCTTCATGACACTGTTGGTATATGTCATCCAGTGCTTAAAGCACCGCCTCTGGCGGTCAGGAGGGACGAAATAGAACGAAAGTTACAGTTGTAACTACGGTTCTATGAGTCCCGGATGACCGCCAGAGGCAGTATAGGATATACATAGGCCTATAGCCTATTTATACTATTTCCATGATGTAATTATGAGTTTCCACCAATTAGTTATAATTAATAATATTTTTGTCAGAGGCAAACCCTTAAAAAGGCTGTCAGTTCTAGGTCAAAACCACATGTGGCAAATGACACAGACAATGTAGGTATTGGGCTGATTTTAAATTGTATAGCTATAGGAAAAATACATCTCCCTCTCTCTCTCTCTCTCCCCCTCACATACACACGCACGCACGCACGCACGCACGCACACACACACACACCTGTAGCTGCGCTGTCCCTCTCCCTCTGTTCCCCTCCTCTGTTGCTTTGAGCTCCCAGCTGTGCATGGATACGTAACTACAGGTTATATCTGGCTTATCACCGGGCCGGTTCTGCCCCACCAACCCGACCGGACACGCCGGTTCGGATCGAGAATTTGCGCTAATGAGTCCGGCCACGTCGCGTCGGGGCTTCATCAGCAGGTCGGACCGTGTTGGGTTTTAAAGCAGAAGTGAGTGATATATTTGTGTTAATATAAGTCTTAAATAGTTATATCTTCCGACAGCAATCACTTACATAGAGTGTTTGGTCTGAAACACGGGTCTGTCAGTCACTCTGCTCTGCTCTGAGCCGAGGAGAAAACATTTATCGTATCCTACAGTTTTTATCCAATGAGGAGAGAGAACGGCATGCAGGGCTGTGTGTGCAGCCAAGGGACGCCGTGAATGTGGCGATGTAGGGACGAGGACTGTTATGGTGCGTTCAAGGAAACTCGTATTTTTCCGACCGTGAAGTCGTACCAGTTCGATCTGGTACGAGTTCACCGGTCGGAAGTTACGAGTGGCCGTTATAGTGACTTTCACCGGTATAACAGGTCGGAAAAACACGAGTGGGTTGCCTGGAACGCTACAAAGTCGTAAGTTGTGACTTGAAGCTGTAATTTACGATTTCAAAAGCCTGCCTGGAACGCAGCATTAGCGAAAACGACCGGACCACTTACTTCTGCTTTAACTTTCAGGCCCAGTGAGAACTCGAGCCGAGCTGGGCCAAGAGCAGGACTTTAGCGGTGAATGTCGGTGCTGTCCTTACACTACGCAACGAGCCGCTGTTGTTGTGTTGTAGTAGTCAATACGTGAGAGTCGGCGGCTCTGTGTCTCTGTTGTCCGCTGCAACTTGAGGGAGGGAGGGGCGAGAGGGAGAGGAGAAGTGGCGCTCACTCAATCTGTGAGGGAGGGGCAGGGGAGTGAGCTCAGCAGACTGCTGAGAGAGGGCCGAAAGAAACGGAACTCCAACATTTGCTGCAACATGGGTCAAGGTCCATGTTTGTTAAGACATCCCATGGGGAGGAGGATTTCATGGAGATGGACTTCCTGCAGAAAAAGTTCACCTTCTGCACACCCTCTGCCTTGAGGCCGCAGGACTGCGGAGTAGAGGAGTCCAAGAAGACAGAGATCCTGAAGAACCTCGTTCCCCTCATGCCACCTAACAGGAGCATTTTCTGGAGCTCACTGAGTGTGAGAAACCTCAAAGAATATGAAGAATAAGGAGGGGAAGAATTAAGTCCCTGTGCCCTTCTGCAGAGTCTGACCAGATTCACACAATGACAAACAAACAAAAACACACAGGGGCACACACAAACAATGTACACATGCGCACACACACAAACAAACATACCAGAATACCACTAACACTTGTTTTATTTAGCCATTATTTCCTAATCCATTGTTCTTGTTGATTTGATAAATAAGCAGTAAATAATAAATAAGCAGTTCGTTTCGACACCGTTCTTTTTAAATTGCAGTTGTATAAGATGACCATTTAAAGACAATCATTCTTAAATCATATCTAATTTTGATACTTGTTTGTTGTAGTGTGCCTGTTTTGTGGTGTGTGTTTTTATGATGTTATACGTATTGTGCTTTTTATTAATTAATTTTTATACCAAGAGAAGCAGTTTCAACTTGTTCACTGAAAATAAAATTAACTGTTCATTCATTCATTCATTCATTCATTCATTCATTCATTCATTCTCTGTGGCTATGAATACATTTTCCGTTCTATCCAGGAAAGTGTATTAATACAGTGTTTTATTCATCACAGTTTAGTAATGACAAAACAAAAATATATTCCTGTACATTTTGTTAGAAAAATAAGAAATAGAAGGGAGGTGAAGTATTATTTTGTTTCAAATTAGTGCAATGACAATGATAGGTTAGGTTTTAAAATGATTGAGTAATGTAGCTGTTGTAACCTTCAAATGTTCATTATTTTTTATTTTTAATATTCCGTTTATGCAATATTAAGCCCTACCTAACTAAATAAAAATCACAAAACTGTATTTTAATACAGTCATTAATTATCATTGTTATTACAGGAAAATATTAAACAGTGAGTGAGAACGATCCAAATCGGCAATAGGAAAGTAGAAGTTAAGGTCTTTTGCCTTTGCATGATCGGTCAAGTTTAAGCTTGAAATTTTTTGGTGGATAAATAACTTCATTTATACACAATAAAATACCATATTTTCAGTGTTCTACCTACAACCAATTTGGCAGGACAACAAAATAACTTTAAAGTAATTTTTCTCAGTTTTACACTCTGGTGAGTTAAGGTCTTTTGCCTTTGTAGGGCAGAGCAGTGATGTGATTTCACGTCTGAGTCTCCAAACCAGAAACTTTTTTTTTTTTTTTTTTTTCAAAGGAGGTTAAATCGAAAGCAACTCAGTTGACCGTCAACCTGACGAAATGTGAGTTCGCGCAGGCGAAGGTCACGTACTTGGGAAAAGTGGTGGGGGGAGGACAGGTCCGTCCTGTCCATGCAAAGGTGGAGAGTATTTTGAACTTTCCGGTTCCAACTAACCGCACTGAGCTGCGCCGTTACCTGGCGATGGTGGGTTATTACCGGGGGTTCTGTAAGAATTTTTCATCTGTTGCCTCTCCCCTAACTGATTTGTTGAGTCCCAAGGTCAGCTTTACGTGGACCGAGGCCTGCCAGACGGCGTTTCAACACACTAAAAGTTTGCTTTCTAATGCTCCTGTCCTTTCAGCACCGCGCTTCGACTGTCCTTTTAAGCTGGCTGTGGATGCCAGTGACACCGGGGTGGGCGGCGTGCTCTTGCAGGAGGGTCCTGATGGCGTGGACCATCCCGTGTCGTTTTTTTTTAAGAAGCTGGACTGTCATCAAAAGTGGTATTCAACCATCGAAAAAGAGACCCTGGCCCTCGTGTTGGCGCTCGAGCATTTCGAGGTCTATGTCGGTTCGACGTGCTGGCCACTTACGGTGTTCACGGATCACAATCCGCTTGTTTTTTTGAGTAGGATGCGCAACAAGAATCGCCGCTTAATGTGCTGGAGTTTGCGCCTCCAAGCTTTCAATATTGATATCAAACATGTGCGGGGTCGTGACAATGTGTTGGCCGACGCGTTGTCACGCCAATGATGTTGATTTACTGAACCATGTAGCTATTGTGTTGCTTTATTATTATTATTGCTAATGTTGTCATCTTGGCCATGGTTCAGTGACTTATGGTGGGGGTGTTACATTGTCCCCCTCTGCTGGCCTGGCCGTAATCTCTACTGTGCTCTTTTTCCATCCAGGTGTGTGATTGCTGCGGGGCGTACATAAGGGCGGAGGTTCTGCGCGCTCTCTCTCTCTCCTCCCTCTCCGGTCCTGCGCTCTACCCCTTGGCCACGCTTCCTCTCGTGGGTCCGGGAGCGTGGTGCTCGCGGCTGGCTGGCAGACCTTTTGATTCGGTTTTGTTTCTGTTCAGGGTTTAGGTTCCGGTTCTGTTGGGGATAGGGAAGAAGGTCGGTGCCCGGTCCGACGGCCCTGTGTGGGTTGGCTGCGGTGGCCGCCCTTTCCTTTTTTCCTTTTGTTTCAGTTTGCCTGCCAGTCCAGCCGCCTCCGTTGCTCTACTTGTTTGATCCCTCCTGCTTGTAACAATAAACCTTTTTACGTGCATTTGTAACTCCTGTCCCCACACTTATGTTGCCTCCCGTGAATATACATAGTGGTCATTTGGGGTCGTAACACCCCCCAACTCCGAACGGACAGACGGACATAATCAGAAAGGAACCGGAGGCTGTGCAGTGCGCATTGATCCTTTTTTCCTTTTTGGGGTCGAAACGGATCATGTGCATAATTAACTGCAAAACAAGCAAATACTTCATATTAATGACATATAATGTTCATTATGCTTCTAGCCTGTCTAGCCTCTACCTGGTCTTTTTACTAAACTTAAAGCAGAAGTGAGTGGTCCAGTCGTTTTCGCTAATGCTGCGTTCCAGGCAGGCTTTTGAAATCGTAAATTACAGCTTCAAGTCACAACTTACGACTTTGTAGCGTTTCAGGCAACCCACTCGTGTTTTTCCGACCTGTTTTACCGGTGAAAGTCACTATAACGGCCACTCGTAACTTCCGACCGGTGAACTCGTACCAGATCGAACTGGTACCACTTCACGGTCGGAAAAATACGAGTTTCCTTGAACGCACCATAACAGTCCTCGTCGCTACGTCACCACATTCACGGCGTTCCTTGGCTGCACACACAGCCCTGCATGCCGTTCTCTCTCCTCATTGGATAAAAACTGTAGGATACGATAAATGTTTTCTCTTCGGCTCAGAGCAGAGCAGAGGGACTGAGAGACCTGTGTTTCAGTCCAAACACTCTATGTAAGTGATTGCTGTCGGAAGATATAACTATTTAAGACCTATATTAACACAAATATATCACTCACTTCTGCTTTAACCAACTCCTTTCTTCATTGCCTAATCCCAACCAAAGCATCTCCCTCAGTCAGCTGTCAGCACGAGCGGTGGCTGCAGCAGCCTCGCGCCCGTGTGAGCTCAAGCCGGCTTCAGCCCCGCTCGAGCGGAGCAGGGGGGGAGAAAAAAAGTGTATTTCTATTACTGTGTCGGAACAGCGGTGTTTCGGAGTGGGGGTATTTCGGAACAGCGGGGTGTCGGAGTGGAGGTGTGTCGGAATGGAGAGCCGTCCATTCACGGCTGTTTGGTCTGTCCATGGCTGGTGTACGGAGCATAAGCCGCGGTTGGCTGCTACAGTCTACTCCCGTCTGCTCAGTTTGTTGTGGTCACTGATCACTTGATGCGTGATCACATGGTGAGCGCTAACGCATCTGTGTCACAAAATGCATGTGATTGGTACCGCTCGAAGTTGGCGTATAAATAATGATAACCCCCCCCCCCCAAAAAAAAAAAAACACAGTGTTCGTGCCTGAATATTAAATCCCTTCGAGACCGCTCCTCCAGTCTGAGACATTGCGAGACCGAGAGACCCAAGACCGAGACCAAAGACTGTCGAGGCCGTGACAAGACCAAGACCACAAAAAAAGTGATCTTGGGACCAAGACCGGTCTCAAGAACTACAAGTCTACCTACTGGTCATAGAAAACAAACAGGCTATTCTCAGGTGTGGGTGAAGAACTTAGATAATTTACTCTGATAAGATGAACATTACTCTGAAGCCATTTTAACAGACCTCCTCACATCCTCAGCAGAAAGAAATGGAGTGATTTCAACCCCGCCCATTATGTATCACGAGCCAAAGTCCAGAGTCCTGATCTATAAAAGGGCTGAGGATAGAAGAGGAGCATCCACAGACCGCTCTCTGCTCCACCTGATCTCATCCAACCAAACAGGTAAGAAAACTTATGGTTAAACTACTTAAAACTTTTTTGAGTTATAGTTGACTGTATTTCTGACTAATATGGTGAATGTGTTTCAATATAGTAAATGGACTTGCACTTACTGTATATAGCGCTTTTCTAGTCACTTGGACCACTCAGTGTAGGTCAAATTCACCCTTTCACACACATTCATACAGTGCTAGGCACAGGTAACTAATCATTCACACACATTCGCACACCCAATGGGCGCATCAGGGGGAAATGTGCTATGTGAAGCCCTTTGAGACAAACTGTTTGTAAAAACGGGCTATACAAATAAAATTGCCTTGCCTTGCCTCGCCTCGCCGGAATCGAACCACCGATCTTCCGGTTAGTGGACAACCCACCCTACCTAGAGGTAAGATCTTAAGCCCGAGCCCGACCCGACCCGACGGTATAAAATGTCAATCATTACGTTCGGGTCGGGTCGGGCCGGGCTTCTCTCTCGCTGACTTTTTTTTTATTTTATTTTTTTTATATATATGTTTATAGAAATGTATAAACGATGTGTGGAGATACTAAACTGAGGAATACTTGTTATAAAATAAATAATTAGGGGGAAAAAAACAGAGAGGGCGCTGTAAGGTAATTGCTATTTAACTAAACAGGACAGGAGCCGCAGCGCAGAGCCAGAGCACGCTTTGAGCATGTGAAAGAGCCACTGGTGCATGCTTTGCGCTGCGTTCCATGTCTGGATGAGTGCTGCAAAATGCCCTGTTAGTGTCAGAGGCAGAGCCGAGTTAGTGGCGTGGGCCATGATGTGTAGGAAACACCGAGATTAAATCAGTAATCTTGTCACAACTCACTGTGCGACTTTGATGCGTTTCGAGAACCTGACTGAGTAGTTTGGCCACGAGACACCGTGGTCCACAAAAAAACAGAAGTCGCCTCATCACAACAACACGTACTGTACTAAACTCTTGCAATGACAATTCAAAGAACTCCTTCCTGTCTCTGTCTTAGAGAGGTAAGATCTTAAGCCCAAGTCTGTCTATTATCCACCCCGTCATTGCTCTTCTTTGTCTCTCTGCGCGCTCTCTCTCTCTCTCTGCGCTCTCTCTCTCTCCCTCTCCCCGTCTCTCTCTCTGCGCTCTCTCTCTCTCCCTCTCCCCGTCTCTCTCTCTGCGCTCTCTCTCTCTCTCTGCGCTCTCTCCCTCTCCCCGTCTCTCTCTCTGCGCACTCTCTCTCTCTCTTAAAGTGCCGCGCTAGATTCTTAAGGACGTACTCTGAGTCCTCACAAATAAAATATGAAATTTCGGGTTTGGTTCGGGCTCGGGCCTGCAAATCAAGTTAATTGCTCGGGTTCGGGCCAGGTCGGGCTTTAATCCCGCGGGCCTGGGTCGGGTCGGGCTGGATTTTTTAGGCCCGATCTTACCTCTAACCAGGCCCAGCTCTAGCCATTTTGGTGCCCTAGGCGAGATTACTCCCCCCCCCCCCCCCCCACAATGATCAATAATGATTATAATGATAACGTACATGTAGCAGTGTATCTGTATGCCCCCTCTGACCCCGAGACACACAACTTGCACAACAATCAGTAAAATTTCTGGGTGAAGACATGAAAAAAATGAGTCTCTCTACAGTCATGAGAATAACCTGTTGTGATGCTTGAAATGGGTATAAGTCTTAGCTTCACAAAAGCAGTGGAATATACTGTATGAATAAAGGCTAATAGATACTGTAAGTGTGGAAAACAAGTTAAAATGAAATTTTGTTAAATTGCTTTGTGAGCATAAATATTATCTGTCATTCTATTTTCACCAAATGTCTCAAATGTAAAATAAAAGAAGCTAAATATTGACTTCACATTACATTTCAAACTTCATGAGATTTTTTCTCCAAACAAAATATCAACTAAACAGACAAAAAACACAAAATGTACAATATTTAACCTATATAATGTAGCCTCCAAGTGTTGTCACTGTGGTGCTGTTTGAGAGGTTAAAAAAATGGTTTGAGAGCTCAGTGGTCTGTATACAGAGCTGGAGCTGTGGCCCTGCTGTCTGAGCAGGCTAAAGTCTCAACTCTCTCATCAAATGAGTCAAAACGTTCAGCCTCTGAAGCGCCGTCATCCTCCTCCAACCCAACCCCTCCTCACTGCTTCTCTCTCTCTCCCCTAACGATTCTGCGGGTTCGAAGCGCTTCACAGCTGTTCTTTTGATTGACAGGTCGTCACGGGCGGCGTAAAATGACCGAAATATAAACAAAAACGATATCGAGACGGTCGCGCAAACGAGCCGGCATTTGCGCCGACTTTGAGGATTAATGCAACCAAGTATCCACACATCTAATTAAAAATGTGGCGTTTCTAACAAGAAAACGGCTTGAAAGCATTCCCACTGCAGACAGGTAGACCTACCTCTGCTGTGTGTGTGACTGCGGGGAGAGCGGAGGGCACGTACCAATGGGCGTGTGGGGGAGAGAGGGGGGGGGCGACTCCTAATGTTGTAACATATTATATTATTACTTTTTAATAGGTATTGCTTTGCATTTAAATTAACGTGGGATTATTTTTTGTATTACGAAATAATAGTAGGCTACCAAGTCAACTAGTTATAAAAAATAGTGAAAGTTACACTTTTTTTTCTTTTCCATTTGTGGCGCTGGCGCCCCCTGGATGGACGGCGCCCTTAGCATTTGCCTATACGGCCTATGCCACGGGCCGGCCCTGCCTCTAACCCTACCTCCATTATGTTATTTAGAATATACATTATTTTACTTTCTGTGTTATTCAACAACAAGCACTAACGATTCTTTATTATTATTATTACAGGCTTGTTACTTAGTATGTATTAATTATCATGACAACATAGCAAGGCACGGACTAATCAGCCTGATCAGTATTGATATGAAACTCAGTCACCAGTCACACAAGCCACATACTGTACAGTCACACACACATACATGTGATCATCAGAAATTTTAAAATGGGTCTGTTTTTCCGTTTTGAAACAAATGATACATGCTGTTATTCCGACAAGGCTTTCCATATAAGGAAATGTGTGTTACTCAACAGGTGACGTCCTCCTACTTATCTGGACTCTCTATCTGGCCTGTCTAGCCTCTACCTGGTCTTTTTACTAAACTTAACCAACTCCTTTCTTCATTGCCTAAGCCCAACCAGTGCTAAATATTTTTTGGGGAAAAATACGCTATTAAAGGAATTGTCGGAAAGGCAGGATGTTTTTAAAAAAAAAAGAAAAAAAAACTTATCAGGGTATACACAATGGAAAAAATAACGGCAAAGCTCAACCTTGACATGGCCTTATTCAAGAAGAGGTGGAACCCCCTAATTACTTAGTTTAGACTAACATTACAGGACACCTAGGTGATTCAGAATCATATAGGCACCTACAGGCCTTGACCCTCGAAAGTAAAAGGGTGTTTTTTTGTTTTTGTTATGTCTTCATTTCACCATGGTAATTCTACTCAATCTTATTTATACATAATTATCAATATTATCATTATTATTAATCTAATAATTTATCTTAACACATTTGTTAAAAAAAAAAAGAGAAAGAAAAAACATATTGTCATTCCAACCATAGGAGGCAAGAATTGTCAGAATAATGGGACATTTGATAGAAAATTAAGTGTTGCCATTTAGACAAAGACCTGTGTCGGAGGTTAACCCAAAAACTAATAAACAAACAGCGTTTTCTCTTTAGGAATTAAAAATGGGAAAATTATTTCTGTAAATTACTTTTTCTCATTTAGGAATATATGACAGCAGACAGACCAGAAGTGAAGTGTAACAATGACTGCGTTTACATGCACTTCAGTACCCCGATTTCAATCGGGTTTTTTAAGTACCCCGAATTTGTGTTTGCGCATGTAAACACCATTTCCCGATTCCAGAAATCGGGATAAGCTCATATCCCGATTTTGAGAAACCCGATTTTGCTGCCCGGAGAACTCCGAAAGAAATCAGGATACTGGAGCATGTAAACACAGTACCCCGATATCTGAAAGCTGCTCAGCCAGCTGACGTAACCGTTACCATAGATACGTTACGTAACAAAATGGCGACGACAACAAGAGCACATTTCTGGGGCGACGAGGAGACTATTAAGTTTTTTTGTTAGTTTTTTTCATGCGAGAAAGTAACTGTTTAGATCCCCAATGTGCGGCCGGTTTATCCAGATGACGGCTGTGTATATGTTTGCTACGACGTTTTTCGGAGGAGTGAAGCTCCGCGTGTGTGAGCTGTGACCGGGACATCACAGAGGCAGCAACCCCGTCTCCTGACGTGCTCGCCGGCCAGACTACTCTGTCACCTCGGGAGAGAAGACGGTCGTTAATTAACTTACCCGTAGGTTTTTAGATGTTTACCACCGGCTGGTTATATTATTTTTAGGAGATAAATGCTAGTCTCATTGATGAAATCTAATAATTGTGGCAGTTGCCTTAGTTTGTTTGAAGTAAAAGTGAAGCTTCATGTGTGTATTGGAGGAGTAGCGCTGCCTGGAGGCTCTGTAGCCTAACGTGTGTACAGAAATCACCACTTTTACATCAATAAAAGCATGTTTTACAATGAACCGATCAGTCTGCATTGAATTTACCTTTCTTTTATTAAGTTATATAACATGGCAGCATTTTTAATTTGTAAATGTTCGGACCTATATTTCCTAGTAGTTGTGCTTCCTGCTGTAAACAATAAACATGAATGAAACACACATATGCACGTAAGACGCAGTAATCAGAAACCGGGATACTGTATTTATCATGTATACAGGGATACTGAATAACCGGGTTTCTCTAAGTTCATGTAAACACCATACCCCGAATTTGATCAATAATCGGGCTACTTAAAAAACCCGATTGAAATCGGGGTACTGAAGTGCATGTAAACGCAGTCAGTGTCAAAATAAAAGTAGTGTGGAATGATAATAACCTGTCAATCTAACAACGCTGCTCTGACGTGAAATTGATCAAATTAAGAAATCAATTGTGTGTGTTTTGCCTATTATATGGCAGTGTTGCCCAAATGCAGATTTTGAATAGGTCTAAGCTTTTCCATAGTTAAAAGGTCTTTGTTGTCATTGTACAGAGACAATATGATTTGCTTACACAGCAACTAAAAAAAACCTCACTGTAGCCTATATTCATTTGCACACCCAGCCTCGCTTTCAATAAAACACATACTCACATTCTATAGCCTAATTGCCATCAGTAAATGAAAACAAAAGTATATAAAACATCTTTTTAAAAAAAGACAGTTGCTGTTTCTCTCATTTATTCTGTTTAAATGGGTAAAGGTTAATAGTTGTGCAATGTTCAACTGTCAGAAATTGCAGTGGAAACACCTTTGCACACCAGTGGACACGGAGGAGAGCAATGTGAACTAGAAAATTTCCTCTCGGGAAATTTTGAATGGGCCACGGCTACTGCCGATTTTGCCATCTCTGTCAACATGGGAATCAAACCCAATCAAGGACGGCGGAAGAACACGCCGAAACTGTTAACAAACAAGGTATGAGAAACAACTTCTTGTCTTGAAAAAGAAAGGAAAACTAAATACTACATTCGGACATAATTAACTTCTATAATATAAGGCTAAAAACACTTCAACCTCGAAAGTAAAAGGGTGTGTTTTTAGGGTTAGGGTTATTATTCCTAGGAATTCTTCTGCTTCCTCTTCTTCTTCCTCATACTTCCCATGGCTGAAAAATCACCAAACTTTGCACAAAGGTCCAGTCCCATGCCAGATTCACTCAACCCCCCCCCCTCCCCCCATGTCATGCTTGATGAAGTTTAGCAAATATCAGAATTTTATCTAAAAAACTGAATTTTCTAGAACATTTTGAATTCTGCTATCAAGGGAACAACTGCAGTCAATGTACGAGTGGCCTTTTTTAACATCACATTTTCTCTTGAGAAGCAAAACACTTAATCGCTAAAAACAAATCACCAACATTTCCATGCTGTCAAGATGCAATTCATGTATTATCAGATTTTTGTTTAGATATTAAAATTTGTGACATTTTGACCATTTTTGAAATCTGCCTTGACAACAGCTGCCCGGCCCTGAGTCTATTTGAGAACAGCAGGTCTCACTTCCAGACAATTAGCTCAGTGAGGTAGGAGCTGGTTCTTGGTGTTGGAGGATGTGAGTTCAAGACCCAACATGGGAGTTGACTAAAATACCAGATGGTCTTTGTGAAACAAATGTACAAAATCTTAGAGTCACAGTAGATATTTAACAAATACATATCAGAATTTTACCTCTTTTTACAATGGTTTCAAATCTGCCTGCATGACAGTGAATGGCTTAGTCAGTTTGTGGTCTTTGGTTCCAGAGGTTCCAGGTTCAATCCTCAACTGGTGCAAAATTAACTCATTGAGTGCCGCGCTCCTTTCCAAAGTTTTAGTCAAGTGTACCGGCAATTTAGACCATTTTTGACTTTTTATGTAGAACCATAGTGTATTCTATATTATTGCCACCAACACATACTGTAGCTCAATTGAAAGGTTTAACTTTATGCTTCAAATAGCCACAAACCGTTTGTTTCTACGTGCCTCTGTTCTTGAGAAAAGTCAAGCTAAACATGGCTGGGTTTCACCAAAATCCCTCCTTTTTTTCTAGAAAAGGAGATAGAGCGTCTTTTATGAAAGGTGCTCTGTTTGTGTCTGTCGCTCTTCTGACACTCGCATTTCTGGATCAAAGGGCTCGTATAAGATAAATATACACAACAATTGTTGTTCTATTCACAAAACCACCATCGGGGGCGGGGGGGGGGGGGGCGCCACTAAACAACAATAACACAGACACACCGTGCCGTGTCACAGCCTCTCGCCGCGGAACGTGAGGGTCAGTCGGCCACAGCGGCACGAAAACACCGGTCCCGCCGGTGGTCGCGGTCCTTCTGTGGTACGGGTCGGTGACGCCGGTTTGCTTTGGCCCAGAGACCATCAGATTTTACCGCGGGAGGACTTTGGGGAGGACACGGTGTTGCTCCAGATGAAGACCGGGCGGGACAGTCGGCTGAGAGCTTCCTGTTTCTGCTCCGAGCTGCTGCAGCCTCACGGGTGAGAGCAGAGCAGCTGCGCTGCATCTGCATGCAGAACTCCGTTTGCAGAAGCTGAGTTATGATAAAAACTTCCAGATCATGAGCTGTCATGTGACTTTGATCGTCATCTATTTCAGTTCTCCTCGTCGTAGAGTCCCCAAATTTACATATAATGTGTATTAAAGTGTCTATTTTCATAATTTAAAAAAAAAGCAAAAAACGAAAAATCTCGTTTTTGGCACTCAACGCATGGGAACGAAAAACGAGAAATTACGTGGTTGGCACTCAATGAGTTAACATGACAAGGTCAACTGTCTTGTCTTCCTATTCTCCTGTTCAAAATTTACCAAAAAAAAAATAGCCCGGACCCGACCCATCGCAGCTATAATTGCTTTTGTTATGTCTTCATTCACCATGGTAATTCTACTCAAATCTTATTTACACATAATTATCAATATTATAATTATTATTCATCTAATAATTTATTGTAACTTTCAGACCTCTGACACTGTCATTAGAATAAGGAACCACCTTGCTGATAGGTTCTTTGTTCATGCTGTTTATCTTTTTTTTTGCCTTTTGCTGTTTGTTTTACTCAGATATGGAACAAAATAATTTAAAGCTTTTAATAAGAAAAATTATTCAGGTCAGTCATTTTTTTCTTCATATAGTATTATTTTCCTTTCTTCCGCAGTTTTTTTGCAGTCTAACTAGTCCTAAATACTTTGTGCTACTTCAACAATTAAAACATAAAATTGGTAGCCTATCTATCTATCTATCTATCTATCTATCTATCTATCTATCTATCTATCTATCTATCTATCTATCTATCTATCTATCTATCTATCTATCTATCTATCTATCTATCTATCGGGAAGAAATATAATTTGTTGTCTGTTGTTGTAATTGCAAACACACCCAAAGAAGAGGATATGATGAAAGAAAGATTATTTCCAGGGAAGGCACTTTTTTCGTTTTTGAACGGCAACAGTCTATTACTTTGATAAATGCTATAAAGCTGCCAGTCAGCAAGGTCTATCATATTAAAACTTAATCAGGGGTGCAAACTTGTCACCTTTCGGCGAAATTCGCCGTTTTGGATCCCAAATTGGTAATTTATGTGATTTGTGTAAATCCGCAATAAAAAAAAAATTGAGAGGGGGGGGGGGTCCGGCGAGGCGAGGCGAGGCAATGCACCTGTCTCTTTAAGGCGCGTGCACCTTATCTGGATGACAACGAGTGGTGGCAGCGCTCCTCTTCTGTCAAGCAATACACACCTGAAGCTTCACTTTTAATACAGACTAACTAACGCGACTTTTTGAGCATGGCGAGTGAAAGAGTCGGAGCTAGAAGATGCGCCAGCAGCGCTGTATAGGTCTGCTCTGCTGTATGGGACCGCGTGTGTGTGATGATCGCGATCGCGGCCAATTAGCGATTAGCGCGTTTAGCATTTATTAGCTCCAGTGTCTCCTTCTTCTCTGGAGGAGGGTCTGGCGAGCGAGACTAGCTCCAGTGCGACCTGTGCAGCAGCAGGAGGAGGAGGTTGACTGACTGTGGCAGGACCTCTGCCTCTGTTTCACTTTATGTTGCTGGTAAATAATGTGGTTGTAAAAGTAGGCTAGTAGGCTAAAGTTAAATTATTTATATGCACTAATTAAAGGGGCAGAGCTTTACATTTTAGCTTTTATATTTTATAAGATATATTTTTTGTAAGAACCACAATTAATAAATATAGCCTAGGTTATATATTTCAGTGAATATCTAATTGTTCTTAGCATTTGTTAGATAACTTTATTTGCCCAATAAATTAAAACATGTTGGAACTATTACTACTACTTTTAACCTCAGACTGTCACAATGATGTATCAGATGTCAGACTGCCTCATTCTTTCAGTTTTAACCTGAATATACAAGACATGATTGATTTTCCCAACGATCAAAGTATACAAAACCGAACCGAAAACCATGACCACAAAACCGTGAACCGAACCGTTTGCTTGAACATCTTTTAAATACTGCCGCTTAATATGTTTTATGTAGCCTATGGCATTTTTAAGCTTCATGTGTGTTATTGGACAGAAAGAGCAGCGCTACCTCGGAGCATAGCCTACGTAGCCTACAGAAAACACATTTACATCAATAAATAAATGTTTCACAATGAACCAATCAGTCTAGTATTAAATTTTATTTAGTTTGAAGGCAAGGTTTGCAAGGTTCCCCTGATGGGGTCAGCCCTATGTTCCCACAGCCCAATGATCCCACAGCCCTATGTTCCCTCATTTCTAAGACATTTTTTTTCACTGAAAATTTTGAAAATTAGGCCCTATGTTCCCTCAGGTTTATGTTGCCTCATTTCTAAGATTTTTCTTATTTCTAAGAATTTTCTCAAAATGAAACTCTAAGTCAAGTCATTTTTATTTTAAAGGGATGATTCAACCTGAGAGTAATTTCAACCTAGGGTCCTTTGCACCATGACCTTGAGCCAAACGCCCCCCCCCCCCCAGAAGCTTGTTTTCCCTTGCTCGAACAGTGGTCGAGTTACCGCTATTAACCGAATGGCGCTAATGTTACCAAGCGGCTATCTTAAATTACCCCACTAATAATGTCCGGAATTCCTGGTGTACTTACTGTACAAACTTTCTAATGCTTTGTTTACTACTACTAAGACTATTTGTACTACTGTAGAAGTTTGTTGTTTAAATTGCACTAACTCATGGAGGTGGGTTTAATTTCGGTATAAGGGTTCATCACTCAACCCTATGTTCGAGTAGCGGTGTTGGAAGGGGTCAGCCCTGTGTTCCCAGGGCCCTATGTTCCCAGATTTAGCTAAAAGCTACATTACATCTGTAGTCAACTGCTACTGGATAATAGGTTGGGTGTAATTGACTACAAAATTGGGAGAAATGAGGATAAAATCTGATGCAAATTGATCATAAAGGAAATGTGGGAACATAGGGCCTAATTTTGGAAAGAAAAAAAAAACCTTAGAAATGAGGGAACATAGGGCTGTGGGAACATAGGGCTGAGGGAACATAGGGCTGTGGGAACATAGGACTGTGGGAACATAGGCACGCTCCCCATCTGATGGACATCAAGGGACAGATTCTCCAAGTTTTGCACAGCTTTTACTCATGCTAAACCTGCACAGGCTGAAGACCCCCTTCACATATTTCAAAACCAAACACAGAGAGACAGATTGTGCAGGTTTAACAGGAGCAAAAGCTGTGCAAACCTGAGTAAATCTGGACCCTAGTCTCGTGCTAAAATTGACTGTAAATTCACCTTTAAAGTTGGTTTTTAAAAAAATTTCCCCGGGGGACCATGCCCCCGGACCCCCCTAGGGGGTCGGTATCTTGTCACCTTTTTTACCCCTGATGAGTTTGCACCCCTGTTAATCTAGGGGTGTATAGGAATAAAAAAAATCACAACTACAATTTGCCCTCCCAGGTGATATCGATATGTTAAATTTTGGGTCTTGGCCCAAGGACTACTAACACTTGGTTTAACTTATTTTCTAGCATTTTGCTCGGCTTTCAGCCATCATTGAATAACATCAGATTGATGTATCTCTGTAGCACAGTGCATATGGTGTCTGCTTGGTAACATCAAGGTTGTGGGTTAGTATCTTGCCTCAACAACATTGTTGGTCCATTTTCCACCTGATCTGTCTCTTTACCTCTTTGTCTTTCTCTCTTGGTTTGTGTTAACATGTTTCTTGTTTATACCGCTGCTCTCAGATTGAAATGTACTGAAACTTTAAACTTCAAGGCAGTGGCAGACAAAGCACAGCATTTGAATGATTTGCCCTACCCCGCCTTCCATTGGCGACTTACTGATTGCTTGTACCACAGTTTTCAGCACATCATCACATTGCAATGAATGGCAACAGTCTTTAAAACTTTAGCCTCTTTCAAATTTTCCTACACACTCCATTGAACTTGTAAAATGTTCACAAGACTTCCAGCTAGCATTCAACCAGCTTGATGGCTGTATAGAACTCACATGGTCCTAGCCTCTCTGGGGCCTAGTGGCAGAGTAAAGGTTTGCTGATCATGAGGTCATGGGTTCAGTTCCTGCCTCAGTCATGTCACATCATTGGACAGTCTCTGATCCTGATAGTATAAAGCTCATTGTGTTGCAGGTGTTTTGTGGCCAAGAGGTTGGTGTGTCAGGTTACCAATCATGAATTAATGGGTTCATTTCCTGCCTTAGACATGTTTCTTGCATGTACTTGTTCTGTTTGTCAATTTCTTCTGCTAATTCAGCATGGCTTCAGCAATGGCTTTCAGCATTCACACCCATGTGCCATTCGGAAAATTTCCAAAGGTCTGTAAATTCTGAATTTCCGAGGGGCCGCCATTCCGAAGGTGTCAATTGCGGTGTTTTATTTTGAAGGGTCGGGGCCAGATTCTCTCATGTTTCTTTGTTTGACTTCCTGCCCGGCTTGACGCGATCGCTCGTGGAAAATAGACCAGATGAAACGATCGCTGCAGGGCGCGAGATGGTGGGTTAACATGGGCCGGTGTGTCAAGTGGGCTAATATACAAGACATGTGATTCGATCCCTGATCACCTGTGTGGGAGGCAACTGCTTTACCCACTGTACTACCACAGCAGTCAATGCATACACCTTACGACAGCACATTTAACCAGCTTTTCGAAATGGCACACCTTTTTTCGGGTTAGGAATGGCGCCCCTTTTTCAAAAGTAACTGAAGGCCGGCATTCCGAAACATGAAAATAAACGTTCAGAATGGCGGCACACTGGAACCGTTGCAAGGTTGGTTTTCAGCCATGGGATGCCAGGTGGAAGGCAGAGAGCCTCCATTCTCACTCGTAACAAGTCACTTCAGACATACCACCATTCCGACATACCGCTATTCCGACATGCAAACATCCCACCATTCCAATAAGGCTTTCAATATAAGGAAATGTGCGTTACTCAACAGGTGACTCCCTTCTTTAAGACATGCTGACAGAGGAATACCTACATGGTTGTGCGTAATTATGTGTGTCTAGCCTCTACCTGGCCCAACCAGTGCAAAATCTTTGGGGGAAAAAATACGCTATCAAAGGAATTGTCGGAAAGGCAGGATTTTAAAAAAAGGAAAAAATACCATCATTCCGACCATAGGAGGCAAAAATTGTCTGATGGGAAAATGATAGAATGTTTAATAGAAAATTAAATGTTGCCATTTAGACAATTAGAGGCCCATGTCGGACTGGTGGGATGTCAGAATGGTGGTTCCCCCCTGCTACATTTTCATCCAAATTAAATAGCTCCGGGCTGATTGTGATAGTTGTGATAGTTAACTACATGACTTGTGACTTGTTACGAGTGAGAATGGGGGCTCTCTGCCTCCCACCTGGCGTTTCATGGCTGAAAACCAACCTTGCAACATCAGTGTAGTTACTCGGTCGCTGCCCCGGTGTCCCAGCTCTCGTCTCTGCACACTGTCACACAAACGCACTGTGTAACCGGCAATCTTTTGTTTATGATGGTTAAGACTACACATACATTGTAACATTTTATATGTTCTATAATGTTATCCACCGCTCCATGTATTGATTTTTCTTGCTTTGTTGTAAACAAATGCACATGGATGAGAGGAGCGATACCAAAATAGCGGAAAAGCAACCAGACATGAGTTAAATAAAGTTCTCCTTTAATTCCAGATAAATGGGGGTTAGGGAGATAAGTCTAAGTAATTTGACAAAAAAGTAACACAAATAGTTACTTTTCCTGGTAATTAATTACTTTTATCATGCAGTAACTCTGTTACTAACTCAGTTACTTTTGGGAGCAAGTAACTAGTAACTATAACTAATTACTTTTTTGAAGTAATGTGCCCAACACTGGTCAGTAGATGCATGTGAGTGTTGGATACCTGGGCCCTGTTCACACTGTTCCAGTGAATGGAGACATGCACCATGAACTATGATTTGACATTTATTTTCTATGTTTAGCTAATGGTCACTGTTACGATTGTAGTGGTATGAGGCACCACTGTTATATTGAACACAGGGTTCTGCTGCACTGACACTCCTTTTTAGCTTGTAGCCAATCGTTGCTCAAGCCTAGAGTATAAAAGTAGGCCGTGTCCCTCCTCCTGACCTCTCGCTTCCTGCTTCTTCGGCCCGCCCACTGGCAGGTCGTTGCATGGCTGCTCGCAGCAGAGCACAGGTAGGCACACTTTAGCGTGCTGTTTATGTACATTGTGAGCGTTGTTTTAATTTAACTCAAACCGTAACTCCTTAAAGGCCCCATGCTGTGCACTTTTCTCTGGGTTTATTTACCTGCTGATATCCCTAACAAGATGTATCATTGGGTTTGAGTACCTGTGATCTGCTTAATATCGTTTATACGGCCCCTTTCTGTTGCCTCTTTCTGGAGCTCTAGCAGCCACAGGTCATTTGGCCAATCAGAAGAGAGAATGAGAACCTCTCCTCTGATTGGCTCACTGTTTTAGAGTGGCATGTGGTCGGGCCAATCACAGGCAAGTAACTGAAACCTAAACTGCATTCATAAAAATTGAAAGAAAACAACCGGTCACGGTGGGCGGAGTTACCTTGTGTGTGACATCACAGAAAGGAGGAAGTGTTATCTGCTCGTCTTAAATAGAATGTTCCTACAAATGGGCGGTGTGTGTTTCTCCGTTTATGACCAGTTTGATGCATGGGGCAGTATATACGTGGCCCAGAGACCTCCCCAAGCACGAAAAAATAACAAAAATCACATTTTTCATGCCATGGGGCCTTTAATAGATCCGGCATCTCCGCCGCGGTCGAGGCGACATAATGGGTCGTTAACTGCCGCCGACCGGCGCGTAGGTGAGTCACTGAGAGTTTCTGTTTTTAATTGCTGTAAGCCAGGTGCTAAGTTTCTTTTCGCTCCTCTCCCTCTTTGGCGGGGACGTTAAGTGACCGGACTGAACCAAGGTTTTTGGACGCTAAAGCTGAGTAAGAAGAGCACTATCCGTCATGGATATTTAGCCACGGCTACATGCTACCGCTGCTTCGCTGCCAGTCTGCTGCTACTATGTTTCTGCCCTCCTTGCTGCTTCGGCTTGGTTCGGGGTCCTGTCGGCCGACTGACCGACTTCCTTCCTGTTACTGACCCTGCTCCCGCTGCTACTGCGCGTGGTGCCGGTTGGTGTGTGTGTGTGTTTGGCTGCCGCTCGTGTGCGCTGCTACGAGCTCTACCAGGACTTTCAGCCACTCACCTGGACTGCGTGTGTATGAGTGTGGAGGTAGACAAGGGTTGGTTATATTGTTTTGGTTATGTGTTATGTGATTAATGGTGTAATTTCTTCATTTAGTCTTCATTTGGAATTACTTGTATTATCATTGATTTGTTTGACAGAGCCCTCTTAATTTTGTCCCCCCCCCCCCCTAGAGCTGAAGGCCGACGGTGGTGGTGGTCCTCCTGGGTGGTGGTGATCCCCTTGTGTGTGTGTGTGTGTGTGTGTGACCCCCGTTCAAGATTTATTTTTGTGTGTACACCACGTTTTTGCTGTGTGAGTGGGGTGCTCTCCTTTTCTTTTGGACTTCACCTTCCCCCTTTTGACCCCTCCTCCGGCCGGTAAGCCTCAGCCTGTAATCCCCTTCTCCTGGGCCTTCTGTTTATTAATTTCATTTTCTGCAAACCTTGTCATCAATTTTAAATAAACTTTTCTATGTGACCATTGAACTCCGTCTCCTATCCTCCCTGAGTAAACGAACCTGAGTGTCCTTTGATAGGTGATAGTTGACCTTTAGTATGGGTCCTTGGGCCCTAACCCAAGGTGGCGTTGTTGGCGACAAATTTAGTATATAACATAGTAGAAGTGACCCTCGTATTGCCACACTATCATTCATAACACAGTTATGGAATTGAGAACATGACTTTGTTTCTCTGCCTCCACAGATGTCAACTGCAGCCACATGGAAAACGTTGTGCTTAGCACTGGTAGCTGCTCTCACCATCATCGGCTTTGTTCTGTATTTTGAAGGACCAGCCCCAGTTTGTCAATATACGTCCACATCGGCCAGTGAAGACACTTCTGAAAAGCCCATAGTCCTGTTGTGGTTCTGGCCTATTGGTGTGAGGTTTGATCTCAGTGGCTGTTCCACCCACTTCAACATTGACAGCTGCCTCCTGACAGATGATAGATCCTTGTACAGTAAAGCAACGGGAGTGATTATCTTCCACAAAGATATTGACTGGTATTTAAAAAACCTACCTCAGGAGCCACGTCCAGCTTTTCAGAAGTGGATCTGGTTCCATGTGGAGTCTCCTACCAACACAGCAGAGATTCCTGGTCTGGAGAACCTGTTCAACTTAACACTGAGCTACAGGCGAGGTGCTGACATTACGGTGAGGAATGAGCTGGTGATCAGGAAAATGGACGTGAAAGACGACTTTGTCCTGCCCAAGAAAGACAAACTGGTGTGTTGGATCGTCAGTAACAACAACCCGGCGACCGGAACAGCAGTAAGAGAGTCCTATTACCGCCAACTGTCGAAACACATCCACGTCCACGTCTTTGGTGCTTTTTCAGGGAAGTACTTACGCGATGAGGACTACTACTCCACCATTGCTAGCTGTAAATTCTACCTGTCATTTGAGAATTCAATGCACAGAGACTACATCACTGAGAAGTTAAACGGGCCTCTCGCGGCAGGGACGGTCCCTGTAGTTTTAGGTCCGCCACGGGAAAACTACGAGCAATTCATTCCCTCCGATTCCTTCATTCACATCAATGACTTCCCTGATCCTAAATCTCTGGCAGAGTTCCTGAACCACCTGGATACAGATGATGAAGCGTACATGCGTTACTTCGAGTGGAGGAAGTACTACACAGCCACTCCTCATCTCCTGTCAGTCCAAAATGAATTCCTTCAGCCCGTCTGCCTCGCCTGCGATCACATGTCCAAAGACAGGGATTACAGTGTAGTTCACAACCTCTATGGGTGGTACTGGTCATGAGGAGCAAAAGTGAGATCAGCATTAATGTATTCACCTCTGATGAAAATCAAAGTTAGTTTTGGTTATTCTGTTGTTTTAAGAGGTTTTGAGCAAAACTTTTCATGGTAAAAACCTCAGGATCTATTTACCATGTGTTTACAGAGGAAAGCAAACATGTACCTGACACCACCTTCATCTGTCTTCCATTCAACCTGTCTCTTGTGTACGAAAGAGTATTAGGGCCAGCCAAAAAAAAAATAAAAAATCCGGCACAAGAAAAAAAAAGAAAGTCCGGCACAAGAAAAAAAAAAAAGTCAGGTAAAAAAAAAAAATCCAGCACAAGAAAAAAAAAAAAAGAAACTGCAGAGGCTTGATTACGTACCACAACCAAGCGACAAGCGACTGACAGCTCCATGACAGCAGTAGCCGGTACGGCGGCCACACGGTGTGTGTTACAGGATTAATTAAAACACAGTATGCCCCCCCCCCAAAAAAAAAAAAAAACTAAACACACACACACAATCATTTATAAGTTACATAGAGACGTTATATGAGCTAACGTTTAGCGCTAGTAGCCTACTAGCTAACTAACGTTAACCTCTGTGACTGGACCACCGCGATCCACTGGTCTCTGCCTCCTCCTGTAGTATTTACAAATACAAATACTACAGGATACCTCCTCTCCTGTAGTATTTGTATATTTACAAATTATTTGTATATTTACAAATACTACTACAGGAGCCTGTCTGTCACTCTGCCGGCTGCTGTCATGGAGCTGTCAGTTGCTTGTCGCTTTGTTGTGGACGTGGTCAAGCCTCTGCAGTTTTTTTTTTCTTTTTTTCGCCTGGCTTTGTTTTTTTTCTTGTGCCAGATTTTTTTTTTTTTTTTGTGCCGGATTTTTTTTTTTTTACCTGATTTTTTTTTTTTTTTTGCTTGTGCCAGATTTTTTTTTTTTGCTTGCTTTTTCCGCTTGCGCCGGATTATTATTATTTTTTGGCTGGCTTTTTTTTTTTTTTTGGCTGGCCCTAATACTCCTTCGTACTTGTGGGTGTTGCTCTGATGATCCATTAGGTCCAGGTGAGACGAGATGGAGACAAAGGTCCTTCTGTTTGTGACCAGTTGGTTTAATTCTTTTATCACGTCCAAAGCTCGTCACTTTTCTCTATGTCTTTCTTCCACTTGCAACCTATAATAGATGGATGATGATTCAAATGCACTGGGTGGAAACATGGTTTGTTTGACTGGATTAAAGGACTCAGTGACTGTGATTCTGTGATTCTGGCTGATAATGGTTGTAACTTTTATGCGAAAGATGATTTTGTTTTGTTTTTGTGTTTCACTTTGTAGATGTAACCATTTTGCTTTGTTTGTGACCTCATGTATTGAAAATAATAAAGTTACTTCAATCTCAAAAAGGTCATACCAGTAATTTCTCTATCGTGTCCCTTTTTAAAGTTGTACAACATGGTAGATGATACACCAGCTACTACAACACCTCATTTCATCTAAAGCGTCACAGACACCTTTACCCAATCGTTATGAAAATCTGTTTTGTTTTTTTTTGTTGTCAGATCTCCAAATCACCGATGCCTAAGTGCAGTCTGACAGAGGTTGGGCTGATGAGTCAGTGGGACATCAGTCAGATGTCACATAGAGAAGTAGAAAAAAGCCAAACGAGTTTCCCCTGATCTGTGTCGTCCTGGTCCAGCCCCTCAGTCTTAAGGGATAGTAGCATTTTTTTTTAAAGTGGGGTTGTATGATCTACAAATAGCCTCTAAGTACTTTAATTGCAGTAGAAGACTCTCTGCACTCCTCCCGTTAGCAACGCCAGCCCATAGCCCTGCCCAGAGATTTAACACATACATTGTTCTGAACAGACCCAAAGAAACGGCCTATTTTCGCGACCTAAAAGAGGTTTTACGTGAAAAAAACTACACAGTTCCATTGTTCGCTATAATATAATTTTTTCCAGCCCTTCAAAGTGCAGGAAAAACGCAGTTTTTATTTGGACCTAAGGCCGTTTCTTTGGGTCAATTCACAACAATGTATGTTGTAAATCTCTGTGCAGGGCTATTATGGGCTGGCATTGCTAACGGGAGGAGTGCAGAGAGTCTTCTACTGCAATTAAAGTATTTAGGGGCTATTTGTAGATCATACAACCCCACTTTTTAAAAAAAATGCTACTATCCCTTTAACCCTAACCCTGCACAACATTTACACACTCAGCCTTCATGCAGCAACAGCATTTCCAGGCACCTGACAGTAGCTTCATTTTCACCTTTTAAATTGATCATAGCCACCATATTTTAGTGGAGGAACTGATGCTCATTTGGATTACTTTATTTTCCTTTTTATTTATCTATTCAGTATTATTTCTTTTACAAATCTAGGATTATGAACTCTTACCGCTGCTGTTTGTGATTTAACACTTAGTTTATATTGTTTTATCTCTTTCAGTTTGTGTTGCCAATGATCATCAGAAGAGGTTCTCCTCTCTTGCCGTGTTGATATGGCTCCTTCTCCCATTTCTTCTGTCTTACGCATCACCCTGACGGCGTCTCTCATGCTGGCTGGAGTCATAATCCTGATTTTAATGTACTACACATCAGCTCCATCTCCCAAATGTTATCCTCCCCCGACGAGACGACAGACGGGAAAACCTGTCGTGCTGCTGTGGTTCTGGCCTGAAAACAAACATTTTGATTTCCAAGACTGCAAGAAGCTTTTCAACATCGACGGCTGCCTCCTCACAGACGACAGGTCTTTATACTCCGGGGCCGAGGCCGTTCTGATATTTCACAGAGCCATCCACACTGAAACAAATTTGGAGTGATATTTACTTAAAAAAAGCTAGGCAACGTTTTCCACACAGAAAGTGCTTGTAATTTTTACTCAGGATAATCTCAAGTAATATTTACTTCCTAGTAACCCATTTTTATTACAAAAAATACTCAAGTAAACCTTACAAGCAATGTCCAAAGATACTCACCTATTGATAGTAAACTTTACTCAATTACCATTGCATCTAATCGCAAAATCCAGCTAAATATTATTGGTGTTTCCTAGTCTTATTTAACTTAAATTTTCTGTGTTTTATTATAAGAAATGATTAAGTAATATTTACTTGATTTAAATATAATTTACTACTTGACATTACCACAATAAAAATGTGTTGCCATTTCTGTGAAACTGATTACACAAACATTTTCAATTTTTCAAATCCAAACTTTATTTACCATTTGATTTGGCATAGATATGTAAAATATCTACATATCACCATAAACGGAAACATAAACAATTGGACAATCTAAGAGCCCATGTAACATCTTACTTTTAAGTCTCAGAAGAGTGTCTATCAACACTGGATCTCTGTGATCACTGACAGGAAAGGCGAAGACAACAACAGAAACTTTCCTTTGTGGTACATAAGATCAAGGATTTAAACACACATTACAACAAAGCAAACACTCATTCTTGGTGTTTCTTGTGGAGACCCTGGACTTCTGAAGACATGTATTTCAAAATCAAAAAACGTTTCTGAAACACTTCAAGTCTTCATTTCAGTTTCAGTGGATAACTAGATTGCATAGATAACATTATCATAACCACAAAAATAAACATGTTGATGCTTTAAAGCATCCATGTAAGGTCTTACTCTTTTAAATCTCAGAAGAGAGAAGAGCACATACGTATATCAACTGTCTATCAACACTCTTTGGTAGTGGGTCGCTGTGATCCCTGACAGGAAAGGCGAAGACAAACAAAAAACCTTTCCTTTGTGGTGCATAAGAACAAGGATTCAAAACACACATTACAACACCGCAAACATTCATTCTAGGTGTTTCTTGTGGAGACCATGGACTTTTGAAGACATTTTGAGGATTTCAAAATCAGGATGTCACATGTCATCAAACAGTTTCTGAAACACTTCAAGTGTGCATTTCAGTTTCAGTGGATAACTAGATTGCATAGATAACATCATAACTGCAAAAATAAACATGTTGATCCTTTAAAGCATCCATGTAAGGTCTTGATTTTTTTTAAATCTCAGAAGAGAGAAGAGCACACACGTATATCAACTGTCTATCAACACTCTTTGGTAGTGGATCGCTGTGATCCCTGACAGGAAAGGCGAAGACAAAACAAAAAACCTTTCCTTTGTGGTGCATAAGAACAAGGTTTCAAAACACTCCAGCACTGCAAAAACTCATGCGAGTTTCTTGTGGAGAGCCTGGACCTTTGAAGACATTTTGAGGATGTCAAGCTCAAGGAACAGTTTCTGAAATACTTGAAATGTGTATTTCAGTTTCAGAGGGTAACTTAAATTCACTGCATAGATGATACCCATGAGCAGAAGGCAAGCATTTGCCACACTTCTGCAGTCCTCAAGAACCTCTTTCCCCTCTACGATTACAGATACGTAGCTGGGATCTTGGTTTTCATGTGCCACGTTCGGATGGATGACAACGATCTTCATGATATGTTGACAGCAGTCCTCTTTGACTGCTTCTTGACTTACATCCTGTGAAAACACATACAGCCACAATTAGAAATCAAAACCTGAGAGACTAGATATAAAAGTACACTTTGTGAAAGAGAGGTTGAATGACATGAAACAGTTAAAAAATGCCTGGATTGTTGAGGAGGGTGTGTCTGCAAACCCTGATACTGCAGATTCAGACTTGCAGTTCTGGACACCTTGTTTTTCACGAGAAACAAGACTACAGCCAGATGACCAGAGGTGAGAGTGTGGACCAAGGCTGCACACCTAACACATTTTTCAGCTCATACGGTTTCTGTTCATATGTTTGTATTCACTGTCAGATGCAGTATCAGTCAAAAATGGTACACACTGCCATTAATATTGTATTGTAATTTACTATGTTGTTTGAGCCTTTGGCTCAAGTCATCACTGTAAATGAGAACTAGTTCTCAATTGATTTACCTGGTTAAATAAAGATTAATAATTGCCGGTTCACGTTTTTGCCCCTATTTATTATCAGAAACAAGTTTTACCCCAAAAAATAACAAGTGAATATCAGATTATAAGGCCGGAAAACCTTTATGGTCATCCAAAAATCATAAAATTTACCCGGTAGTCTTTGATCAGCTCCTCTACAGACTCTCCAAGGAACTCAAGTAAGCAACGGATGATGATGTCTCTTCTGCCTTCGATATGTTGCTGTTAAAAAATACGAGAAAATTCTTACAGAGAACACCACATATCAACACATACAAATGTAAAGAGAAAGTTACCCACAGGGAATGTAAGCTTGCAACTGTGTTCCACGTGGGCAAGAGTATTAGAAGTGTGTAACTTAAATGTATATCTTAATGGTAATGGTGTCTGTTGAGAAAATGTGCTCCATCCAGGGCTGCTGTATCAAACTGCAGCCCCTTCTGATTGTCTCTGTCTGAAAATTTTGTATTGGAGTCTAGGAGCAGCAGGAATGAATCTCGCCACACTCAGCGACTCACTGTGAAAAATAAATGTCTTTGCTTTTTTAAGCACATATTATGACAGAGGACAATTTTGTCTATATTTCTGTGAGAAATCATGCATGATATTGTAGCCACAGTGATTAAGTGAAAAGTTTGAGGCCAACCGAGATGCTGATCAAAATAAAACATCAGCAATACATTCTCAGTGTGACGTCCACATTAGATTAATTAAAATATTTACCTCACTCAGCGAGTCCAACATTGGTCTAATCTTCGTTCCTGCAATCCCGCCCTTCTTCCGAAATATCTCCACAAGTTTGGTGGTGTGCCTGTCTAGTTTGGACAAAAATGTTCGCTCCAGATGAACTGTGGTTATTCTTTTGAACTCTTCTTTGATCTGAAACGAGAGATATAAACACAAAATCATATCAAGATGACTCAACAGACCTCAGGTACACTTTGCAGTGTAATGTACAGTAATTGAAAGAAAGAACTAGTTACCTGAGTTTCAGTGAAGAGAGAAGGCCATCGTTCCATGAGGTCCTGAACTGTTGGGCAGTGATTAACAACCTCTATTCTTCGGACCGCGAAAGATTTCTCCATTTTCTCATTAATTATTTTGTCATTGTTCTTCTTCTTTATTTCTTTGAGCAAATCTAGTCTCTCCTTCTCTAAAGTTTGCTCTGTCTCACCCAATGGCAGTGGTGGAAGATAGTTCACTTCAGCTTTTTTTGGTCTTTTGAAGCCTTTGGATGAACCCTCTTCATTGGAGCGTCGTCTCTTCAGTGTGTTAACTTCCAGTTCTGGAATGGCTAGCTGGCGACCTCGTAACTTTGCCCGGTAATTGCCCATTTTATACTTGATCCTCTGCTGCCAGCCATATAAGCCATTAAAAGAACCGGGCTCTTTCAGGCACGGGTACTTTTCTACCAAGGCTTCAGCTACAGCTAAAATCTGGAGACCAGTAGGGTATGCTGTGAAGCAAAATATTGTCTCTGATAGCTTCTCAAGTATGCTACTTATTATTCTTGGGTTGTTCAACAGTGTGCCTTCTTTTTCATATGCCTGGTTTCCAGCTTCCAGTACAAGGTCTACATCATAAGAAAAGCATGGCACTTCAAACTTATTTGGCCATGGCTTAGACCTGTAAGATGTTCCACTTTCATCTTCGGGAGAAAGCGGGATTGTGTCCTGAGATCCAGATGAGCGGCAAGAGCTTGCATCAGAAGATTGTGGTACGGGTTCTATGTCTGACAAGTCCACAGGACTGAGAGTTAAGACTACTGGTTCAGTCATTACAAGTTTGAGGGTAGCCTTATCTTGTACTTCCTCAATTGAGGTCAAAGTAAAAAACTGGCCATCAAAATCCATGTCCTGATACATTACAGTGAATGATCCTGCAATGTTAAATGTCTCTTGAATAACATCAGTGAGGTCCTGAATTGTGCCCGGGATGCCTGAAGGCAGTAGTAGTTTGCGGATGTCATCCTCGCCAAAGATGATCCGCAATCTCACTGGGGTTGCCATCTCAACAGGAAGAAGGTGCTTCAAAAAAAAAACAATATTGTTACACTACAGTTACTTAGAGCAAAGTTATTGAAAACATTTTATTTAGAAAACAGGGGAAAACAGTGAAGTCAACAGACGTGCAACCTTAGTTCTGACTCTACAATGTATAAGTGGTAGTTTGTGAATACTTTGGATTCTGTTTTCATATTGAGGCACCTGAAACATACAAATTCAATATATTAAAACTAAACCTGTGTTCCTAATTATTACCAATTTGATCTTACCTTGTACAGTATCAGCTGTGAACTCAACGTTGCAGAATGATGGCAAAATGTCCTTCTAGGTTCTGTGGAGAGAAAAAAGTGTTATCTATGTGCTTTTTAAATTAATTTGTATTCACTTATGCTTTAGGATGCACACTGAAACTTAAATCTGCTACAATATTTCATATCCCCCAACTCCAGTGGCTCAGAGCTCCTGAAATTGCACTGAGATTACTTCAGTGCACATTGCACAGTGCTCATCCTTAAGAGCAACAATCCAACATTTAAAAAATATTTTGAAATAAGTTTTCTGTACGCAAATATCCAATCTTAAATGTTACTCCCACTTAGTTATTTAGCATACTTATTACAGTCCAGGGAATAAAGTTAAACAGTTTTATTACAGTGGCTCTGCTTGACAGGTTTAGGCCTACCTTGATTAAAAAGCTCAGGAGTAATTGTGAAGGTTAACTAACATGACTTGTGAGAGGCTCTCTGTCTCCCACCTGTTGTCGCAAGGCTTAAAACCAACCTGGTTGGGTTGTTTGTTTTTCCACTGGTACTCAAGCGCGACGTCCAACGCGAGAATCGAACCGGCTAATTTTAAAAACCCAGCGGTAGCAGCGCTCACTGATCTGTACTGGGACTGTTGTTCTGTCACCTGAGTTTACTGACTGCTGTGTGAGTGAGTTTGGAGCTGATGAGAGGAGAGAAAAGGAAGAGCGAGACGAGCCGGAGGAGTGATATGACGACCTCAACCCCGCTGAGGCGGAACTATGAAGACTTTATTTTATGTTAAAAATGTAAAAATAAAATTTAAAAAAAAAAAGTAACGAGCCCTTTGGGGAAATGTGAAGAGTGGAAAGTACCGATATTTGCGGTAAAAATTTACTGAGTAAAAGTAAAAAGTTGTCAGAAAAATAAATACTCCTGAAAGTACAAAGTCTAACAATTCTACTTAAGTACAGTAACGAAGTATCTGTACTTCGTTACTTACCATCACTGGTTAAATTTCAGACAGCTGTTCAAATAACAGATGACGTAGGATTTAAAAAAAAATCAAAGTAACGTGTAATGGCGCGAGTACTTGGTATCGGTATCAGTGAGTACTCAAATCAAAGTACTCGTACACTACTCGTTTTGGGGGGGTCAAAGTGGTAAAACCACGGCCTCCTTCAGGCAACAAGGACGACACGTGAGCTAGCTAACATTAGCAGGAAAGAGGGGAAAAGGAAATTAGCTAGCACCACCGTTTTCGGAGCACGGACTTGCACAAATAACGAACGTAGATAACGGAACGTACAAAGACCTAATTAAGTTAATATAATACATCCATGACAAAGACTTACCCCCGTGTTTCCATGTCGCTGAAAAATCCCAATGGCGACCGCACAAGTCATGTCCGAGGGCAGACTGAAACGGGCCTCTGACGTCACGCTCCGTGTGCAAAGAAGGTTGCCAGGTTCACTGATATTACCCAAGTACAATTTACTTGCACATATCAACTAATAAAGTTAATGCAGTAGTTTAGTGAATATTACTTGGAATAAAGGGTAAAATTTATATGCAAAATTGAGGATACATTGTTACAAACAATCACTAAGTAACACACCACATTAAAACTGACATTTTTAAGTAAAAGCGCTGAAATGATATTTTTTTGTAGAATTATATACATAATTTAAGTAATAATTACAGGGCCAAAAAATCACTTTTTTCAGTGCAGGACGACCTCTCCAACCTTCCTGCCTCGCCCAGACCCAGATTTCAGAGGTGGATCTGGTTTAACATGGACTCACCCACCAACACGCGCAGGATAGCAGGCATTCAGGGACTATTCAACCTAACGCTGAGCTACAGGAAGGACGCAGACATCCACGTTCACTGGAAACTGACTGTCAGAGAGAAACCAGCTGAGGACTTTGTCATTCCAAAGAAACAACAACTGCTCTGTTGGATGGTGAATGAACACGAGCTCAATGGGACACTGGAGAGATACCGCTTTTACATGGAGCTTACAAAACACATAAAGGTGCACATGTTTTTCAGCTCCTCTGGGGAGACCTTGAGGGGTGACAACTATTTTCAGACTATTAGCAGCTGCAACTTCTTCCTTTCTTTTGAGGATTCAATCCACAGAGATTACATCACAGAAATATTCACTGGTCCTCTGGCAGCTGGCACTGTGCCAGTAGTTTTGGGTCCACCAAGAAACAACTATGAGGACTTTGCCCCAGGTTCCTCTTTCATACATGTAAATGACTTTCCTGATGCCATGACCCTGGCTAACTTCCTCCTCAGGCTGGATGAGGATAATCAGACGTATGTAAAATATTTTGATTGGCGGCGTTTCTACACATTCAAACGCCATCCCACAGAGGAGAGGAACGAGTTTGCATACGCTATCTGCCAGGCCTGTCATCACGTGGCCATGAACAAGGAGTACAGAGTGGTGCTTGATCTGTACAAGTGGTTCTTACAGTGACACTGTCAGACTGTGGTGACCACGCTGCTGAGAATTAATCAGAGGTCTTAGATTATTTGTCTTGTCTTGATGGGTTGTTTTTTGTCTTCGTTTGTTTCTGTTGTTTTCCACTTGTCTTGTATTGGCAGCACTTAAAAGAAAAGAAGTACTCACTATTAATACAACTTTTGCCTCAGCTTGAGAAAATCGTAGCCTACATGACAGGATTCATAATTGTCCTGTAAAAAATAAATAAATCCCAACTTTTACATAAGCAAAGTAAAGAGCCCTTTTTTTCATTTTGTGAATCCAACAAGGTTTTGACTGGTTTATATTGCTTGAAAAGAAGGATTTCCCTTTTCCTTAACCTTTATCAGGCAACTGATCACAATCAGAAACCTATTTTTGACAAATAAAATAAGTTGCTCAAGTTAAAGTTGAGTATTTAAATTTGGAATAAGTATTTTTGGTTTTACACATTTCTGTGTATTAATATTAACTCATTGAGTGCCATTGACGTATATATACGTCAAATGCAGTTTTCTGCGGCTGGTAAATGGGGACGCTGTTGCGCACACTGAGTAATTTTGGGACTTCTGGGATGTGTAGAACGAAGAAGACTGTAGATCAGAGCAAGAAGTAAAGAGGAAGGAGAAGACGAGTGCGATCGGTACAGAGATTAAAAAGTTGGGAAAAGTTTCTATTTCTAGAGGAAAACGACGGGCAGAGCCTGGAACAAGTGTAACGTGGAGCTGGAGGAAAGCTTAGCCACGGATGCTATTAGCATAGCTCCAGCATGAAGTGATCGGAGGAGTCAGGAAAGGTAAAATGATCTAGATGATCAGCACCAAAATGCCAAAGCGGATCGCGGAGTCAGTTTCACCAGTTGCTGTCTAACCGACGTCGTGACGACGAACCGAGAGATCAGCGCGGTGAGTCGCTGCCGCGGCCGCGTCCAGCAGAGAGGCTGAAGACGCCACGACGTCTCCCTCACTACTTCAGAGACGAGGGGAAGCAGCAGGAGGGGAGGGGGGAGGAGAGGGTTAGGAGAGGGTGAGGGGGCAGCAACTGCTGGAGGAGTAGGAGAGCAGGCATCACTCTGCAGAGTAAGGCCCCATCCACACGAAAACGCGGCTTCACTGAATCCGATCTTTTTCTTAATCGTTTTGAAAAAAATCTCCGTAAACACGGCATCGTTTTCAGAAATATCTGCGTCCACACTGATCCAGTGAAAACGACCCAAAACGCTGTAGTACCTACATACTGCAGGCGTGTGTGTGGAGTGTGTGTGTCGCTGCAGCGCTGCCTGCCACACATAAACACTTAAAACAGCTGAAGAAGACGGGAAGTCCCCGCTGTAATTCAATAGAAGAAGAAGTCCCCCGCTGTATTCAAACTCAAACATGGGATTAAATGTTGACAGGGAGTCGTGTCAGAGTAAATATGACGATCAGTGATGATTAAACAGCCGTGATTCAGCCGCAGCGTCTGAGCGACGCAACGCTAGTCGGCCGTTGTTGTTGTTACGTGCATAGACTGTCAGTGTGCAGCAGCTGCTGCAGCGGTGTGTGTGTGTGTGTGTGTGTCTCAGGTTACAGGTAGAGCGGCGGGGGGCATGACATCATCGTTTCTGAAAAAGTCCGTATTGGCCGTCCAGACGGATACGCTGGGGCGGCGTTTTCAAATTTTCCCACTCTGGGACCCGTTTTCAAAAAATACCGTTTTCACCCCCTGAAAACGCCGGATCCGTGTGGACGCGAGGCCAATCCGATAAAGTATTTATCCGGATTCGAAAAAAACGGGTTCGTCTGGACGGGGCCTAAGACTCCTACTTGTTGTATTTTAGTTGTTTTTTTTTTGTACAATGAAAAAACATGTGAAATGAAATTTTCAGATGTCTTACATGTTTTTGAAGCCAAAATTAAAACGGATAAATCACTGTTTTTCTTGAGAGACTCTTTCACAAAAATGCATTTTTCTCAGCTTTCTAGAAAAAAAAGTGGTCTTTTTGGTGCAACCAGGCTCTATTCAGCTTAAGATAAATTAAGAATGGAACAAGGTACAAACAAATGGTTTTTTCCCTAGTTAAATAGAGAGTCTCCTCTTTCCTTTGAGCTATTTTGTGTTTTCAGAGTCATAATACAAAATATTCTCTTGGTCTTAAAATATTACTCAAAATGCCCCGAAACGCTGGCACATGGCACTGACCATTTTATAAAAGGTCTGGCACTCAAAGAGTTAATATTCCTTTAACTTTAACAGTGTGTTTTTGTTTGTTTGTTTTTACACATTTTGGGAAAACCATTACCTTGGAAGGGTGAAGAGCCATAATAACTGTATGGTAATATCATTGACCTTGATCTTGGGTCGGGGGCCATGGGCGCTTCCTCAATCTTCAGTGCCATGCCATTAGGGTTGGGTATCGAGTATCGAGTATCGATTGGAACCGGGACTAACTTTCCGATTCTCCCGGAATCGTTCAAAAGTTTAAATTTCGATTCCTAGTTTCGATACCCAGTCCGCCGACCGAAAAAAAGAATAAGTCCGCCGACCGGAAGAAGAAGCCGCTGAACACCAACGAAGAAGCGCCCACCGCCGGAAGTGTTAGCATAGCCGAGCCTATGTAGCCGAGCGAGTCAGTCAAGCATGGATAGCGTGCGTCGGCGGTCCAAAGTGTGGCTTTATTTTACAAAAAAGAATGAAATATCGGCGAAATGTAACACGTGCGACAGGACTGTTTTGTGCTTAGGAGGGTGCACGTCGAACATGATGAAGCACCTCCGAGTTCATGGAGTACAAATAAATGCGTGTCCCGTCTTCGACGCGCTGCGCCGAAGAGTGCCACAGAAAGGTCACTGCACACATAGTCAAAAGACTACATCCCTTTTCAGAGGTGGAATCTCCAACATTTAGGTTAGTTAAGCAATAACGTTAGAGCTAAGCTAATTGATACTGAAACAGTAACAGCAACATTACATGTTTGTTTGTTTGTTTGCAGGGATATGGTGAAAACTCTCAACCCAAAATACATACCTTCCAGGGACTACCTGTCAAACACATTGATCCCGGCGTGGTACAAGGTAGAGAAGTGTAACATTATTACAGAGCTCAGTGAAATCAGCTCTGTAGCACTGACATGTGATGGCTGGAGTAGCATCACACAGGACCACTACCTCACCATCACAGCACACTACATAATTGAGGGGAAAATGCAGCAAAAAGTGCTAAAAACAAAGGCTGTGTACAAAGCACAGACGGGCTGTATTGTTGCAGAAGAAATAAGTGATGTCCTATCAGAGTTTGCCATATCTGAGAAAATCATAGCAGTCACGGTAGATAACGCTGCAAACATGGATGTGGCCATAAAGCGCCTGCAGTTTGTGAAACTCGGCTGTTTTGCTCACACACTTAATCTAGCAGCACAGAGTCTATACTCCCTAAATTCAGTGAGTCAGTGGGTGGCCAGGGTCCGAACCATTGTTGTGTGGATGAAGAGGTGCTTGATGGCCAAGGTGGTTCTCCAAGAGAAGCAAGAACTTCTACGTAAGACACACAAAGTTCACTTTATTTAACTGTTGTGCACTGACACATAATGACTTTATATGTCTGATCTCTTATTATATTTATGAGCTCTGCAGAGTCATACTTTAGTATGAATCCAATTTTACAAAAGTATTGTTTGTGTCCTGGGATGAAAAGCATCTGCTAAATGACTTAAAATTGATGTTCTTGTTTTTATCAGAGCTGCCCCGACACTCACTAATACTTGATGTGAGAACACGGTGGAACTCTCTGTACCTAATGCTGGAGATATTCACAGAGCAGTACCCTGCAATTCAAGCAGCCAGCTTGGATCAACGGCTGAGAAAAAATATGGAAAGGGACAGGTAGATTTAGATAGACAAGCTTAGACAAGAAATACCAAAAATACAAATTCAAAGAACAGTATTAGAGTGAATGTGAATGTGCTAATGTAGGGAGTGCATATGTTAGGTGTTTTGTTAAGAAAAAAAGAGAATATTTCTAACTTGAATCTATGTGTTCTTAATTCTTTTTCATACAGACTTGCTCGGCTAACTGAGGAGGACTTTAGGAAAGCTGAGGACTTCATCAGCCTAATGAAGGTGCTCTACACGTCAACACTCTGCGTGTCTTCCGAAAAGAGTCCCACATGCGGACAGATTCTGCCTATCCTCAAAAAGCTTGAGGCACACCTGGCTGTAAAAGATGGAGACACAGTCTTCGTGTCAAACCTCAAAAAACAGGTTTGGGCAAACCTATCCAAGCGCTACCAGGTAAGTGACTGAGGCAGGGCACCTGGAAAGAAACTGTTGAAGAATAGAAATATCCTGTGGCTTGTTAAAACATTTAAAGAACATGTGTTTTACAGAATGATGAGATCAGGGCCTTTCTCCAACTGGCCACTGCGTTGGATCCACGCTTTAAACATAAATTGGATGATGACACCATCTGGGACCAGATCCAGAGAAAGCTGATTGAACAGGTGAAATGTCATTCATGCACAACTGTTCTTTTCAGCTATTAAAATCTAAGATCTAAATGCTAATTATGTTTTTTGTAGTCAACAGAGGAAGTCTGTGGAGCTGATGGGGACACCATGCAGTCTGAGAATGAGGCAAATGAGGAGAACGAGGATGAGCAGGAGAGTGTAAGTGTACAATAGCTGATACTATATAGGTTTTAAATCCAAATAATGATCATGCCTTTAATAGAGGTTTTCCCTTTTTTTAGTGATAATACTGATGAACCTTTTGTTTTGTTTTATAGCAACAGCCTCCCTGCAAACTGCCCAGGAAGACTCCATTGGAGGAGCTGTTTGCTGAGGAAGAGGCACTGAGCATAGTGTCACAGCAGAGCTCCATGTCCATCAAGAAACGAGTGGAGAGAGAGCTGCAGATGTACCAGGAAGTTCCACCGATACTTATGTCTGAGGACCCTGCTGCATGGTGGTGGAACCAACAAAAGACATATCCTTTGCTGTCAGATCTCGCTTTCTCCTATTTATGCGTTCAAGCTTCTTCCACACCCAGCGAACGTGTATTTTCCACAGCAGGAGACACTATCTGTCCAGAACGCTCGCGCATCCTGCCTGAGAAGGCAGATATGGTCATTTTCCTAAACAAGAACTGTCTCTGATTTTATACTGTACCTGCTGCTAATCTGGACTGGGTTTTGCAAGTTGTTTCTTATTGTTTATTTGCTTTTCTGCACCAGGCTAGCCCATCAGTGGGAGCACGGCAACATGTTTAAGTACCTGCAGCATCATACACTTGTGTGTAAATGTGTTTTCATGAGGTTTCCTGCAGCATCATACACTTATGTGTAAATGTGTTTTCATGAGGTTTCCTGCAGCATCATACAGTAAATGTGTTTTCATGAGGTTTCCTGCAGCATCATACACTATGTGTAAATGTGTTTTCATGAGGTTTTCAAAAATAAAGCTCTCTTGAGGAAAGTGTACCCCTGTGAAAATATATTCATAATTTATAATATTTATATTCAAGTTCATAGATTTGATATTTATATTCTAGTTGAAAACAGCCCTGTGAGGAATTTATAGTAAAGTTCATAAAAAGTTAATAGAATTAAAATTGATGGAGAATGTCAGACTATTTCATTCAGAAAGACTGTAGGTTAGCTAGCTCATTTAAAATATCCTAAACTTTTTTTTGACCCTGCCTCTTAAAAGAATCGGAATCGAGAATCGTTAGGAATCGGAATCGAAACAAAGAATCGGAATCGGAATCGTTCAAATTCAAACGATACCCAACCCTACATGCCATGTTTCCCTATTGCCAGTGGCAACAGTGTGTGTTTTTTGAATGTGTTAAGCACTTTGTGTTACATGTCCTTGCAGGAAAAGTGCTCTGTAAATAAAGTTTTTTGACATGGGAAAAGGCAGTATGTTACTGATTTACAGTATGAAATGTTTCAATGCTGTAAACAAACACTGGAGGTAATTAAAGGAAATGTTTGGGTATATTCTATGTTATTTGGGAGACCTCTGACCCATATCTGCAACCAGTCACTTCAAACCGGTATATTTCCCAACCAAATGAAAATAGTAAAAGTCATTCCAATATACAAAAATGGAAATAAACATCAATTTTCTAACTACAGACCAATTTCTCTACTTCCACAGTTCTCAAAAATTTTGTTCAGATCTAATCGATCCACCACAATGGCTGTAATGGAACTTACAGCAAACTTTTTTGTCAGCAATAGACAAAAAGGAATACACAGTAGGTGTTTTCATGGACGTGCAAAAAGCATTTGGCACCATTGATCATAACGTATTAATGAAGAAGCTGGAAAGATATGGGATCAGGGGCATAGCACATGGTAAAAAAAATGGTAACACTTTATTTTAAGGTACACCTATTCACCATTAATTAGTTGCTTATTAACATGCAAATTAGTAACATATTGGCTCTTAATTAGTCATTATTAAGTACTTATTAATGCCTTATTCTGCATGACCTTATTATTAGGGCCGGGACTTTAACGCATTAATTACAATTAATTAACTACACAAAAATTAACGCGTTAAAATAATTAATGCATTTTAATCGCACTTAATAATTTTTTTTTTTTTCTCACATGTGTCTACGTGCGGTGCGCCCGCACGCGAGAGAGGCGGCAGTTTGAGAGGCTGACTGGCAGAGATGAGAGCTGGTGAAACGCTAGCATGGTTATTTAAAACACCATCTCTGATCTCTGCTTGCACATAGATACACAGACACGGGCGTACGCTAAATGCGCTATATCGCGCTAATTGCTCAGCTGCAGCGCTATATCTATGACCTGTCACTGTCACAGGTGCAGCTCATCTCATTATGATAGGACTTCACCCTCAGAGCTGTCTGTCTTCAGACTGTCCTGACCTGTCCCTGAACATCACACAGGGACAACATGGAGCTGCCTGTGTGATTGGTTACTGACTTTTATTAATGTTTACATCAGGCTGAGTTCAACAAATCAGTTTATGCTACTGTGATTTAAGTAGCCTAGTTAAATACTACACTAATCATCATAGTGTATTGGAAGGAAAGACCATTTAAAGCAGAAGTAAGCGATCCGGTCGTTTTGGCTAATGCTGCGTTCCAGGCAGGATTTTGAAATCGTAAATTACAGCTTCAAGTCACAACTTACGACTTTGTAGCGTTCCAGGCAACCCACTCGTGTTTTTCCGACCTGTTTTACCTGTGAAAGTCACTATAACGGCCACTCGTAACTTCCGACCCGTGAACTCGTACCAGATCAAACTGGTACAACTTCACAGGTCGGAAAAACAGGAGTAACGAGTTTCCTTGAACGCACCATAACAGTCCTCGTTCTGACGTCACCACATTCACGGCGTCCCTTGGCTGCACACACAGCCCTGCATGCCGTTCTCTCTCCTCATTGGATAAAAACTGTAGGATACGATAAATGTTTTCTCCTCGGCTCAGAGCAGAGCAGAGGGACTGACAGACCCGTGTTTCGGTCCAAACACTCTATGTAAGTGATTGCTGTCGGAATATATAACTATTTAAGACTTATATTAACACAAATATATCACTTACTTCTGCTTTAATCTGTATGTATCAAATATTGATTAATGAATTAATCGATAATTTGCATCCCTAGTCTGTTGGTCTTGGTTAAGTACCACCTTGAATTATGTATTCAGTCATTCAATGGTATACTAAAATCCATGTGGAAAAAAATGCTTCTCACTGTACTCAGGTCAAATATTTATATGCGATTAAAATGCGATTAATTGTGATTAATTAATTACAAAGCCTCTGATTAATTCGATTAATTTTTTTAATCGAGTCCCAGCCCTACTTATTATACAACCAGTAAGCCATTAACTAAGAGTTTTCCCTCAATAACCTCAGAATTATTGCTTATTAGTAGTAAGTAAGGAAGTTGTCATATATGAATTACAATCTCAATATGCTTTGCTTAGTATGGACTTTATAAGGTGGTAGTACCACAAGAATAGTTATTCTCCCTTAATACCACATAATGAATATGGTCTGTTCTTACATAACAAAACACAAAACTACCAATGTTAATAGTGTCCAAATAACTCTAAATTAAGTCTTTGTTACTTAGAATATGTTCCCCATACTAAAGTGACATCTTGATCATTACTAACTCACTAATAGTTGAACACTTATTAACCAACACATGTTCCCTAATCTAAAGTTGCCTCCTTTTCACAACTAGTTAATATATTATAGCACATAACTACTGCAATAAACAAGTGATGGGTTACACCTTTGAAAAAATGTATCTATCTGTAGGTTCCCTCTCATTCAGTGGTAGAATAACAAAGACAGCACAAGTACAAATACCTCATTTATTACAGTAAACCACTGGTTCAGGTTTTCCCAAGGCTGACAACAAATACTGCTCCAACAGGTAATGGGGTCTTCCTGAAATGTCAAACACTGACTAGTATCAGTGTACTGTATGTAAATATGTCATACAATATGGTATCAAAGCAGGTCATAATACAGGTACTCTATTGTTGAAAAACACTGCACAATATAAAGTACAATAATCAGAAAATTATAAAACCTGCACAACTCAACATGACGACTTGTCTAAGGTTATAACAAATATACTGAACTGTACAAACATATACATTTTTCATTTATTGGTTGATTTGAGATGGGACTCCACATATTCATGAACATACAAAAAAACAATTAGGGTGTTAGCAGCAATTACATTGTTGCAAATTGCTCAGCAGGTGACAATGCTAGGCGACGCATTGCCACCTGCTGAGAAAGAAAAGAGAAAGAAGAAAGAAAATAAAAATAAATAAATAATAATGCAGGTGACAATGCTCGGCGACGCATTGCCACTTGCAGGGAAAGAAAAATGAATAAATAAATAAAGAACAAGAAACAATAATAATAATAGAGAAAAAAAATAAAGAAGAAAATAAATAATAATAATAATGATGCAGGGGACAATGCTCGGCGACGCATTGCCACTTGCAGAGAAAGAAAATAAAAATAAAATAATAATAATATCATATAGATATCTTTATCTACATTTCAGGTTTCATACTGGATATTTTTTCCTAATGTCATGCAAAAGCATTCCAAGTGTTCCGTCACTGTGATGGTTCCCACGCCAATAAGTCCACTCAATTACATCTAAGTGATCCCTCAACAGTTTTTGTGTGCGGTTCCCTCTTTGTCTCCAGATAGTGGACTTGCAAATACCCCAAAATCTCTCCAGGTTTTGTGTATGTGCACCTGTAACAGGGTCAACAAAAAAATCGTGATGGTTGACAGTCAGGTGATTGTAACCTTCATCCTGAAGACGGCGGTAAGACCTCCACCCATCTGAAATGATGGAGCTTCCACGACGAACGTGCTTCTTTATTAGAGGCAAGAGATGCCTGGTTGAACGGCGATGCACAATCTTGAGAATGGGTCTCCTCCTGTCATCCTTAATCCCTAGCATTCCGAACACCCAGGAACTCCTGTTGCTTGCCCGTCCTCTGTTGTACTGAAATTCACAAGAGCAAATAAAAATTAAAAATGAGGACAATGATTCTGCAATAATGGTGGGAAATGGGAGAGAATAAATCATAAATCAAAAATTCAAAAGTTCTCTTTGGAGTAGTGGTGCATGTTTACAAATATTGAACTGTTCTGGGGTGTAGGAATAATGTAGTTTCTTAAAACCGACATTCCCCTCTATTGCATCAATGAACTACAATGTATCTTATTCCATAATGCAGTAGTTACTTCACGAGATACAGGAAATACACCTCCAAGCACCTCAGGCAAAAACAGGTTTTAAATGTGTGTATATTGTCTCTACTGACAGTAGCTGAGTTTAGCACAGACTTAACCAACATCAAATACACATTTTTAGACACAAAATCATGTATTTGGCATCAAAGTAATACTCATACTGTAAGTGTAACTTTCATACCTTTCTTTTATGGCCAAATTTGCTTTCATCGATCATAACAATCTCTGCTCTTTGTCCAACAGTCTGCTTGCCTCTTCTTCTCATTCTTTTCATTCCTGATTTGCAAACTCTCCGTAGCTTGTCTGCAAGTTTACTCAGAGTTGCAGAACTCTGAGTAATTCCTTCCTGCAGCATGTCCACTTGCCTCAGTCGAAGGCCTTGGGCAAATCTGTAATAGATCAACCAGATAAATATTTCAATGACACAATTTAGAAGTGGGTGGTTAAAACCAATTTCTTAAGTTGTCATTAGTCTTTTTATAACCATAATTATAACCATCATTTCTCATTTTGCAGTCCCATTTGCAGACACAGCAGATACTCATAGCCTGAATATAAGAGTGTATTTAAAGCAGAAGTAAGCGATCCGGTCGTTTTGTCTAACTTCTTGTCAGCCGATGGAGTTAGCAGTCCCCGCCCTCGTCCCTACATTCACGCGCATCCCTTGGTTGCACACACAGAGAGGACCGCCCCTTTATGCCGTTCTCTCTCCTCATTGGATAAAGGTTGTAGGATACAAGGAAAGTTTTCTCCTCGGCTTACAGCAGAGCAGAGTGACTGACAGACCCGTGTTTCAGACCAAACACCCTATAGAAGTGATTGCTGACGGAAGATACTATTTAAGACTTATATTAACACAAACATTCCGCTTACTTCTGCTTGAACCTGACACAACAAATCTCAAAAGCAAAGTAGGGTGAAGAACATTCCCTATAAGACGAGAGGAATGGAATAAAACCTCAAAACTAATGAAATCTGCTTTAAGAAAAAAAATTGGGAAACTGACTTGGGCAGTTCATTAGGAATTGAAGAATGGGGACAGATTTGGAAAGAATTACACAAAGTATCAAAATCAGTTAAGAACAAAATGATAAACTTTAATTTTATGCACAGAACATATTTTACCCCTGTTCGACTTCATAGAATGAACCCCTCTGTTTCTGACCGATGTTGGCACTGTCAACTAGAAAAAGGTACATTTTTTCATATGGTATGGGCCTGCCCAAAAATAAAATCCTTTTGGGAAAGTGTAACACAATCCCTGGGTGGAATTATTGGTCAATATGTTGTTTGTGACCCAGTACTTTGTCTATTGAATTATATGGCCTCTGGATCTTGCCCCAAAGATCACAAACAAATTATAATAACTGGATGTATGACGGCCAAAAGACTCATCGCTACCAATTGGAAAAATGCTGACCATCTGGTAATGGGAAGATGGTTGCAAACTTTCCTCGAGACAATTTCTTTGGAGGGAGCTGCTTCTAATCTTCTGGAAAAGTGTAATGAGGAACAGCTCTTATGGAGAGAGATAATTAATATGATACGCAGGATACCCTCTTTCAAGAGAACTTAAGTGTTTTAAGGGTGAGTTTGAGCTCATACAGACTATATGCCTGGTCCTCAACTGCCTACAAACTGTTTCCCCCCTTCCTGCCTTCTGGATTATTGAGATTTACAACATCTGTACACCACCATTTTTTTTTCCTTTTTTCTTCCTTCTAAATTAATTTATGTGATTTAGTATCTATATTTTTTTTTGTGTTAGTTTTATGCTTGTTTAGTCTGATGTTTTTCATTGTGTTGTGTTTTGTTTCTGTTTGTTTTTGTTTGTTTGTTATTATTTTTCTCACACTTTTTAATCTATATAAATTGAAAAAAATGTATTGGTAAATTATGATTAATTTGATTGTGATTCATTATTTTTGACTTCCTGGTTGCCAATAAAAAAATTTAAAGCAAAAAAAAAAAAAAAAAAAAAAAATGGATACTGAGTAAATTAGCAAAGTGAAGTGTCTGTTTAAAAAAGTTAAGTTCTTTTGAAACCATTTCCAGGAACCACCTAAAACCTAAAAATCCACAAAACCTTTGTACTACATTGGACTCTTCGCAGCCCAGCACTTATACAATTACACATACTTGAAAATTCAACCGATATTCAGAATTCTTCCCATATACTGTATAAACTCATGTCTCGTATAGCATTGGTTCTTATGACCCACCCCAACCAACAGTATAGTGAAAACATTGAAAGAAAACATTATGGTCCAAGTTAGAGTTTGTCTTTGATGGCTATTGTTATTATACAATGTAAAACCACGCACCTGTAGATGTAATGCATCCACGTATGCAGTCGAAGGTGCGATTTCTCAAATATGGAGCCACTTCGGATGGACCTCGATACCGTTTTCCCTTTGTGACAGGAGTCTCGGCAAATCCTGATGATTAAATCCAAAGGTTAATTTATAAAAACCCATGATACTGATTTCACTAAATACAAATGTAACATAAATGAAGATGAAGAGGGGGACATAGATATATACAGTAGGTGTTGAAACAGCTAAGATTGGGATTGGACAAGGTGCACTTGTACTCTTAGTAGCCCTTGTGATTCACTCCCCCCATGCAATCTCAAAGCACAACAGAACAGTCCTATTTCTAGGCCTACTTGACAAGTAATATCTACAACTGTTACACCTTAAATCGGGTTAGACAGTAAATTTAGCTGTGTCTACTCTACTCACTGTGCCACAGCATGAAAAGGGTGATATCAATCAATTAATCCCTGTCCATGTACAAGTTTAAGCTGATTGGGTGGCATTTATTGAACAATATGACCAGGAATGTGATCTAAAACTGTTTTTTAAAAAAAGGCATTTTTCATTTCAGATGTTGTACACATGTAGAACTTCATGGAAACATGAGCACCCCTATCTCTACCAAATAAACGACAGCTTACTTAAAAATTAAAAATTGCAGCTGTGTGTGATTTGTGACTTTGTAGATGTGACTTATATATTACTACTACTACTAATACTTATATAGCCTATATTTTGTGTGTACATCACTCATAGCTTCTGTCGTAAAATATATGATTTGGCACTGAATTTTAGCAGATACAATTGGATGGCTGCATGCTGCACACTCTCCTATGCTTACACAAAGAAAATTAATAAATAAGGCACACGTCTAGTTTTTATACTCACCATGCTGCCTCCTTTTTGTCGTAGGTCCGTTTCAACTTCATAACATGAGAGCAAGACGGGCATTTCATCCATTTTCGAAGTAGGCCTTCTCTCATTAACCATCTGGTGAACTTATAGTTTTCTTTGGGGCACTGTCTAAAATGTATTCGACTCAAAAACTCGTAACTCAACATCTTCTTCTTCTTCTCATAAGTTCTTTCTTTCTTTTCCTTTCTTTTTTTTTACGAAATGGGTTGGTTTCAACTTCGCAGTCCTGCTTCAAAAAAGGCGCAAAGTGACCTAGTTAATGACCGACAATCTACCTATCCGTAGCCGTGCTCCTCCTCCGATGTTGCTCTCATCCAATCATTGACTGTTACTATGTCGTCATGTGACATCCTCGTCCAATCATCCAAAGGGAGCCGCTCTGGGAGCCACCAGTCCTCTATGCACCAGTCACGTCAAAGATCCGGAGAAGGTGGCCATTTGCTATTTCGTTCAAGCTTGGAGAGGGAAGAGGGAAATTTGTGTAACAAAAATGGTAAGTTAAGCGCTAGCCTGTTAATTGAAAGTCCCCCTGAGTTTTGTAAGCACATCATAACACCCGTCCCCGGGCCGTTTACATAGTTAAAGAGTAGTAAAGCCTCCCGTTTATCTGCAGTGTCGAGGCTAATTAGCTAATGTAATGTTAAGCTAGCTGAATCACGTGCTAGGCTAATGTTTTAGTATGAACCGGAGATGGGGACTTGGACTCATAGCTTGGACTTGACAAAAAATAAAAGACTTGCGACTTAACTTGACTTGACTTGACTTGACTTGAATGACCAGCCGCCTCAGCTGAATTTCTCACCGGCACGGCACCAGCTCAGTCAGTGTTTTTTTCCCCCCCCGGACTTTTTATGCATTTATTTTGAAAGGACCGCTGGACAGTTACTTGAGACTTGCACATGTGTGACTTGATCCTATCTCTGGATGAACCACATTTTATAATGAAAAATAAATTATGCACTATGCAGTCATTGAACAAGAAGAGCTTTTGAATCTTGTGTAGATTATTATTAAGTTACATTTTGCCAGTTATAGTGACATGCATTTATTTATATTTTTACAGCCTAAGGCCAAGAAGAAAATGTCCCTAAAAGTCCCTAAAGATGACTCGATGACAGAGATGACCAAAAATGATCTGGATGGTAATTTTTGTCTTTGTCAACTTTCAAGGAACTGTAATACTTAAATAATTAGCTTGTCCAAATGTGTTTAAACGTTTAAAGTCATATGTTGATTTTGTTATATCTATGCCATGCTGTAGGTCCTGAAGATAAAGGAGATAAAGGCTCTGCTCCAAGTTGCAGCAGCGTAAGCAGCATTGGATCAGGTAATGATTTCTCATTTTCTAGCAGTGTATCTTTGTTGTCTAAAATGAGTTTAATTCCTTGCATGGCTTTTCCACCTGAGATTAAAGTTGTTGGCAGATTTTGTCAGTATACATGTGCTTACAGATCAAATTAAGGCACACACCATATCTGGTCCACTACCTTTGTTGCATGCATGTCATTCTCTCTCTGTCTCACTCATTTAATACTGTCAAATCATAATCTTTTTTGTATCCTGCTCTCTTGTTTTTAAGGATCAATTTCCAAAGTAGAGTTCCTAGAAGCCAGGATCCAGTGGCAAGAAAAAATAATAAAGGATCTTGAGCAAGAGCGCAATTTCTTGCGTGAGCAAATCATGGGAAAGAAGAGATCATGTGAGTGATTTGGGAGCAACTTGTATCTGCAAAATATAATGTAATTGTAACTGTTTGATATATTTTCATAACAATCTGATCTTTGTCTCATCTATCCTCTGTTTGATCAAAGCTCAACCAAAAGTATTTACTTTGGAGAACGAGGATGACGATGGCAACATGGATGAAGATGACGTCATCTCCCAATCTTCTCCAGATATCAGTGAGTCCTCGGACAGTGATGTTGTCGTCCAAAGAAGGAAGAAACGTCGGACACAGCCACCTGCATCTGCAACTGTGGCTGTGCCTGGAAAAGCTCATGTAAGAGGTAAGAATGGCATAACTTGAACCACCTGCCCTGTTAGCACCAGGTGGTCATGAAAAATAAGTATTAATAAAAGCGTTGGAAGAGCTGTTATGAATATGTCCTGAAGTAATTATGAGGCAAAAATATAGATCTTCAGTTCTAGATTCTGAATATACTAGGAATTTGATGATAAATAAAAATTAAATGTCTAAAGTCAAAAATGTGGCTTTCATCAAGATTAAAGCTCCATTTTATTATTATCCAACATCAAATGCTAGAAAGATTTGTCTCTCAGATGAGCAGATTCTTCAATTCCTAAAATATGCTTTGACCTTCCCGTGTTCTTTGTTTTATATATTTTTCAGTGAAAGGGCCAGCTGAGGTTATCAGGAGATATAAAAAAGTCTTGAAAAGCTTAAGCAAAGTCCGCACCATGACTGAAGCCTTCAGAATCAATGGCGTGGACCGGGGAACCATCAAGATGACTGCTGCAATTGCAGAGCTCAGCATTGTGGATCCTGCAACCTTCAACACCCTGAAGTATGATCCTGCAACTGAGACCCTGCAGTCCTTTGCTAAGAGGTGTGCAACGCACATAACCCCTGAGAAGAAGAGCATTATAGAGGACATGAAGGGCAAATGTCAACTCCTCCCTTTGTTGATGAAATATTAAGATACAAGTTTAAGCTGTTCTAACCTTTGACTTTTAGCTCATGTTGTTGTTCATGTTGAGCTGTGCAATTTCAATTGTTTTTTTTGTACTTTATATTGTGCAGTGTTTTTCAACAACCTGTATTATCTATAGTGTGACCAAGTTCGAGCAGTATTTGTTGTCAGCTTTGGGAAAACGTGATAGATACATTGACCCTGTTACAGGTGCACATACACAAAACCTGGAGAGATTTTGAGGTATTTGCAAGTCCACTATCAACAAAGAGGGAACCACACACAAAAACTGTTAAGGGATCACTTAGATGTAATTGAGTGAAATGTAGATAAAGATATCTATATTATATTTATATGTTTGTACAGTTCAGTATATTTGTTATAACCTTTGACAAGTCGTCATGTTGAGTTGTGCAGGTTTTATAATTTTCTGATTATTGTACTTTATATTGTGCAGTGTTTTTCAACAATAGAGTACCTGTATTATGACCTGCTTTGATACCATATTGTATGACATATTTACATACAGTACACTGATACTAGTCAGTGTTTGACATTTCAGGAAGACCCCATTACCTGTTGGAGCAGTATTTGTTGTCAGCCTTGGGAAAACCTGAACCAGTGGTTTACTGTAATAAATGAGGTATTTGTACTTGTGCTGTCTTTGTTATTCTACCACTGAATGAGAGGGAACCTACAGATAGATACATTTTTTCAAAGGTGTAACCCATCACTTGTTTATTGCAGTAGTTATGTGCTATAATATATTAACTAGTTGTGAAAAGGAGGCAACTTTAGATTAGGGAACATGTGTTGGTTAATAAGTGTTCAACTATTAGTGAGTTAGTAATGATCAAGATGTCACTTTAGTATGGGGAACATATTCTAAGTAACAAAGACTTAATTTAGAGTTATTTGGACACTATTAACATTGGTAGTTTTGTGTTTTGTTATGTAAGAACAGACCATATTCATTATGTGGTATTAAGGGAGAATAACTATTCTTGTGGTACTACCACCTTATAAAGTCCATACTAAGCAAAGCATATTGAGATTGTAATTCATATATGACAACTTCCTTACTTACTACTAATAAGCAATAATTCTGAGGTTATTGAGGGAAAACTCTTAGTTAATGGCTTACTGGTTGTATAATAAGGTCATGCAGAATAAGGCATTAATAAGTACTTAATAATGACTAATTAAGAGCCAATATGTTACTTATTTGCATGTTAATAAGCAACTAATTAATGGTGAATAGGTGTACCTTAAAATAAAGTGTTACCAAATTATCTAGATAATAGAAAACAATATGTGCAACTAAATGATGAAAGGAGGTTTGTTGTTGAGGATTTCATGTGGGGTCCCACAAGGTTCTGTGCTGGATTCAAAGTCATTTATTATATAGCCTACATTAATAATATCTGTAATGTGTCCAAGCTGTTACACTTTGTTTTGTTTGCTGATGACACAAATTTACTTTGCTCTGGTAAAGATCTGAGGCACCTTCTAGACACAGTGGAGAAAAAAAGATGGTTTGACATTAATAAAAAGTCACTCAACTTAAATAAAACTAAATATATAATATTTGGATACCGCAAACATTTAGATCAAACACAAATTATGATAAATAATATTGAAATAGAAAGAGTTAATATAAATTCATTTTTATGAGTTATTATAGATGACAAACTAAGCTGGAAACCACATATAAATCATATAAAGAACGAAATATCAAAATCTGTTGCGATATTAAATAAAACAAAATACATCCTCAACAAATATTCACTACATTTATTGTACCGAACATTTGATGAGCCATACATTACTTGTTGCATAGAGGTCTGGGGGCATACGTATAAAACAATTACAAAACCAATTTTCATATTACAAAAGAGAGAAATAAGGATGATCAACAGAGCTGATTATCGAGACTCAACAAACAAATGTTTCATAAAACCTTAAGATTCAATGATCTTGTGGATTATAAAATTTCTCAAATTATGTAAATGTAAATAATAATATGCTTCCAGATGGTGTCTAGAGGATGTTTCAGACGACCAGTTGATATGAACTAAAAGGGACTGCCTGTATACAAAAGCAAAGGTACGAACAAATGTGAAACAAAGATGTATATATATAATATTAAAGGAGTCAATCAATGGAATAATCTAGAATTAGAAACTAAACTGTGTGTGTGTAACACACTTAACAGATTCAGAAACATATTTAAAAATAATATTATTAATACATATAAAACTGAATTATAAATACTAGTGTGCTTATAAACTGCTGTATGTAGAATATGCAGGTTTTTTGTTCTTTTAAAAAAATATTTAATTTAATGAGTGAACAGAAAATGTTAATTTAATTAGGTTAGGCAAAATCAGCTGATGCTTCAGCCTACACCTTTTCGGTCAAAGTGCATTGTTTTGCTTTGTTGTGTTTTTGTTTTGTATCTATACTTTTATATTTGTCTATTGTACTTGTTAGGGTTTACCATTAAAGTAAACATGTCACATCAACACAGTCATGGACACAGCTAACTTAAAGGGGTACCACTCCAAATACTGGTTAACTCTAAATTCATATGCCCAAATAAGGGCAAAAATAAAAGCCTGTAGTCTCACTGTGGTGGAGGCAAAGTGAAGAAATACCTTCTTATTGAAGCAGTTTTCATAAAAACGAAGTGTCCAGACAGCACAATGTAACAGGAGTCAGCATCATTTCTGGGGAAAGTGCACATGCTTTTATTTAAATAACAAATGGTGAACGTGTGGAGCGGTTCATGAGAGGATTCCGACCCGGTTTATTCTGCAGTAACACGTCTCATATGTTGGTTAATCTACGGCGTGAAGAACATGCACCAAAGCTCCTGTAGATGCAGGGTAACAGTGTGTGTGTGTGTGTGTGTGTGTGTGTGTGCCAGCGCTGCAGACACAAAGACACACACATGTGGCGTTGGGGTTGGGCGTAGTGTCGGAGCGGTGAAGTGAAACAATAACCTGTACATCACCAGAGTTGACATAAACTCCGCTCTGTGAGCCAGAGCAATAAAAAAGTAAAAAGTTAAAAATGAATCAAGAACCTGCTCAAAGTACAGAAACGCAAACACATAGCAGATATTTCACTATGATAACAGAAGACTACTGCTGCTTCATCCCTCTGACTGCAGGAAGTAACTAACGCAGTCTAAAGGCTCATTTATGCTCCACGTACGGACGTAATTGTATGCGTCAAAAGTTGTTACCGTCACTGCTCATATACTTTCATGCGTCCTTTACGTTGGCATGGATGTTAACCAATACATCCACCAGGGGGCAGCGCAGAGTCAAAAGTTTATGACAACAAACATGGCGACTATGGAGGAGGTCTTGATTATGTACATAATAAATAAAAGAAGAAAACGGACTCGTTGTAAGAGGCGGTGGTCGGTAAGGCCGTTAAATTCATCGCGGCTGGAGGACGGATAATTTTTTTCTCTTGTCCTTCCCATGCGATCTATGGACACAGAGCGCCATTTCCAGTATTTCCGGATGTCGGCTGGGGCGTTTGATGACTTGCTGCGCCGGGTGGCGCCTCACATCCAGCACAAAACCTCACACAGCGCGCCTGTGAGTGTGGCAGAGAGGCTCGCTGTCACCCTGCGCTTTCTAGCCACAGGAATCAGCCAGCAAGCTTTGGCAGCAAGCTTCAAGCTGGGTACTGCAACTGTGAGCTGCATTGTCAGGGAGGTGTGTGCTGCAATATGGATTGCGCTCAAGGACGAGTTTGTGGCTTTTCCACAGGGCGAACAGGTGGAAGGGATCAGGAGAGACTTTTGGGAGCTGTGAAACTATTGTACTACTGTATCGGGGCGATAGACGGCAAACACGTCAGAGTGAGAGCACCAGCCAACAGTGGGAGTAGTTTTTTGGGGCGCATGACGTCTGTCCGACTACCCATTTCTTCGACCATACATTTCTTTATTTTTGCGTCCATTAGTCCGACCTCCCACCACCGACGTAAGTAGCCCTAACCCTTAACCTTACCCTAAACCCACTGTAGAATGGGTAGTCGGAGAAATGAGCCGTCTGACTTTTGGGCAGTCGGACTGATGTATGCTCCCCAGTTTTTTTAACTACAAAGGTTTCTTCAGCTTCATCTTAATGTCAGGCTGTGATGCAAGATACAAATTTAGATACATCGACATCGGAGCTTACGGGAGAGACAGTGATGCAGGGGTCTTCTCGAGGAGCCACTTTGGATCCCAGCTCATCAAAGGCAGGCTTCCTCTGCCTGAGACTGAGATCATCACTCCAGCTGTATTTGTTGGGGATGAAGCATTTCCGCAGAAAGTAAACCTGATGCGACCCTATCCAGGTCAGTACACCCTACACATCACAACACTACAGTACAGAGAGACACAATATTGTCTTTTTAAATATTTATTAATTTACAATATTTATTAATTAAACCAGGTTTATGGCATAGTGTATTGTGGCGTGCTACTCTTTTACTTCACTGTTATATTTGTGCTATTGTCTGCAGAAATGTATCCAGCATAATATATCATTGATTATGATTTAGGTTAGGGTTTAATTTAGGTTTTAGTTTTTGGCATTTATTGATCATTTGTGATCCCCCCCCCCCCCCCCCCCCCACCCTCTTAAGTATTTGTCCCAGAAAACAAATGATCATGCATCTTGTAACAGCAATATTCTTTTTACAGGGTTGCACCTCACAGCTGATCAGCGAACCTACAATTACCGGCACTCCAGGGCCAGGAGAGTTATAGAGAACGCTTTCGGCATACTTGCGGCAAGATGGCGAGTCTTTGGAAGGGCTCTGGAGTGTTCAGTTGAAACTGCACAGGATGTCACAAAGGCATGCGTTGCTCGGCATAATTGTCTTTGTGATGCAGATCAGTTCCAGCCAGAAACCGAAAGGTACATTGCTCCTGTACTGATGGACACAGAGGGTGCACCTGGAGAATGGCGACAGGCGACTCAAGGAGACACTAACCTTCTGGACACTCAGCGCTTAACTCAAGCCAGAGCAACACAGGATGGCATGGCTGTTCGTGATCTACTCAAAGACTACTTCCTTATTGGTGAGGGAAGGGTTACTTGGCAGGATGCTGTCGTCCAACGAGGAAGATTACATTAAAAGGCAATGACATCCACAGAAAGAGCCCAGTAAAACACTTTTATTCACTGGCAAATTACAAAAGATAACAGTGTAATCTACTGTTACATGAAACATACTATACACCATACATAAAACAGTGTGAGTTCATGTAAACTATTCAAAATGAGCACTAGAACGGGGACGGCTCTCCATTCCGTCACACCTCCACTTCGACACCCCGCTGTTCCGAAATACCCCCACTTCGAAACACCGCTGTTCCGACACCCTCCCCCCGCAGCTGTCCAATGTCCAAGGTGCTGAACCGCGTGACGTTGTTTACACTCTGTGTTGAGGCTTGTCTGTGAAACGTGCGCTGCTCAGGGACTGGGCAGATCTGTCCCACTTGCTTTCTCCCCGACTCCGTTGTTGGAGATCTCCACACAGTAATAGAAATACACTCCCCCCCCCCCCCCCCCCCCCCTGCGCCGCTCGAGCGGGGCTGAAGCTGGCTTGAGCTCACACGGGCGCGAGGCTGCTGCAGCCGCCGCTCGTGCTGACAGCTGACTGAGGGAGATGCTTTGGTTGGGTTTAGGCAATGAAGAAAGGAGTTGGTTAAGTTTAGTAAAAATACCAGGTAGAGGCTAGACAGGCCAGAAGCATAATGAACATTATGTTGTTTTGTTGTTTTGCAGTTAATTATGCACATGATCCGTTTGACCCCAAAAAGGAAAAAAGGATCAATGCGCACTGCGCACTGGGGGTTTCCCCCAATAGACTTTTCGGAGTAGCGGGGTCTTTAGAAAAAATAGAAAACCCCGCTATTACGATGAATGGAAGTCTATTGTCGGAAAGGCGGGGCTTCGGAAAGGTGGGGTGTAACCCACTAGAACAATGAAGTGCACAAATCAAATCAAAACAGAATGTGAGCCCCACAAAAATTCAATACTGCAAAAAGTGTTAATAGTGTTACCTCATGTAAACAAAAGATGAAGTGCAAATGAATTATCATTCAGGAAACCATCATCTGGAACATATGGGACTTATTTTAACCACTGTGAAATCTGTGTCCATCCAATCTGCAACATCAACTGGAGTTAGTTCTTCACTTCGCTGCCTCTTTTTTTTCTCATGTGATGTCCCAGTTGGACTAGGAACTGAAGAGGGGCTTGTCACATCAGAGGAGGATTGTGTACCAGAACTTGATGCAGGTGAAGGAGGATGATTGACAGTGTGCACACTTGAAGTACTGGCCTCTCTGTCATCTTCTGATGGCTAGAACAGAGAAGCCACATGAAGGGAGTGTACAGTAAAGGCGTACAGTAACAATTTATCCTCCTCTAGCCCTCAGCTACCACCACATTTGTTCGTTTTTGCACTTCCCTACTTTCATGTTTTTAAAGATGTAGGTAAATTGTAAGTTTTTTAAAGATGTAGGCAAATCTATTTTTGGTAAATCTTTCAATGAAGCTTATATCAAAGACTGTGGAAATAATACATTAATGAACTTTAAAATGGCAAAAACCTAATCGTCTGTTTTAAATATAACTTTATGTAGTTACTGTAGATCTACAATCTACGATTGCAGTTGCAGTCAAGAGTCCAGCTACTTTCCAAATAAAACACATTTAAAAAAAGAGAAATCCGTACCAAGTCATTTTTTGGGCAGTTGGTCGCCGTTTCTCAATGGTGGATAAAGGGTTTAAGCCATCCAAGGCGCCGGAGGATCGGGTGATCCTGCGACCCGTCAGCAGCATCCCCACTCCGCTTGCTGGCTGACTTGTTGTGGGCTCGAACAAATCTGTCCCTCACCTGTCGCCGCTTCTCTTTCGCCACGGCCCACGGGACATTAAGTTCTCTACCGATCTCCTCCCAGCTGTTTTGAACCAAATGTTTGTCCCTGTGTCCCGGCGAACTCACATCAAAAATGTGGCAGTAATTCCTTACCAACTCACATAGTCTCTCTTCAAAAAGTTCTGCCATCGTGTGTCTTCTTCTTCTTCTTCTGTCTCACACTGGATCTAGGCTCCGTATCGGGTAGTGACAGCAACAGCGCCCCCACGGTTTCCAGTGGTACTGCTCCGCTTGGTCAGGATCCGTAAGCTTTGTGGAAACGGACGAAATGAACGCAGAGTACGGACGAAAGGCTCCGTCCGTATCCGTATGCGTAGTTAATGTTGAGCATAAATGGGCCTTAATGGCGCTTTTCCACTATGCAGTCACAGCACGGCACGGTTCGGTTTAGGTTCTTTTCCATTACAGCGTACAGAGTTCTTCATTGTTCCTCCACAGCGGGGCCGGGGGCGTCATATCACAGCAGTAGCCGCTGCATCGGCTCACTATCTTTTTTTTTCTCGATCGTCTCGTCAGCTCCAAACTCACTCGTCTGCACCTCGATGACGGACCACAGTGTGGTTTTCTATACAGCAGTCATTTAACTCACATGAGAGAACAACAACAGTCTCAGCACAGATGAGTGGGCGCTGTTGTTGGTGTGTTTTTAAATGTAGCGGGTTTGATTCTCATGACGGAAGTCGCGGTTGCGACTCTTCCAGCAGTGACAACGCTCTGGCCAATCGGTGGAAGGAAGTTGGCTGATGTCACGTTTAGCATCACTTTGGCTCGCTTAGAACCTGGGCCGAGGCGTTACCAAAAAAGTACCAGGTACCAGGTACTAGTGGAAAAGCAAAAAAAAATGAGTAGAGCTGTGCCGTACCGCGCTAGTGGTAAAGCGCTATAACATGTTTTAGAGGCATGATCATGTTTACATTGAAACTGACTGTGTGAGTGAGCAGAGCAGAGGTTAGCGTGTGGCTATCATGCAACCTGAAGTCTGGGGTGTAGGTTCAGGTTCAGATTCAGTTTATTTCATGTCCCAAAGGTCAATTTGGGTTGCAGCTCATAAGATCACATAAAAGTATAAAACATAAAACATAGAAACATATATTTACATAGAACACGCATCAGTATAAATAACAATATAAATAGCATGTGCACTGACTATGATCGTATAAGAAATATAAAATATATATGGGAGGATGAGAGGGATGAAAGGGGGGCCGCAACATATGGCTCCAGTGCAAAAAATGTACTAAATACTCATGACGTTTCGAGCTGCAAGCTCTTCTTCAGACGTTCAGAGTACTATAGAGACAGACGCCATATTTAAAAGTCACGTCATACTCACACACCTGCTAGTATCAGCCCCAATCAGTAAACAATCATCCATTAACACTGATTGTGCAGCAGTTACCCGAGAGGGCTGAACATCCTCTGAGCGGATGGACAGAGCTTTGATAAGCACCTGTCTGTTAAAGATGTGCTCCAGGCTATTAAACTGGATGTCTGCTACCTTAGAAGCCACTTTTACAACTCGTTCAAGGGAATTCTTATCTCTGGTGCAAAGATTACTGCACCCACAGATAATAGAGAAGGATGGCCAGGCGTAAATGTTACGCCTGGTCGGAAGCAGGCGTAAAGTAGGAAGATCTTGCTGTGTAATGTAAATGTTCCCTTTTTACTGGCGCTCGAGACCTCGTTAAGATGAGTGCTCATTACGTGACAAGGACTTCATTGAACGGTACTGCTGTGATCACAAGCTGTAACGTCTCACAGAGTCTCACAGTCCGCGATTTCACGTTGGAACATCCGCCCCCCCTCCCGCACTCCATCAGCCTCCCTATACCCACAGCATTACGCTTTTTTTTTTTTTTAATCTGAATTTAAACTCAATTTGTCTGACTTACACTTAGTTCATATAATGCATAGATCTATGCTTTTGATGTGATATGCAGCCTGAGCCTGCCTGGCTCCATATAGCAGCCTGGCATCTGGCATAGTGGAGTCAGGCTGGATCTGACAGCTCAGTACTACGGCCGACGGCCTTTATTTCTAAATCCCTCAGTTTATTTTCACACATTAGCGACCCAGGTCCGACAGTGCAATTTGTCCCTCTCTGAAGCAGAGGATGAGGTCAGCTTCACTCCAGTCTTCACAGACTGCAGTTTTTTCCAGGCGACAAAGTTTTTTTTATTATCATAATCAGAAATATTTCATAAATCCTCCTGATATCCGCACCTCACATGCTCCACTGCCCGTAATATGACTATTACCTTTGCAGCGAGGATACAGCAGTTTTTTTTGTTTGTTTTTTTACAGCAGGCTATTTGTGTATACATAGGCCTATTCTATAAGAAACAGTGTCTCAGATGCAAAAAAAAAAAAAAAAATCAGAAGGAAACGTCTGACAACAACGTAATCAATCAATCAATCAATCAATCAATCAATCAATCAACCAATCAATCAATCAATGTCGTAAAAGCGTAGCTTATTATAATGTTTGAAAAATAGTAAAGTGCCGTTACTCCGACAATGAAAAAAAAAATCAAACGACGGACGAGAGAGAGAAAGAGGAGGACTGTAGGAGAGATCTGTATGAACTTGTTGAAGAGCTGTCACCGTCGGACCACAAGGCAGCATTGCCACCAACACTGCAGCTGCTGATTGCACTTTTTTTTTATGGAAACGTGCAAGACAGCGGAAGGTAGTTAACAATGTATCCTAGTAACACATGCTATTGTAAGGATTCACATGAACGCGCATAGCTAAGACCAGGCGTAGTTAAGACCAGGCGTAAGTCTAGTTGGTGCAACTGGCCTAAAGTCCACTCTTAAGACTGGTCTTAGTTAAGACCAACTTAGGAGTTACGACCAGGCTTAGTTAAGACCAGTTGGTGCAACCGGCCCCAGGACAGGAAGTCATCGACAACAGGACGGTGACTGTCCTCATCATCGTGTAGCAGACTGACAATGAGTGAATCATCAGCATACTTGATGATGGATCTATTTGCGTGACAGCTACGACAGTCGTTCATAGTGATTCATGGTGTCTGTTTATATTTGGGAAAATTGTGAGTGCTCTATATAATGTTTCGATTTGATTTGATTTGGAGTAGGTTCATTACCTTTAATTATCGGTGCATGTTGTTTTGAGATCTGCGGGGCAGAGACGTGAGCTGCTCAGTGATGGAGGTGAACGGTACAGGTCCCCTGTCCCCCAAAACTCATCAAATACACAATCCAACAACTCCAAAACACAAGTTGTGACCTGCACATTCACCACGCTATGAAATAATCATTTATAATTATGTAACATTACAAAAAATGAAGCGAATACTCGGAAATACTTTAAACTGTACTGTAAACAGGAGTCTGAAGTGTAGTTCCGGCTATGCATTGCTTCGAAAACAACTCCGTCTCGTTACATTATTATTTCATAGCGTGGTGAACGGTGCAGGTCAGAATGTCCATGAGAGTGTATTGGCGTTGTTGGATTGTGTATTTGATGAGTTTTACTAGTGACAGGGGACCTGTACCTTTCACCTCCATTGTGTTAGCTGAGCAGCTCACGTCTCTGCCCCGCGGATCTCAAAACAACATGCACCGATAATTATAGGTCATGAACCTACCCCTATATCTATAGGGTTTATGGTATAGGCAAATTTGTCAAAATGTTGAAATATCCCTTTAGATATGTCCATTTGTCCTTCAGCTAAATTGCTTTTCTGTGTCAGGTCATAAGGGAAGACATAGACAAACAACTGTACACAATCACACTATTTTGGAGTAAGAGCTTCACCTCCTCCGTCACATCACGCCACTGACCAAGGACAACTGCAGAGGGACCTGATGTGATGGTCAAGGATTGTGGTACCTGCTCACAACATGGAAGCATCAGTAAAGACGCCTCCAGACGACAGAGACTCCGAACAGATGAAGGATAAGGATACACCATGACATGCAACATGCAATAGTACTGAACATGAAATGTATCTATGAATTGATGAAACTCACACTGATCTCACACACTGATAAGAAAAGATGGTAATAATGTTGATCTTAAATTACATTTTCTTTTAACCCATCAGACCACAAGCAAACCCATTCCCAGATTTTAGCCTTAACTGAGGTGTGAGGAAACACCCCGCTGACACTAAATGACCTAGCCTGGGCTCATATGCTCGTACTCTACAAACTATTTACTTTCTGGAGTTTATCGCACAATTAGAAGATGCAGCTTTTGAAGTACAGGAATAAACTCTAAAACTCCACAGGCAAGCAGCCAGTAAAGGAGAGGACAGAGGACTCTGCTGATAGAAAAAAAGGGGTTAGATAGAGAAAAGAAAGAGAGTGGGACGATCACATCACCTCCATATATATTCGTATCCAACACAAGGATTATGATCAATAAACTTCGACCAGCATGCATAACACAGAGATCTGAGGTACAACAGTATAACTCTGCCCTGAAAGATGTGATATCTCAACTGTCATATAGCTGTGACAGCTGCTGATGCTGACGTTGCATCGCTTTAACACAGAAATACTGCAACTGAAAGTTCAAGGTCTGTGTTTAAAGTTATAAAAACTCCAAAGTCCAACACATATGGAATGTAGCTCATACTGAAAGTCAAAGTGAGCATTATTGATTACTTGGCACCACATGTCAATGTACTTACAGTATGACTGTAACATCAGACAGACATTGAATTTTAGGTGAAAATGAAAATGTATTTGTCTTCAAGACAAGTCAGTCAACATTTCAATCCATTTAAAGGGATAGTTCAACATACATACATACTGAAATTGGATGGAGTTGTTACAAATTATGTTTATACTAAAGATTAAAGTTCACCCAAAATTGAAATTTCACTCAAAATCTACTCACCCTCATGTGGACTAAGGGCTGGGAGAAGTTTCAGAGTCCTCCGTGGCTTCTCTGAGTTACAGGGGGTCTCGGCGTAGCAGTGCATGTCCATATAACGGTTGCAAATGGATACCAACTGTCTTCGTAACAAAAAGACACACCAAAAAACACCCAAATACCTCCACGCTGCTCGTATGTAATGTCCGTCTTGTATTGAAGCCCCGAAATGCGAAATTGTCCCGAAAAAAAATTAAATAAGTCTATATTTCAAGCTTGTTTTGTAGCGGAAGCTTCTCGAAGCTCCTCAAATTTGGACGAACTGGGAAGAGGACAGACCCTGGTTCGTCCAAATTTGACGAACCGGGAAGAGGAGCTTCTGCTACAAACAAGCTTGAAATATAGACTTATTTAATTTTTTCGGGACAATTTCGCATTTCAGGGCTTCAATAAAAGACGGACATTACATATGAGCAGCATGGAGGTATTTGGATGTTTTTTGGTGTGTCTTTTTGTTACGAAGACAGTTGGTATCCATTTGCAAGGACATGCACTGCTACGCCGAGACCCCCTGTAACTCAGAGAAGCCACGGAGGACTCTGAAACTTCTCCCAGCCCTTAGTCCACATGAGGGTGAGTAGATAATGAGTGAAATTTCAATTTTGGGTGAACTATCCCTTTAAGATTATCTGCTGTGTGTGTCAGGCATTACACACCAACTTTAAATTTTGGGGTCACCCAACGTCGCAACCTACATTCAACCAAAAATATCTGAGTTCAAGTTCAGGGAGCTGCACAAGTCATGCAACATACTTTCATAAAGCTGTCTTACTGCTTCACCTGGTTTACAGCCAATCACAAGCTGCTGACTGAGCAGAGTAAATGAAACAGGCCTGTTACAATCAGTCAAGACGATTTCTTTTAATTCAGCTGCAGTTTCTACAGTGGGGAGTCGCCACCCACCAGGGCTGATAAATAGAACGACAGCAAGATAAAACCATCATTGTGAAAATGAAAGTTGTTGTTATATCGTATAAATAGTTAGAGCTGTCCTGTGTGTTGATACCAGACAGAGGACAGAGGAGCACAGAGCCACAGCTCTCCCACTTCAGTCTAAAGAAGACCATCAGACTAAGAAACAGGAAAAATGAGTGAGTTGTTTTACCCCTGATCTTTGTTGAATGTACTGTACTGGTGTGATAGGAACAAAGCATCTTATCACATTAATGTTATGTAAAAGAGCCACAGTGGCATCTGTTCTTACGCCTGATTTTTCCTTTTTCTTAATATTTGTATTTTAGTAGTTGCTAGAACAATTACTCCTGACTTGTTTGTACGATTGGATGTGTGACTATGAAATTATCTCATGGTTTGTGGAGATTTTGAGGGTTTTGAGGGTCTAAGGACAGAGGATGTTGTTACGATGCCATGTAAAGCCCTTTGAGACAAACTGTTTGTAAAAACAGGCTATACAAATAAAATTGCCTTGCCTTGCCTTGCCTTTGTACTCATGTCTGAAAAATGACCTAATGACTAAACAATTGTAGGCATCAGCAGCATTCCGACTACTGGAGCGGCATGGGAAACCTCTCAACAGGACGGAGATGGATACACAGGTAAAGACACGAGTTCTGTAGAAAAAGAAGTCATTTCACCATCTGTGTCTCCAGGGTTTATAGCTAAACACTGAGAAGCAAACAGGTGTTTGTTGCACTCATTTTTTCTGTTTTCTGTTCCTCTCTTCAAGGTGTGAGGGCCTCACACGCCATGGCACAGAGGGACAAAGACAGAATGGGAAAGTACAGGTCAAAAATCAACAATGTAGCAAGAGAAACTGGAATTGATCCAGCTCTCATTGCCGGCATCATCTCCAGAGAGTCCAGAGCTGGAAATGCACTGGACAACGGCTGGGGAGACAACGGAAAAGCCTGGGGACTGATGCAGGTTCAAACACCTACTGTTGTTTTTCTCACTTCTCCTCAGTAGACGCTCACATTACAATACAATCATTTCATCCTATTTAACTCTCACACCTTTAGGTTGATGTCACAAGCACTGGAGGTGGACATGTAGCAAGGGGTGCCTGGGACAGTGAGGAACACATCCGCCAAGCCACTGGGATCTTGGTTCATTTCAATGGCCTCATTCGTAGAAAATTTCCAAACTGGAGCAGAGAGCTTCAGCTGAAAGGTTTGTTCTACTGGATCACACAACTCTATGTGCATCAACTTTCGTCATTTTGTCTGGCTTTGTTCTCATTTCTGCCTGTTTCTGCAGGAGGCCTCGCAGCCTACAACAAGGGGGATGGAAGCGTCACATCCACCAATGTAGATGAGAACACAACAGGTTTAGACTACTCCAATGATGTCGTGGCCAGAGCTCAGTGGTACAAAACCAATGGTTTCTGAGAGCTGAAACTCTTTACAACAAGAAGCTTTGAAACGATCTTCTGCATTGTCCATGCCCATTAGAGATTAAAGTTAGGCTGCAGCTGTCATCTGCACCATGGTCTGTCTGTGAGAAAATACAATGAGGGAGCAGACATCGACTTTTCTGTTGTACATTTTCAGAATCAGCTTGACTCTTGATTGTTGAATTTTCAGCCATTTAGTGGATTTTGTTTCATTTATTTCGTTTCATTTGTTTCTTTATAATCTCGAGAATTCTTCAGCAATGCAGGAATGCATTACAATGTTGAAACTAAACTTTAAAAAAAATGTGAACAACATGTAACTGTTGGTGAAAGTGAATAAAATCTTATACAAATGATTTTGATTCTTTTTTTATGTTTGTTGGCAGAATATTTTCTCTGGTCTGCAAATTATGAGCTAATTAATACATCAAGGATTAAGAATACACAAATGTATGATGGTATTATTCCCAAATCTCCCAATATTGCGTAAATGAGAAGGGGTTTCCTAATGAAGACCTGCACCAGTCCTGCAGCGTCCTTTCTGGAAGCTGCATGTATTCACTGCTGTCCCTGGTTTACACACCTGTCACAGTGGGTGGAACAATGTTTCTACGCTGTCAAGGCCTGGTTTTGGAAACCAGCTGGTTTATGTCTCACCGGTGAACTCAGTGTGTGTGTGTGTGTGTGTGTGTGTGTGTGTGTGTGTGTGTGTGTGTGTGTGTGTGTGTCCTCAGTGAACTGTATATGTCTCTTAGTTCAGTTTCTGTTCACTTTGACTGAGGGAGGTTTTTGTACGAGGTGATGGTGGCTGAGGCTCCGACAGTTTTAATAAATAGTTTTTTTTTATAATAATAGTTTGAATAAACAGTCTGCTGCTGGATCACAGTCTCATCTACTCCAAAAGTGTTGCTACTTACAAGATTCAAATCATTAATGTGGAAGCCCAACTTAAACAGAGCTTGATTAAAAACAATTCACATGACAAGTCATCATCAACTGAGAAAAAGCCACAAGGTTGCGCTGAAAGCTCGCCACCTCAAACCTGGTCTACTTTCGGCGCAAGGCGAAGCGCAGCCGGCGCAGTGGAAGATTGACTGACTGGAGCGCAGTGCGCACACGTCACCAAGACCTCACAAGCAGGTTTCCACAGTTCCAGGCACATTGAAATGCAATAAATGGGGTCATTCCTATGTTCCCACAGCCCTATGTTCCCACATTTCTAACTTTTGTTGTCACTGAAAATTAGGCCCTATGTTCCCACAGCCCTTTGGTCCCACCATTGGTTGGGTTTAGGCAATGAAGAAAAGAGTTGGTTAAGTTTAGTAAAAAGACCCGGTAGAGGCTGGACAGGCCAGATAGATAGAGTCCAGATAGGTAGAGAGAGTCCAGTGGGAACATAGAGCCTAATTTTGAGGAAAACCTTAGAACTGTGGGAACATAGGGCCGTGGGAACATAGGGCTGTGGGAACATAGGGCTGTGGGAACATAGGCACGCTCCCCAATAAATAACCACAATAACCACTATTTAATGCAACTAATGGAATCAACACGTGAATTTATATCTATATAGATTGTCCCGTCACATCTGACGTGCTCAGTGGAAGCTAACTGGCAACCCGGAGGCTGAAACGCCACTGACGCTGTGACTGGGAGAAAGCGCTGGGTGGCGACACATGCAAACCATAGAAATTCAAAACATAAACATGATTTGCGGTCTGCAAAAAAAAAAAAATTATGCGAATATCTTGGCTGTAGAATTGTTGTTGGTGAGTTCAGTATGTTATATGAACATGAGTCTCTGTGACATATTAGGACGATTTTACAGCCAGTTGCTTTAGATTTCTTACATATTGTACCTTTAAGTTAGCCTGGTCAAGAGGTTAAATGTCAGATGGCATAGGTTAGGTTTTGTTTTTAGAACCTGTTTTTGTCTGAGCATCTTGGTCAGACATATTCTTATATTGGGAAAAGGTGGAGTTTTAGAAAACGTATATAAGGTTAGAGAGAGAGATCTCACATTGGCACCAGAGATGCTCCACGATTCGGCATTCTTGTGACACTGTTCTTTTTCTTGTAATAAACTCCTTTCTGTATGCAAGAAAAGACGTGTCGGCGGTGATCCCTTCTTTTCATCAACACATCAATATACCACATATTAATCAAAATTCTTGATATTGGTTAATCATGTGCATCCCTAATTAGAAATAACTATGGGAAGCTGCAGATAGAGCCATTAGAAATGAATGCAACTGATTTTTTTTATTTTATTTAATGATTAATGTTGTTTTATATGCAATAACTTACAGCCTTTGTTAGTTTTAGGTTCAATATGTGCAAAAAAGTTCATTTTAATAAGTTCTCAATTACCAGTCCGGCCCTCGACTTGTACCTATCTTTAAATTTTGGCCCATGGCGTATTTGAGCTAGTGGTGCAAACAAAAATCTGCAGGGCCTTTCTGCCACTGCAAAGGTGATCTAAATCATTAGTAGTGGCACATAAATTAGTAAAATGTGCAACATCGGAGAAGGGCCTCTATTGGTGTATGGTGTTTTTATGGTCAAAATAGTTTTTCACTTTTACATTTTAAAAAAACAAAGCAAAAAACAACCTTTTTCTATTTAGTATGTTAATTATTATTGTTCATTTATTTTCTTACAATGGTACTGAGACATGAGCACTGCATCTCTCTATCCTCTATAATATAGCTGCCTGGTATGGCAGCCTGAAGGTGCAGCAAAAAAAGAAGCTTTCCTCCATAGTAAATATTGCTGGAAAGCTGGTCGGTAAGCAACAACAACAACTCGGTGAGCTGTTCAACACCGCAGTTGTCAGGATGGCCAGACAGATATCCGAGGATGTTACACATCCCTTAAACTCAGAGTTCGAACTGCTCCCATCCGGCCGAAGATTCAGAGTTCCCAGGATAAGCCGGGACATTTTTAAGAAATCCTTTATTCCTCAGGCTATACAAGCTCTGAATATGTTATGATTATTTGACTGCACCTGGCGACCCCTTAGAGGGCTGTTGTTGTCTGTGATGATTGAGAAGAACAATTATGTTTTTATCATCGGCCGTCACACATTTAATTTCAACCCGTATGCGTTAGATCCATGTTGCCACGGTGATTTAATTCAACAGTGCCCTTATTTTGCATTGGACTGATGTTTCAGAAACATCTTCTTAGAATCTAACTGAAAATTTAAAATCAAAATTCCTTCTCTATATTTAATCACCACCATCTCTCCGTCATATTGTCCACTCCCAGAGCGCAGGGGGAGGAGGAGAGGACGCCGCGGCTGCATGGAATAAATACATGGTGTAAATAACTATGTTCCTATGATACTGTGTGAACATATGATCGAGAGTCAATTAAATCTAAAAAAAAAAACCCAGTAAGTTCGCACAATTGTTACATTCTGTTTTCGTGTTATCAAGAGAAGTGTCAATGATCATTCCTTAGAATGTAACTGATTCCGCTAATTATTCAAAGTTTTATCGATCAGTCTAATTACTGTAAATAATACAGCGGTGCCCCGTGCGTAAATCTGCACCACGGCACCGCAGGAGGAGAAAGGAGGGAGAGGGAGACCATGATGAATGGTTAATAACTCGTTTCAGATTAAAACTGTTGTCATTGTTGTAACTATGTGCCGAACCGGGTCCAGCATGTGAGAGGCAGCGCACCAAAACAACATGGCGTGCGCTCTGAGCCGCTGACGCCGTTAACAGCTGCAGCAACACGTCACGTTGTCACTTTCACACCTGCAGCTAATTCACAACACCGACAGAACAACAGCATGTCAGACTCATTGACATGCAGATCACATTCATGTGGTGGTTTGCATTGACCATCTACGGTTAGAACAGGGCGTGTACAGGGCGGAACGTGAAGCGGATTCAGCTGCGCACACTTGTAGGAACTCTGTGATTTATAAAGGTTGCTTGTAAGTGTGCGTACGCAGGGTTTTATAAGTCTGAATATTTACTGGCGCACGCAAAACCTGGCTTTTGGGTGTACGTACACTTTTAGTAACGATCCCACGCACAGTTTTATAAATGAGACCCCTGGTCCTTCAGCTTCTGCTGCAGCTGAAACACAGAGGGACATCAGAGGCCTCATTTATCATTGTGGATATGCCTTTCTTTTTTTTTTTACACCCTTTTTCTCTGTTTTGTGCGTATGCCCTTTTCTCCGCCAAATTTGGGATCTATCAAGCCAAAACCTGGCGGGAAAAAGTGCCGACATTTACACCCACTCTGACCATGGCCTACGGGGATTTACAGCCTTTTTGAAGAACAGGAGGAATTGGCAACGCCGCTGCTGAGTCAGAGAACTGCAGTGTGCGAGGGAGAGAGGAGCGCGGATTACACAGTGTTTCCACTAGGATTTTCTGAACCGTTGACACTCTATAAGCCCTGTCATAATGTTATGTGTTTATTGATAAAACACCGTTCTACTCGGTTTTTATTTATTTAGGCCTATTTTTTTTTTTTTTTGCTTTTACACACTCTAGTGTGACGTCCGACAAGAATCAAACCCGCTAATTTTAAAAACACACTGGCAGCAGCCAGGGATGTGATTGGCCAAGGACAAAAAAAAGCAGGAAATTATACGGACCCATAGCGCGACACAGCAACAGTGCAGCCATTACACACAATGACGTTATTTTGACACTTTATATTAAAAGTATATGCGCAAACAGAAAACAATTAAAAACAACACTGCTCTGAAAGCCATTTCCCTCTCTCTCTGCGTCAGTACTCTGTGAGAGGAGGCCTGGCTGAGAAAACACTCACAAACATGACAAACCACAAATGTTGCACATGCATGACAGTCAGATACAGTGGGTACTAGTTTCATTTGGACGGTTTCACACGAGATTCACGCGTGAGTCACGGGAGGCTCACGCGGATTTTTTGTGGAGGAGTAATTGTGTTTTCACCAGAAGCTGCAATGTGCCCAAACAACCGCCAGGTGGCATCTGTGAGCAGCAGATCGCCTCCATAAGAGAGCAGCACGGAGCAGTGAACACGAATGGGGAATGCAATATAATAATAATACAGTATAGTTTTTCAATAAGAAAAATGTAACGACGGCAGCTATACGTCTCACTCTCTTTTATCGATCCTCTTGTCAGCTCCAAACACACCCGTCTGCACCGCGATTATGGACCACAGTTTCCACACAGCAGTTAATTAACTCAGTGGGCGATGCTGCCGGTGTTATGCCGAGAAGTGCCTGCTTGCCGAGATCTGCATGCCGCACAACAAATGTGGACCTGGATCATTCATTACGGGGACGGGGATGCAGTATTCGGCACAGCAGTTTTTGGACCTGCCGAGATTTGCATCCCCTGGCTGTTTTAGCCAAATACTGCTACATGTATGAAATGCATGTTCGTATGTATAAACACCTGAACCGTACAATGTGCGTAACCCCAGCAGAGCAGGCACTTCTCGGCATAACACCGGTGTGTTTTTAAAATGAGCCAACTACTGTACAGTAATGTTCATTCCCCACCTTGTTTGACTAAGAGTGTAGCTGGATGATTTCTCATGAATGAACGGGCAATAGCCTATGTCACTTTCGGGCTGGGCGATAAAACAGGATATCCTGAAATAACTTTCCCTCAATAGAAATAGGCTACAAGATGTGTGGATATAGGTTTCATTCATCCATGTTTTGACAGACAACACAAACAACCAGTGGCAGGGACGGACTGGCCATAGGGCAATATGGGCAAATGCCACAGACAGCAGCCGCGACCGAAGATGTGACCGCAAAAAAAAAAAAAAGTCAGTCGGGGTCAGCTGGTTTACAGCCGGCCGACTCTGAAACACTCGAGACACAATAACATTAGTAACGCAAGAAAGGTATAGTTCACTCCTAGAGCAGCTCTCACTATAAGCAAAGATTTTATTTCAGTCTGGGATGCCAACGTGCAGTTTTAGTGAACAATGCATTTTCTCTTATCATCATTATTATGATCACTGATATAGCCTATATGTGCGGCTATATATACCGTATGTGTGTGTTTGTGTAATGCAGGGGTGCTTTAAAAAAAACACAGTTGTCTGGACAGCAGGCATTTTTCTCACAACCGACCTCAAAAGCGAGGGCAGGTCCGCCGAAGCATCATTCCGGGTGTTGTCTTTGTTGTCACTTTGTTGCTGCTCCACAGAGCGCACATGGCTACTTAATTATGCACGTGCTGACCATATATGGTTGTGCTGATGCATTCTGGGGGTGGGGTATGAGGTGTGTTCATGTCCGCACCATTCTTGGGTCCGGTGTGATTTATCAATGGAATATTGCGGAGAGTTGTGCATACGCACAGCTTGATCAGTGTTTCCCACAGAAAAAATAAATAAATAAATGTGTCCACGTCTCACGTGTGTTTACGTGCGGTGCGCCCGCACGCGAGAGAGGCGGCAGGTTGAGAGGCTGACTGGCGGAGATGAGAGCTGGTGAAACGCATGTGTGGCAAGGTGAAGAGGGCCCGGGCAGGGATTGAACCCACACCTCCCGGGTAAGAGTCATGCGCGCTTGCCAGTCACCCAAAGGGACATCCCCTTGGCCAAGTAGCCAGGGCACATGATCAATTGGAGGCATAGTGACAGGACCACCACTGTCACATCTCTCCCCCTCTTTTCACAAGCACGTCCTCGTGCTTCCGCGCAGGCTGCCACACATTAGGAATCCATGGACCCACCCCTAGTGCTACATGGATCCTGCCAACAACGCCAGAATGTGGCAAGGTGAAGAGGGCCCGGGCGGGGATTGAACCCACACCTCCCGGGTAAGAGTCATGCGCGCTTGCCAGTCACCCAAAGGGACATCCCCTTGGCCAAGTAGCCAGGGCACATGATCAATTGGAGGCATAGTGACAGGACCACCACTGTCACACATGGTTATTTAAAACACCATCTCTGATCTCTGCCTGCACATAGACAGACACAGGTTCACATACAGACAGGGGCGCACGGTAAATGCAGCTGCAGCGCTATTAAACTAGAGCAACAGCAACTCTCATATTTAAATTGTGTTTTATATTGATTTCATATATTTCACTGATTGCAATTAGGCTATAGAATGCTAGTGTGTGTTTTATTGAAAGCGAGGCTAGGTGAAAATCGCTACAGTGGGGTTTATATGCAGCGGTCTGTAGGACCAGCTTAGAAACATCAGGACACATTAGCACCTTCATTTATCTCTGATCAATAGGTGTGCTTGTGGATACTTCACTCAAGTAGGCTACAGCCCTGCCCCCCACAGAACTTCACACAGCTGTTCAGTCAGCTTAGAAAAACCGGTTCTTACAGATAGCTACCTCTCCTCACACTTTTCATAAGCCGGAGGACAAAACTGTAGGCTTCATTGTTTCGTTTCATTTCGTTAAGTGAAAATCATCTCTGAATTATGGAGCTAAAAATAAAACAGGCCTATCTTTAAAAAAAAAGATCCTATTATATTTAGCCTAATTGCATTATTTTTATTCAAATGTGACTGAGACCTTTATCTACCTAAACAGAGGGTAACATGAATAAATATCCTGTTTTGTATTTTTCTGGAAACTGTTACATTAAGTAACGTGACCGCGGCACTCTCGCTCCCCTCTCTCCCTCCCGAATTGGGCATATTATGATAAATATAACTGTAGATAAAAACAATAATTGAAGAAAAAAATAAGCTATTGTCGGCCCGAGGTATAAATGCCCATAAATCGAATGTTTCATTTGTGTAAGTTGTAAGCTTCAGAAACCATCACACATGGAAAAGTCACGGACTGAGAGACCTGTAGTTTTAATGTAAACAAAGTCATTTACGTAAGAAAAACACAAACGTCTGTGTGAGACCATCTGGGTGGTTCTAGTGTTAACATTAGCCTAATGAAGAATGAAGAAAACACGTTACAAATGAACTATGACCGAATTGACAGCAGAAACAGTGTGCACTTATCTCAAGGAAATTTAAATCGAATGCAACTGTAACTTGTAATCCAAGAGGCTTCAGGTGAAACGTCTTCCTAGACAAATAACCAAGTCCAGTTGCATTCGATTTAAATTTCCTTGAGATAACTATGACCGGGAGTCCGGGACAAATGAGAATATTCACAGGCTTAGTGCATGTGCACACGCCGGCCGGAGTCAACTCGCAACAATGTAGCTTTCCCTCGATTAAAGTAGTTCTGTCATCTCCCACTTTGTACCGGATAAGAGACAGCACCCGACAGATGCTAAATGTTTGGATGCAACAAAGTCACTGTTAACAAAATCAGCATCTAGTCTGTCCCTTCAAGAGCAGCTGCTGACAGATGTGCATTATTGCTCCGCTCGTGAGTCCAGCAGCATCGGGTCCAGGCTGCTGGCACAGACGAAGCGATCGTGGGCTATGAGTGGATTGTTACATTCACCAGAACTTGCAGAACTCAAACTCAAACTTGGCCCGACCAGGCTACAGGAGAGATCAAAAATATGCAGGGGACCCCCAAGAGGCTGAGAACCACTGATCCTGTTGAACGTAGGCTACTGTAACCACTGTGAAACAATAAAAAAACAACATTGATCTGATTGACCGGCGTAGCGGTCCCTCTCTCCACTCACTCTCTAGCTCTCTCGACCACAGCTGCAAATGAAGTACCTATGGCCTATGAACAGCGCCACTCTCCATTGCAGCTACGTTGTGGTCAAACGTGGAATTACCCCAAAATCTTTTGAGCTGCATCTCAGTACGATGCTTCCACCTAGTGGCTACAGTGTGACCTACAATTTCACGCAACGCGTGAATCACGCGTTACGTGAGGGAAACGTCCAAATGAAACTAGTACCCACTGTAGATGTGAGAATAATAAAACTGTCACAGATATAGTTTCTTGTTGGGCGGAGACGTTTATCTGAGCACAAAAAAGTACAAAAAATATAGTTGTCACAAAAGTGTGTAAATGTTCAAGTGTGTTGAAGACGGTAACGGGTACACACTGTTGAGGTTATTTGGTCATGATGCCTGTACTGAGTTTGCTCATATGGCACCAAGTGAACATCCAAACTCCATGGTAGCAGCCCTCTTAGTGGCAGCACACTGTTTGTAATGCCTTTTATTAGAAAATGATCTTAACATGATACAGCACTGCAGTGTGCATGGTGTGATGGTTACACTCTCAGTCAGCCATGATTGCAAATGGTTTTCTCAAGCAAAAAGCAGAAGTTTCTCATTTCGGGGGTGTGAGTGATAGATTCAGCTGAGCAGAGGAAACCATCATTTCTGGTACTGGGTTGGTTCTATTACAGCAGCACTTCTCAGTCTACTGTTTAGATCAGACTGAAGAGAACAACTGTGGTGATGGCGGAGGAGGAGGTCAACTACGCTTCAGTTGTATTCAAAGCCAAACCTCAATGTAAGTCCATTTATTTAGTTTTTTCAAACACAGATTATTGTATTGTACTGGTATTTTCTTTGGTAACAATAGAGGCTGAAGTGGTCACTATGAATTGACAAATTAGATTTATACAATTCACATCTGCACGATGTGACTGTCTTAACCACAAACCAGCTATTTCATTTTGTACGAATGCGGCCACCTCCTCCAGGTTTATGAGGTTCGTCCTCCTGAACAAACCAAGTTTCCGACACAGTCTCTTCAACGTCCTTATACTTATGACCACACCGTGTTTATGAGCCAAAAGAGAGAGAATTTCCTTATTACTGAAGCCAATTCTGAAGTACAGCTTAATCAGGGCATCTGTAGAGGCAGCCATGACCACCGACTATAGTAGTTTGATATTTTCTCAATTTATTTATTTTTATGCCTGCCTGATTTCATCATCTTAGGGTTTAGATAGTTGTTTTAATGCCGTGCAAGAGTTCACGCTCTGAACTATTTGTCATTCTGCAAGACACTGCAATCATAATCATCATCAGGCAAAAAGAAAAAGAAAAAAAAAGCTTCTTAATTAGCCTTTGAAAGTAGTTGTCATTTAAAGACTGCACATTCATTTACTGTTTCTGAACCTTTCAGCTGAACAGCAGTTGGAAGCTCTGTACAGTAAAGTAAAGGTGCGAAACAAAACATCGGCCAAAACAAATGGTAAGTTCGTCAAAAAAGACTATGAGCTAAAACACTGAGATTTTATTAAAACTAGCAACATCACAAACAAATTAACACATATAGATCAGACGTAGATGAACAATGTGACTATCTCCACATTTGCTTCTATGTTATATAATTTACCATTTTCACATTTACATACTGTATGTCAACAATGTGTTGGTATGGCCATTTACCTTCAGCTCCTATCATTCCTGAATTTAGATATTTCCTTTGTTATTGTGATAATGGTATTAACGCCCTACCTGATAATTAAATGACTTTGCATTGTATTGTATTAGCATTTAAGTTAGCCTATCAATTATACTGTTGCAATCTGTTTCTGCCAAATACAAACTGTAAACTCAGTAACCACAGCTGCATAAAACTACAGGAGAGTGTACAAATAAATGACAAATTATCAACTGGGCAAAAAAAGACTAGTTTCAAATAAAGACGGCAGTAGGTCTAATTCATTGTTTTGTATTAACCTCTCAGTTGAAAAGGAGGAGGAGCCTGTTTACAGCCAAGTGCAAAACAAAACATCCAAACAGTCTGCCAACACCAATGGTAAGTGAGTGATCTGTGGAAAACAAAAAAAAACAAAGCAAAACTATGAGCTAAACACTGAGGTTTTACTACAACCTACAACATTGTGATTTTTCTAAAAGGATACGCCAACATTTTCTTTCCGTGTCTTGCCTCACTCCTGAGTCCATGACCAGCAGATAGACACCGTCCTTTCGACTGTGTGTGCAGTAACAAGGGAGATAGAGCCGTATCGCCTGTAATTAGCTTAGCTCAAACACTGGAAGTGTATAGGTAGTGTTAGCCTGCCTCCACCTAAAGTCATCAGAGAAACTCTTCAGCAACTCTAAACGGAAACCGGTGGGCCGATCTTCGTCTCAGAGCTGACAAAACTCTCCGGTAAGGCATATGAGTGGTCAAATGCCGGTAACGGGACGAGATCGGTCAAAACGGAGGGTTCAAGCAAAGACGGTTTATTCTGGTTCAAGCTAGCTACATCGAGGGTAGGTTAGCTTTCTTTTTCAAAGTAAAAGCACAAATTCTATCGTCATGGTTTTCCGTATGTAAAGGGCAACGGGTGTTTTATTTTGTGAAAGTTGTTTGTCACAACGGCTAGCTTGAGTAGCGCCGTCCGAACAAAATTGTAAACAGCTGGTATTTAGACAAATTAACGACACACTGCTGATCTAAACGGCTACTTTCTCACCTAAAAATGGTTGAAATGTGGATAAAGTGATATATTTACAGAGTTTAGAGCTAAAATGAAATCAGCTTCTGATTGCTGATTTCGGCTCAGGTAGCAGGCAGGCTAACACTACCTATACACTTCCAGCGTTTGAGCTAAACTAATTACGGGCGATACGGGCTCTATCGCTCTACAAGTTATGTAAAAAAAAATGGATGAGGTTTCATCAAAAATGTGTTGATTACACTTAAAGCAGAAGTAAGCGATCCGGTCGTTTTCGCTAAAGCTGCGTTCCAGGCAGGCTTTTGAAATCGTAAATTGCAGCTTCAAGTCACAACTTACGACTTTGTAGCGTTTCAGGCAACCCACTCGTGTTTTTCCAACCTGTTTTACCTGTGAAAGTAACGGCCACTCGTAACTTCCGACCCGTGAACTCGTACCAGATCAAACTGGTACAACTTCACAGGTCGGAAAAACAGGAGTTACGAGTTTCCTTGAACGCACCATAACAGTCCTCGTCCCTACGTCACCACATTCACGGCGTCCCTTGGCTGCACACACAGCCCTTCATGCCGTTCTCTCTCCTCATTGGATAAAAACTGTAGGATACGATAAATGTTTTCTCCTCGGCTCAGAGCAGAGCAGAGTGACTGACAGACACCGTGTTTTGGTCCAAACACTCTATGTAAGTGATTGCTGTCGGAAGATATAACTATTTAAGACTTGTATTAACACAAATATATCACTTACTTCTGCTTTAAGTGTTTTCTATAATTTAACAAATAAAACCTATACAATACTGATCTTGCATCTGACGTGAATGGTTTTTTTTTCCCAGCCTGAGCACTGCTGCTTTAAACAACAAGAGAATTATCAACACTGGGCAAAAAAAGACTGATTTCAAATGAAGAGAGTTCTTTAATTAACAATTTTGTAACCTTTCAGCTGAAGAGGAGGAACCAGTGTACAGCGAAGTGAAGGAGCTAAGTCAAACATCTGCCAACACAAATGGTAAACACAACACAACACAACAAGAGCTTAACACTGAGGTATTACTGTCTGCAACCAGGAACATTTTAGTACTTTTACAACCATTTTCATTATTAGCTCTACTGCTGAATGATAATACGACTGTAGTATCAGAATGATTACTGCTCAGAATGTAAAATAATATCTGCAAAGCCTCACTGTAACACTAGAACCTGGAAATGTTGTATCTTATAATGAAGGATCTCTGAACAGAGGCAATTAACAGCAGTGCTTCCCTCTACCTTTGTCCTTGTCCTTTGTTCTGTCCTCATTACTATACACAGTGACAACTACCAAGCTATAAAACAGAAAGTTTGTGTCCTCTCCATGAGTGAACTATAGAGGAAAAACTTCTGTTCAAGCAGTTGTTGTAATCTGACCGGGGAAATGACAAAGAAAAGAACAAAAACGTCTGACCTTACAATTTTGTTTGTGTTTTTCACAGCCAGCCTCATCCCAGACAAGAATGAAAAACCCAGACGTCCCTCCTGTCTTCTGGTGGCTTCTTTTCTGGCCATTGTTTGTGTCATTTTGATAGCAGCCATCATAGTAGTCTGCATCTTCCGTGAGTATATGAAACAAGCTGCCTATGTATGACCTCAGACATGAGACATTTCCTGAAGAATAAGAGTTATTTCCTGTAACCATTGACAGTCACTTTTAGTTTAGCTTTCTAAATCTTTTCTAAATCCGTTCACATTTCTGAATGCAGTAGTTAATGAGAGAATAGATGTGTAACAACTCAACTCACTTATGTCATCGATCACGGTCTGATACTGATCAGATATATTTAGATTTTTTAAATTTTGCCAAAAAAAAATAAGCCATCTGGGATTGCACCTTAACCAAATAGCAAACAACAACAGACTCAATTCAGAAAACATAACCTTGAGACAAAACTTGAGTGATCTCACCATCAGGTTTGGAAATCTAACAGAAACCTTTGCTCTCTCAGAGCTCAGGGTCACAAACCTGACTGTAAAGATCCAGAACCTGACGACAGAGAACCAGAACCTGACTACAGCGATCCAGAACCTGACTACATCGATCCAGAACCTGACTACAGAGAACCAGAACCTGACTACAGCGATCCAGAACCTGACTACATCGATCCAGAACCTGACTACAGAGAACCAGAACCTGACTACAGAGAACCAGAACCTGACTGCAGAGAACCAGAACTTGACTGCAGAGAACCAGAACCTGACTACAGAGAACCAGAACCTGACTACAGAGATCCAGAACCTGACTACAGAGATCCAGAACCTGACTACAGAGAACCAGAACCTGACTACAGAAAACAAGGAGCTGAAGACACAGAGCAACAACTTAAAACAACAAATACAGGACGAGAAGACAGAATGGATTGAGTCCAACGTCACTCGAGCTCCGTGGAGCATCACTGCCTACTGTCCCATAAAATATAACAGTATGTTCAGATCCCTTTAATTACTGACCAAATACAATACAATCACTATACTATAATGTTGTTAACTAGTTTGTCTCTGTTGTTACAGAAAGACAGTGTCAACTGTGTCAACCTGGCTGGTTACACAACAAGGCCAGCTGCTATGTGTTTCATAACCCTTCGTCTAATGAACGGAAAACCTGGACAGAAGCTCTAGAGAACTGCAGAGGAAAAGCTTCAGATCTGGTTGTTATAGCTGATGAAGCAGAGAAGGTAATGAGAATATTAAAAACATCTTAGAATAATTCAGATTAGTTTTTTGTAGGTCTAGGAGCACAGAGTGTGAAGATGGTGATGATGATGATGGCTTGGATTTATACAGCGCTTTTCTAAGAACTCAAAGCACTTTACAGAACCCATTATTCATTCATACCACATTGACAGCGGTGGTGGTAAGCTACGTCTGTAGCCACAGCTGCCCTGGGGCAGACTGACAGAAGTATGGCTGCCAACGTGCTCCAAACCACCACCAAACATTCATACACATACTAGGGCTGTCAGGCGATTAAAAAAAAAAATCTAATTAATTATAGAATTTGTAATTAATTAATCTAATTAATCGCATTTTAATCCTATATCTGCTAAAGTTACCCAAATAAAGAATTCAAATTCTAGGACATTACAAAATTGTATTGCATGACTAATCAATTGAATACACCTAGAAGAGAAGATTTGAAATCCACATTTTTATTGGTGAAGTGCGTTTCACTGATTAATCCAGGTGTGTCTGAGTAGTCACAATGGTCAGACACACCTGGATTAATCAGTTTGTCCAATAATGTAAGACAGGAAATGAAGGCCCTGCCTTGAAGCAGAAGTGAGTGATCCGGTCGTTTTCGCTAATGCTGCGTTCCAGGCAGGCTTTTGAAATCGTAAATTACAGCTTCAAGTCACAACTTACGACTTTGTAGCGTTCCAGGCAACCCACTCGTGTTTTTCCGACCTGTTTTACCTGTGAAAGTCACTATAACGGCCACTCGTAACTTCCGACCCGTGAACTCGTACCAGATCGAACTGGTACCACTTCACGGTCGGAAAAATACGAGTTTCCTTGAACGCACCATAACAGTCCTCGTCCCTACGTCACCACATTCACGGCGTTCCTTGGCTGCACACACAGCCCTGCATGCCGTTCTCTCTCCTCATTGGATAAAAACTGTAGGATACGATAAATGTTTTCTCCTCGGCTCAGAGCAGAGCAGAGGGACTGAGAGACCCGTGTTTCAGTCCAAACACTCTATGTAAGTGATTGCTGTCGGAAGATATAACTATTTAAGACTTATATTAACACAAATATATCACTCACTTCTGCTTTAAATTCAGCAAGTGCTGGAGCTGTGCATAGAGCCCATTAGGTCAGGTGAGGAACCAAAGCGCAGCGCCCTGGAGCGGAGGCAGTTTCAGATCACACACACACAACACACAAACAAACAGGGAAAGAGCGAGAGAGAGAGAGAGAGAGAGGCAGAGACGAGTGACGAAGTGGCAGAGACAAAGTGGAGGGAGTTGTGTGACCCACAGCACACGGCATTATAATTATATTAGGTTATTTACTTATCCATGATGTAAAAAAAACAGCTCTATGTGAGTAAACAACAGCTGAGGAGCAGAGGCGCTTGCGACCGCCACAGAGAAATCAGCGTCTGGTGTGAACTGGATAGTAGGAGCCCCAGGAGGGGTTCACGTGCACCCCCCTTATTTTTTTTTCTAGTCTGGATTTTTTGCATCCTTGGAACCTCTAAAATAGAGATTTGGATGATCCCCGGAACAAAACCTGTCCAAAATGTGTTTTTTGCAATGTTTTAGTACCCCTATGATACCTGTGGAATTGTTGCCAGGAATGCCAGTCAGACTGTCTTTCAAAGACTGTAGCACGCTCAAATTTTGAGCGAGCCCAAAGATAGAGATATCAATGTATTTGGGACAACCTCAGGTTTCCAGTGTGACCAAGTTTGTCATGCTACCTTGTCAGGAAGGGAGCTAAAAACCTAATGATTTAAGTCAGATGAAAATTTTGTGAGGGAAAAACAGCCATCTACATGTTTTCAAATGGTCCCTTGACCTGTCACCTGGATGTATGTGAATGGAAATGGGTTATATGGGTACCTACAGGCCTCCCCTATCAAGACATACCTAATTTGTGTGAATCTAATGCAGTTTTGGGGGAGAACCATGCAGTAATTTGCATGCAGTAGCCTACAAATATGTCATTTCCGCCTATATACAAAATGGTGTATTTGACTATTTCTGCACACTGGGGGTTCATAAACAGTCACAAAATTGCATGAATTGGGTATGACTGGATAGCTGAGATGCTTGTGCATCCAATCAGCCTATTCAATTGTGATTTTAGTCCATTAAGTAGTGTATTGGCACAAATGGTGCTTATTGCTTATCATGAGCAATAATTCAATCACTCTTTGAAATGAACATTGGAGGATTTATTCACGCGTGCTAAACAGTAATTTCACCAAATGTAGCCATTTAGTAACTATGTATGAAATGCAATAACTTATGGTCATAGGAGCAAGAAATATTGCAAACATTAACTACTGTAGGAACCAGGGACATGTCCCCTATAGAATTCCTCTAGAGGAAGCTTGATTTTAGTAGTTGTCTTCATCATCATAAATTTTTGCTTCAATGGTCTCATCTTGCTCTTCTTCCTCTTCTTCACTATCTGCCTCCTGTGTGAGTATGTCAACCAGAGATGGAGGCATTATGGGTCTAGCAGTCCACACTACTCCACAGTACTCCATAGTACTCCACAGTACTCCATCTTCATTCTTCTCTCATCCCTGGTGAAAATCATTTTGTAATATATGTTCTTGTTATACATAAAAAAACAAACACAGTTAACAATATAATATTATTTACCAGATGTAGGTCATTTAGGCTGCTCAGAGATGGGCGTAGCTGCCTGTTTGTAACCTGCCACTCCAAAAGAAAGTTAATGCAGTGCATGTGAAGATGATACACAAGATGGTCAGAGAGGATGAGTCCCTCTCAGCTAAGTCTGAAGTGGACCTTAGACACCTCCCACCATCACAATGCTGTCGCCATCCACCACAGTGCTGTCTCTCCACCCACATTGATCGCTGCAACCATAGAGTTGCAGGTTACAAGTGGGCAGCTACCTTGGACTGCTGGACCCATAATGCCTCCATCTCTGGTTGACATATTCACACAGGAGGCAGATAGCGAAGAAGAGGAAGAACAACAAGATGAGACCATTGATGCAGAGACTTTTGATGATAAAGAGGAATACTAAAATCAAGCTTCCTCTGCAAGAGGAATTATGTATGGGACATGTCCCTGGTTCCTACAGTAGTTTATGTTTGCAATTTTTCTTCCTCCTATACCATTAGTTATTGCATTTCATACATGAGCTCTTGAGGATATTATTGTGTTAAGTTACTGTGTGTTTAGAGTAATGACTGTTCAGGGGAAGGAACTGTTCATGATTTGTCCTGGACCTGATGGACCTGTACCTGCTCCCAGAGGGAGGGAGGTGATGGTTTGGATGGAAGTGATCACTGAGAATTGCTGTAGCTCTGGAGAGGCAGCAGGAGCTAGCAATATAGTCCAAGGGGGGAGGTGGACAGCTGATCACTTCTTCTGCAGACCTTATCACTCTCTGCAGTCTCTTCCTGTCAGTCACAGTGCAGCCAGCATACCATACAGATGGCATGGCATACACCAGCAAGCTCTCAATTGAGATGAGCTTTCTGGACGAGGACAGTTATGTCAGCTGACCACGATAGATCCTCTGAGATATGGATCCCTACAAACTTAAAGGTGGAAACCCTTTCCGCAAGGTCAGGAGGGGGGGGGGGGGGGGGGGGGGGGGGGTCAGTCTTGTGCCTTCAAAAGTCAGGATGGAAGAGCTCTTGTCACCAACTTTAACAGACTGTGGATGGTTAGAAAGAAAATTCTTAATCCAAGCACAGGTGGTAGGAGGGAGATTTAGTGTGACTAGCTTGTCTGGTATGATGGTATTGAATGCCGAGCTGTAGTCGAAAAGCATCCTAACTTTCCCTGAAAATTGAGTAAGTGTGGAGGATGCCACCCTATTCCAGCTGAGATGAAGATGTGCTTTCATGGTTGCTATGCTAGTGGAGTAAAGGTTAAAGGCCTGGAAGTGGAGATGAACTGGGTCCTTTCTGCCATCAATTATCAAGGGAAATGTCAACTCTGCCCATCAAGAGTGATGAGCCGGAGATATTGGACTCAGAAAGTAGATCGTTTCAAAATCATAACAATTGTGTACATCCCACCAACGGCTGCTGCTCAAGTTCAATGCAAAGTTTTCCATGCAGTCGTTGCTAGGATACAGGCCAAACATCCTGAGGCACTGACCTCAATGACGTTTCCCTGATGGACTCACTGGGGGATGTGGTGGAGAGATGCACACTGAAGATGGAGGAGGCCATTCTGAATAACTTGGATCATCCTCTTCATGACAACTTGATGGACCAGGAAAGCAGTGGTGGTGGACGGCTCCTCTGTCTTCACTGCAGGACGAAGAAAGCCATCAGGCTGAAGGTAGCTACAAAGAGTCTTCTCTTCTGCAAATTGTCAGAAGACTCTTCTGCGAATGGTCGATCACAGACAAATTAATTTGTAAAGTAATTTGTATTCGTATTTGTAACAGTAGTCCAAGGATGTTCCAGGTAGCGTCCTCGGTGGACCTGCTTGTCTTGTAGGCAAACTGATGGGAAGCAGTCCTTGATGTGCTTTAGGACCAGCCTCTCAAAGCACTTAGTGACCACGGGTGTTAGGGTGACGGGTCTGAAGTCAATGAGGCCGCTGATGGTGGTGGATTTGGGAACAGGGATTATGGTGGCTGATTTCAGGCAGTGAGGGACAGTGGCTTGTGTCAGTGAGAGGTTGAATGTTTTTGTAAATACAGTAGACAGCTGATCAGCACACACTTAATATACTTTGCCAGGAACTCCGTCAGGATCAGCAGCTTTCTTCTGATTCACTGACTTAAACACACTTGTGAACCTGATGTTCTTTGAGGGAGAGTGTGCGTGGATATGCTCAGAGGAAACTATGGGCAGCGGTGTGTGGGAGGCTGGAATGCTTTGGGTTTCTCAAAGCGGGTAAAGAAGTGGTATAGCTCCTCTGTTAAAATGACCTTACAGACCCAGCCATTTTGCCCTGATAATATGTGTTTTAGGCCTTCCCACACTTGCCTGGGGTTGTTGTTTAACATGTAATCCTTCAACTTGTTCTTATCAGCTTTATTGCTCAAGACAAGCAATAAGCACCATTTGTGCCAATACACTACTTAATGGACTAAAATCAATTGAATAGGCTGATTGGATGCACAAGCATCTCAGCTATCCAGTCATACCCAATTCATGCAATTCTGTGACTGTTTATGAACCCCCAGTGTGCAGAAATAGTCAAATACACCATTTTGTATATAGGCGAAAATGACATATTTGTAGGCTACTGCATGCAAATTACTGCATGGTTCTCCCCCAAAACTGCATTAGATTCACACAAATTAGGTATGTCTGGATAGGGGAGGCCTGTAGGTACCCATATAACCCATTTCCATTCACATACATCCAGGTGACAGGTCAAGGGACCATTTGAAAACATGTAGATGGCTGTTTTTCCCTCACAAAATTTTCATCTGACTTTAAATCATTAGGTTTTTAGCTCCCTTCCTGACAAGGTAGCATGACAAACTTGGTCACACTGGAAACCTGAGGTTGTCCCAAATACATTGATATCTCTATCTTTGGGCTCGCTCAAAATTTGAGCGTGCTACAGTCTTTGAAAGACAGTCTGACTGGCATTCCTGGCAACAATTCCACAGGTATCATAGGGGTACTAAAACATTGCAAAAAACACATTTTGGACAGGTTTTGTTCCGGGGATCATCCAAATCTCTATTTTAGAGGTTCCAAGGATGCAAAAAATCCAGACTAGAAAAAAAAATAAGGGGGGTGCACGTGAACCCCTCCTGGGGCTCCTACTAGGAGGGACGCGGCCGCTCCGCTTCGCAGCGCTTCGGCGACGTCCCTCTCTGACCGCACATCACGGGTTGTGAGGCGCCGCTGCAGCGCTTCAGTTCGCCGTCTGTTCTATTTTTCACACGAGCCGCGAGCGCTGTTGTCGAGCTGGATAGACCAGATCGTACCAGACAGGAAGTCGGGCTCAGAAAAGACGAGAGAATCCGGTCAATTTTCAAAATAAAATAATTAAGTTGCTATAAGTTGTTGCTTGTCCGTCTATTTGTCAGTTGCGTCTGCACGCGAGACACACACATCCATTCATACAGAGCTAGAGACAGACCTGTGTGTGTGGAAAACCGAGTACAGACGGGTAGAGATGCGAGTGGAGTCGATGTTTGACCGGCGGGGGGGAGAGAGCAGGAGAAGCAGCTCCCTGTGCAGCAGCCAAGCGTCTGTGAGGACGAGCGCTGCTCAGTGCTCCCGCTCCGCTTCAGCGGGCAGTGCGTCCGGGCTGTGAGTCGCGTCCATGTCGGTCAGTCTGTTGTCACCCTGCTTTGACCAGCGACGCAGGTAGAGGGTGGACGCAGGTGGGAAGTGACCAACACGTCCGGACAAGTTCCTCGGTGCTATGCTACCGTGAGGTGCCACTGCCAAGCAGCCAGGGTCATTCAATGGGCCAAATTTAAAGTGCTCGCGCATTGAATTGCCACTCAGAATTAATTGCGTTAATTTTTCTAACGCGTTAATTTGCAGTGTAATTAATTAATCTAATTAACGCGTTAAACTGACAGCCCTAACACATACACATTCACACAAAACAAGGTGGGGATAGTCAGGTGTCTTGCCCACTACGACAGCGACTGGGATTCGAACCGCCAACCAGTGGTGGACAGTAACGGAGTAAATTTACTTGAGTACTGTACTGAAGTACATATCCAGAGGATTTGTACTTTACTTGAGTATTAGATTTCTTTGGTACTTATTACTCTTACTTGAATACATTTCCAAGACAAATATTTTTACTTTTACTCGAGTTAATTTCTAGGAAGGCTGAAAAGTACTCGTTACTGCAGGTCTGCTCTTTTTTTTTTCTAAAATCCTATTGGACACCAGCTGTGTTTGTCAAAGAAGGAAACCCTAACCCCTAAAAGCAGCACATCACTGCAGCTGGTTGCAAAGAGTTCATTCTCACAAACAAGAGTTAAAAGCTCCTTACATTCATTTAGAAACAATTATAGTAATTCATTGATGTGAAAAATAAGACATTTACTCTTACTCTTACTTTTACTTAAAGTGAATTGAAAAACATGTACTTTTGGATACTTAAGTACCTTTAAAAGCAAGTACTTTTTTACTCTTACTCCAGTAACATGTCGACTGAGCTACTTTTACTTGTAACAGAGTAAATTTTGACCAGTAGTATTTGTACTCTTACTCAAGTACTGGGGTCGAGTACTCTGTCCACTCTGCCGCCAACCCACAGTGTTCTTGGTGTATTTGAATATCTCCTACAACGGTGTCTCCATTGTCCACAGAAATATGTCAAAGATCAAAGTTTTGGACCCAGTGGATTCTGGATTGGTCTGAGAGTTGAAGATGGGAAGTGGAAGTGGGCCGATGGAAGTGATCTGAACAGAGAGTAAGAGACACATTTCTGAACAATTTAAATAATAAAATCTCTCAGCCTTCATCTAACCATCATGTTTCTCCCTCAGCTTATGGACAGAACCTGCTGTGGAAGGTCGCTGTGCAATTTTATTCAAAGACCAAGGATGGAGATCAGTGAGATGTAGTGACAAGAACCAGTGGATCTGTGAACAGGCAGCTTTATCTGTTTGAACTGTGAAGTTGAAGTTGAGAAGGTCACTGGATCATCTGTCAACATCAGTCACATGTTAGATAATATCAACTTGTCGATAGATGTAAAATATGAGATATTAGATGATATATGTGCAGTGAATGTGAGTGCTGACAGCAGCATTGAGGAAAACCCAGTGAGTGAGCTCAGAGGGCAGTAAACTGTTGATCATCAATGACTCTGAATGAGCTTTTCTTCTACTTTGTTAGAGATGCTGTGCTTCTCATTTGTATATTAGCAGCTTGATAGAAGGGACCAGTGATACTGCTCAGTTTGCTGTTTGCTGTGTGCAACATTTGAGGTGGTTGGTGCTGATTGGCCACCAGAGGGAGCTGTAGTACCTCTCCACTCAATGTTACTGGGCTGTGCTCCCAGGTTGTTGTCTTGTCATGTAAAGAATAACTTGATGTGTAGGTGACAGTGAGGTGGAAACATTCATGTTTTGTTGTTTATGACTGTGAATAAAATGCTGCCACACAATGTTGGTTCTGCCTTGTTCTTGCTAATTGCTCCTTGGAAACTTGAATCTGTGAAGTCTGTGATATTAATGTTTAATGAAGACACCTAGTTATAAAAGAGCTCATCAGCTGCTGCTCAGTTTGTCAGATTACACAAGTTTAATTTTCACCATGTCCACATACTGATCAAGTTTTGACCTGATTAAATACCAGGTTGGTAAAAGAGGAACTGCAGCAGCGTGAGAACGTCTGAACTTCACAACTTAACACAAGAAGCAAAATAAAGACAAACAGTCACAGCCAACCTGACCTCAAACCCACTGACTTCTCTGGGAGGGTTATAATCTGTAGACTTTTATACTCGTCTTCATAGAGAGTCACTGGTGAACTTGATGCTGTGTTCAGGATGAAGAGAAACACTCAGCAGCCAACTGTCACGTTCCAAAACCCAAATGTTTCTCCATCTGCAGGTAAGATGCTTTCTAACAGAATCCAGCTGTACCAGCTGCAGCATCTTGTTTGATTATTTTCACTATTTTCACAAGTGTCGTCCTCTCTGCCACAGTCACGTTAAAGGGATAGTAGCATTTTTTTTAAGTAGGGTGGTATGATCTACAAATAGCCCCTAAGTACTTTCATTGCAGTAGAAGACTTATTATACTTAAATTATATTATAGCGAACAATGGAACTGTGTTTTTTTTTCTCAGGTAAAACCTCTTTTAGGCCGTGAAAATAGGCCGTTTCTTTGGGTCTGTTCTCAACACTGTATGTTGTAAATCTCTGGGCAGGGCTATGGGCTGGCGTTGCTAACGGGAGGAGTGTAGAGAGTCTTCTACTGCAATGAAAGTACTTAGGGGCTATTTGTAGATCATACAACCCCACTTTAAAAAAAAATGCTACTATCCCTTTAAACTCTGATCATTTCAGCACCACACTACAGTACGTTGCTACTGACTTTGACTGTTTTCATGTTGATGTATGTGAATGTGTTTGTGCTGAGAGCGCTCCATCTTTCTATTATCATGTGATTCTTCTGATACATGACAACACACTGGCTGCAAATACATCTGAACAGTTTAGATTGATTTTCAGCTCATCAGACTTTGACCACTCTGTTGGAGTAACACTGACAATAAGAGCTCATTTACTGCAGATGTTTAAACACTGGTGTTTGATCTGAACTGTTTCAGAGGAATGTGAGGAAGTCGACTATGTTAATGCAGCAGTGAGCACTGAGAACAACCTGCCCGCCATCTTAGGTTTGTTACTGACGTAGTTTACTTCACAATAATTAACATAACCTACACACTTGTGTTTTTAACTGTTATTAAAATGATTAATAAATATGATAATGCATAAATTTGAAAATGTGAAGGTTTACAGTCCCTGTATATTCAGAGGATTTTAACACTGAGAAAAGAAACATCCGTCTTTTGAAATACTAACTGAAACTTTGACTGTTTTGAAGCTCACAGCTTATTTCAGCTGAATTCTTCTTGTTGTGTCAGATGAGAAGCCTCGCTCCTTAACTCAGTCTGTTGCAACAATAGCAGTGAGCTGGGTGATCCTCTCTGTAATCTTGGCCCTTGATATCTACTGTGAGTAGAAACTCAGCTGTGACCAAACATGTCCACGTCTCTGTTAATGCTCTGATACAATGATTCTCTGTCATGCTACACAACAGTCACAGCTCTCCTCTACTTCCTGTGTTTTTGACTCTAGTTACTTCTGTCATCTCTGAAAACAACACCAAGCTGACTGAAGACAACCATCAGCTGACTACAGAGAACCATCAGCTGACTACAGAGAACTATCAGCTGACTACAGAGAACCAGAACCTGACTACAGAGAACCAGGGGCTGAAGACAGAAAACAAGGAGCTGAAGACACAGAGCAACAACTTAAAACAACAAATACAGGACGAGAAGACAGAATGGATTCAGTCCAACGTCACTCGAGCTCCGTGGAGCATCACTGCCTACTGTCCCATAAAATATAACAGTATGTTCAGATCCCTTTAATTACTGACCAAATACAATACAATCACTATACTATAATGTTGTTAACTAGTTTGTCTCTGTTGTTACAGAAAGACAGTGTCAACTGTGTCAACCTGGCTGGTTACACAACAAGGCCAGCTGCTATGTGTTTCATAACCCTTCGTCTAATGAACGGAAAACCTGGACAGAAGCTCTAGAGAACTGCAGAGGAAAAGCTTCAGATCTGGTTGTTATAGCTGATGAAGCAGAGAAGGTAATGAGAATATTAAAAACATCTTAGAATAATTCAGATTAGTTTTTTGTAGGTCTAGGAGCACAGAGTGTGAAGATGGTGATGATGATGATGGCTTGGATTTATACAGCGCTTTTCTAAGAACTCAAAGCGCTTTACAGAACCCATTATTCATTCATACCACATTCACAGCGGTGGTGGTAAGCTACGTCTGTAGCCACAGCTTCCCTGGGGCAGACTGACAGAAGTATGGCTGCCAACGTGCTCCAAACCACCACCAAACATTCATACACATACACATTCACACAAAACAAGGTGGGGACAGTCAGGTGTCTTGCCCACTACGACAGCGACTGGGATGGAGTGGGATTCGAACCGCCAACCCACAGTGTTCTTGGTGTATTTGAATATCTCCTACAACGGTGTCTCCATTGTCCACAGAAATATGTCAAAGATCAAAGTTTTGGACCCAGTGGATTCTGGATTGGTCTGAGAGTTGAAGATGGGAAGTGGAAGTGGGCCGATGGAAGTGATCTGAACAGAGAGTAAGAGACACATTTCTGAACAATTTAAATAATAAAATCTCTCAGCCTTCATCTAACCATCATGTTTCTCCCTCAGCTTATGGACAGAACCTGCTGTGGAAGGTCGCTGTGCAATTTTATTCAAAGACCAAGGATGGAGATCAGTGAGATGTAGTGACAAGAACCAGTGGATCTGTGAACAGGCAGCTTTATCTGTTTGAACTGTGAAGTTGAAGTTGAGAAGGTCACTGGATCATCTGTCAACATCAGTCACATGTTAGATAATATCAACTTGTCGATAGATGTAAAATATGAGATATTAGATGATATATGTGCAGCAGAGGTTGCGCTAGACTTTTTCGTCGCCGGTCATTTTGACTGACGGGGTCATAAAAATTCCGTCATAATCTATTTTTACCGGTCACTTTAATTTTTAAAAAATGATAATAATGCCATATTCAATAGCATTCAATTTTAATTCATGTTTAATTCATATCAAGTCCAAACAAATTGAACAGAGAATGCTCCGGAGCAGAGTCGGCGTCAGATCACATCTAACTGTGGGTCATCAGTGAATGCGGGGGTCACTTTCTGCCACTCAACATCTATTTTTTTTTTTTTTTTTTTAATTCTTTATTTCAAGTTGTAACAACAACAACAACATTTCAGCTTTTCCAGCTCACATTCGCTACAACATCAACAATACATTTACAATTATGACAGCATAACAATTTAGGTTAAGTGAAATAGATTAAAATAAAATCAAAAAATAAAAGACAGTTAAATTAACAATAAAGGAAAACAATGACAGACCTCGTATCCCATGCAAACCACAATTATGGCCACTGTGACAAGATCATTCACCAAACATCTCTGAATGTATGGTCGTTATTGCTATACATTTCCGGTTTGTAACTAAATTAAGAGACTTAAAATAATAATCAACTTCAATTAAAAACAACTTAAATGAAGGTGAAGAATTTTGAAATTTACATTTATGAATATGGAACTTCCCCAATAAAATATAAAGGTTTACTATAGTACATAGTTTTTTTTCTTTGAAATCAAAATAAGTGATAACGTTCTTCCCCTCAATGTTAATTTTATGTTTTGTTTTACACAATATATAATTCTCAAGTTCTTTCCAAAATGTACTACTATATGAACAACCATAAAACAAATGGGTTACATTTTCAAGTTCAATCTTACAAAAGGTACATTTGTTATCGATGTCAAGGAATCTTGAAATATACATTTTAGATGGGTATATGTTATGCAGTATTTTTAAATGTAATTCTCTAATTTTATTTGTGACACAAAATTTAAAAGGAACAAGCCATGCCTTGTGCCAATTAATATCCATAAAAATAGCATTCCAAAAGAATTTCCCTCTAGGTGTTATTTTCTTAGCATTATAGAAACATTCTCTGATATGTTTATTAGTACATTTTTTACTCAGGATGTCAATACCGTTTATGTAAAGAATGTTAGAAGTTGTGTGTTGTACATTTTGTTCTTCATAGCTTTTCATTAATTCTATCATTCCGCTGGGAATAGAGTTAATTACTGAGCTAAATTCTTTAAATTTTACAGGGAAAGTTTTCTGTGCAAGAAAGTCTTCATAGCTAAGAAGTTGGCCATTAGGGCTAAATAAGTCTTTTAAATAAATAATATTTTTATCTATCCAATTTTGTAAATATAATGATTTGTTCCTTTTAATAATACACTCGTTGTTCCAAATGATAGATGTATGTGGTGAAAAGTTATGTGAATAACATAGCTTCCAGGCTAACAGAGCTTGTTGATAAAATTTCGACATCTTAATTGGTAATTTAGAAATACTGTAGTTACAAGACAGTAAGAACTTGAGACCTCCAACCTTCTTGAATATATTGTGTGGAATAAAATTCCATAATGAATCTGGAGCTTTTAGACATTCCTTTAACCATTTAACTTTAAATGTATAATTTAAATCCATAAAATCTAGTAGGTCAAAACCACCTTTGGCTTTAGGACCAGAAAGCAAAGTTTTTTTCAAATGATGGTGCTTATTCTTCCATACAAATTTAACAAACATATCATTAATTTCTTTACATGTAGAATCACAGACATTAAGGGAGAGTGCTGGATACACTAATCTAGAAACACCTTCAGCTTTTGTCAAAAGGACTCTACCTAAGATTGATAAATCTCTTTGAAGCCATAAGTTCAGTATAGTTTTAGATTTTTTCATTTTGGGGGAGAAGTTAAGTTGTTGGCGTTCTGTAACATTCTTACAAACAAAAACACCGAGATATCTAATACAATTTTTAACAGGTATATTATATATGGTTTTAACATTTGTTTCAAACAGACATAAAATTTCGCATTTTGATTTATTTAATTTTAGTCCAGAAGCAGCTGAGAATTCGTCTATTAATGATACAGCATTTTCAATCTGGTGTTTGTCCTTTAAGAATAATGCTGTATCATCAGCTAGTTGGGTCAGTTTAATTTCCTTACCAAAAATAGTCAAACCTTCAATTATTGGGTTATTTAAAATATGTAATGAGAGCAATTCGACCACAATCAAAAATAAAAAAGGTGATATCGGACAGCCTTGACGGACGGATCTCAGGACTGGAAATCTTTTGGTAGTGTTTGGGTATAGTATGACACAACTGTCAATATTTTTATAAAACATTTCGATAGTTGAAATAAAATTTTGACCAAAACCAAAAGTTTGGAGCGCTTTAAATAAAAAATGTTCCACCGTATCAAAAGCTTTATAAAAATCAAGAAAAAGCCACTCAACATCTAAATACAACGTAAATACCTGATGATGACATCAGTTTTCTGTCAACAATCAACATGCTAACCCATGTGTTATACCAAAACATCCAAAGGAGCACGTTTTCACATAGGCACCGCATAGTGCACTGGCGTTAGCTCTCTCTCTCCCTCGCTGTGCCTCTCATTTCTCTTTTACGCACGCACGCAGCCATTGCGCATCACTGAAACAACTGAAGCTATAGACCACACAGCCAGATGCAGCACAAATTCAGACAGGACCAAACCCCACTCAGCTTTACGTGTTATAAACAATGCCACGGCGGGCAAAATACATTAAAAGAAGGCTTAATGTTACCTTTGGAAGAGTTGTATGCGGCGAGTGTGTGAAACGGTGATGTCCTACCCCCACCGCTCTACCTGTACCGAGACACACCGCTGTGTAGCTACAGCTACTTAAAGCAGAAGTGAGTGGTCCGGTCGTTTTCGCTAATGCTGCGTTCCAGGCAGGCTTTTGAAATCGTAAATTACAGCTTCAAGTCACAACTTACGACTTTGTAGCGTTCCAGGCAACCCACTCGTGTTTTTCCGACCTGTTTTACCGGTGAAAGTCACTATAACGGCCACTCGTAACTTCCGACCGGTGAACTCGTACCAGATCGAACTGGTACCACTTCACGGTCGGAAAAATACGAGTTTCCTTGAACGCACCATAACAGTCCTCGTCGCTACGTCACCACATTCACGGCGTTCCTTGGCTGCACACACAGCCCTGCATGCCGTTCTCTCTCCTCATTGGATAAAAACTGTAGGATACGATAAATGTTTTCTCTTCGGCTCAGAGCAGAGCAGAGGGACTGAGAGACCCGTGTTTCAGTCCAAACACTCTATGTAAGTGATTGCTGTCGGAAGATATAACTATTTAAGACTTATATTAAAGCAGAAGTGAGTGATATATTTGTGTTAATATAAGTCTTAAATAGTTATATCTTCCGACAGCAGTCACTTACATAGAGTGTAAGCGAAAACGACCGGATCACTCACTTCTGCTTTAACACAAATATATCACTCACTTCTGCTTTAACTTAACAACAGCTGACTACTGTCGGCCCCTCGGACACTGCAGCTAAATCTCGCCCGTTAAATCATTATCGACCGTCATATTTGCACTGACACGACTCCCAGTCAACATTTAATCCACTTGTAATGTTTGGACTTTGAATACTGCGGGGAAACTTTCTGTCTTCTTCTCTGTTGTTGGTGTTTCTGTGTGGCAGCACTAACAGCGCCACACACGCTCCACACAGGCCTAGAGGATGTACTACAGCGTTTTCTACTGAGCGCACCAGCCAGCTGTGAGTTTTTTTTTTTTTTTTTATCTAATTCTCACCATAGTGACTTTGTGACATTGTATATGTTTTATATCGTTATCCACCTCTCCATTTATTGATTATCCGCCGGCTTCATTGTAAACAAATGCACATGGCCAGACGGCCATGGCTGTGAATTGCAATCTGTCAAAATGACGGATGGCCTCAAAATTTTTCCGTCACCGTTTTAAAAAAACGGTCAATGACGGAAAATATCCGGTTAACGCGACCCCTGATGTGCAGTGAGTGTGAGTGCTGACAGCAGCATTGAGGAAAACCCAGTGAGTGAGCTCAGAGGGCAGTAAACTGTTGATCATCAATGACTCTGAATGAGCTTTTCTTCTACTTTGTTAGAGATGCTGTGCTTCTCATTTGTATATTAGCAGCTTGATGGAAGGGACCAGTGATACTGCTCAGTTTGCTGTTTGCTGTGTGCAACATTTGAGGTGGTTGGTGCTGATTGGCCACCAGAGGGAGCTGTAGTACCTCTCCACTCAATGTTACTGGGCTGTGCTCCCAGGTTGTTGTCTTGTCATGTAAAGAATAACTTGATGTGTAGGTGACAGTGGAGTGGAAACATTCATGTTTTGTTGTTTATGACTGAATAAAATGCTGCCACACAATGTTGTTTCTGACTTGTTCTTGCTAATTGCTCCTTGGAAACTTGAATCATGTCTGTGATATTAATGTTTAATGAAGACACCTCGTTATAAAACTTAAACTATGGAACAGTTTGAATGTGGGGTTAAAAGAATGTCTAAACATAATCCAGTTAAAAAATAAATACAAAGAAATTATTTTCAGTATGTACAGAAATGAGGGTGTCTGACAACCACAAGGTGCTTATTATTATTTATTTGGGTATTATTTACCGACTTAGTTTATTTGTTGCTCTGTTCGTGTTACTTTCAGTTTGTCTTTGTATGTATGAATGTGTTTGTATATGTTTTTATATGTATATGACTATATAGAGAGATAAAGATTAGTAATCATATGTTAGAATAAATCTATATGTATATAAATATGATAATATATTAGAATAATTCCAGTTAAATAACTCATAAATTAATTTACTGTATAGACTATAATGACTAGATAACTTGATAGATAATCTATGAATAAGGGGTGGGAGTAAATACGTTTTACTTCTTCCCACTCCTTTTCGGATATGAAAAAAACAAGCAAAAAAAATTTTTTTTTCAATTATTTTATTTTATTTATTTATTTATTTATTTTTGTTTGTTCATATGTTGTCTTTGCAAAGTTTTTATGTTATGTCTGTCCATTTCTGTATTATGTTTTATTTCTTTTAACATGTCCGAAATAAACTTAAACTAAACTAAACTAAACTATAAAAGAGCTCATCAGCTGCTGCTCAGTTTGTCAGATTGCACAAGTTTAATTTTCACCATGTCCACTTTACTGATCGAGTTTTGACCTGGTTAAATACCAGGTTGGTAAAAGAGGAACTGCAGCAGCGTGAGAACGACTGAACTTCACAACTTAACACAAGAAGCAAAATAAAGACAGTCACAGCTAACCTGACCTCAAACCCACTGACTTCTCTGGGAGGGTTATAATCTGTAGACTTTTATACTCGTCTTCATAGAGAGTCACTGGTCTTGATGCTGTGTTCAGGATGAAGAGAAACACTCAGCAGCCAACTGTCACTTTCCAAAAGCCAAATGTTTCTCCATCTGCAGGTAAGATGCTTTCTAACAGAATCCAGCTGTACCAGCTGCAGCATCTTGTTTGATTATTTTCACTATTTTCACAAGTGTCGTCCTCTCTGCCACAGTCATGTTAAACTCTGTAGCTTGATCATTTCAGCACCACACTACAGTACGTAACTACTGACTTTGACTGTTTTGATGTTATATCCTGATGTATGTGAATGTGTTTGTTCTGAGAGCGCTCCATCTTTCTATTATCATGCAGATGTTTAAACACTGGTGTTTGATCTGAACTGTTTCAGAGGAATGTGAGGAAGTCGACTATGTTAATGCAGCAATGAGCACTGACGACAACCTGCCCGCCATCTTAGGTTTGTTACTGACGTAGTTTACTTAACAATAATTAACATAACCTACACACTTGTGTTTTTAACTGTTATTAAAATGATTAATAAACAGGATAATGCTTACATTTGAAAATGTGAAGGTTTACAGTCCCTGTATATTCAGTATTTCAAAAGACGGATGTTTCTTTTCTCAGTGTTAAAATCCTCTAACTGAACCTTTGACTGTTTTGAAGCTCACAGCTTATTTCAGCTGAATTCTTCTTGTTGTGTCAGATGAGAAGCCTCGCTCCTTAACTCAGTCTGTTCCACCAATAGCAGTGAGCTGGGTGATCCTCTCTGTAATCTTGGCCCTTGATATCTACTGTGAGTAGAAACTCAGCTGTGACCAAACATGTCCACGTCTCTGTTAATGCTCTGATACAATGATTCTCTGTCATGCTACACAACAGTGACAGCTCTCCTCTACTTCCTGTGTTTTTGACTCTAGTTACTTCTGTCATCTCTGAAAACAACACCAAGCTGACTGAAGACAACCAGAGGTTGACATTGGCTGTGTTCGAAACCACATACTCCATACTACATACTTCCATACTGCATACTTCCATACTCCATACTACATACTAATCGATCATACAGTATGCAGAGCGTTCACACTGCTGCGTACTATGATAACCCACAATGCATTTCGCTCCTGCACGAGCCGAAATCAGCCGCCCTGAAGCTGATTTCACTTAAGCTCTAAACTCTGTAAATATATAACTTCAGCAACATTTGAAACATTTTCAGGCGAGAAAGTACTACTTCGTATCCCCATGGTGTTGAAAAAATGACAAAATAACACCTATTTACAATTTTAGTCGGACGAAGTCGGACTTCTCTGGCGTTAGTAAAACCAGCCGTAGTGAGCACTGTACTTCCGGTTTCTGTGTCAAAATAAAGCACCCGTTGCAATTGACCATAAAGAAAGCCGTTACAATGACGTCAGTGCTCTTACTTTATAAACAGGAAGTGAACCTGTCCCCACTGTGGCTAGCTTGCTCACATTTGTATTGCTGCCCCTCCATTTTTCCTCTCGTCCGCTCGGCTCCTCCTTCTCCGTTCTTTTTTTTTTTTTTTTTTTCCGCGGCAAGGAAGAGGCGGTCCTTGACGTCACGTTGCGTTGCATCTTGGGTAGTTTGAGTATGAGTAGTGACCTCATGATGTATACTCAACATTTCGGCCGAATCTAGTATGCATCCGGGAACTTCTCGCCTACTGCAAATCGCATACTGCGCAGTGTGAACATACTGCATACTCAAATCGTTAGTATGAGTAGTACGAGTAGTAGGACAAGTATGCGGTTTCGAACACAGCCTGTAAAGATCCAGAACCTGACTACAGAGAACTATCAGCTGACTACAGAGAACTATCAGCTGACTAGAGAGAACCAGGGGCTGAAGACAGAAAAGGTCTTCCGCTGCCAGCGCGCATGCGCAAGGTTCGCACTGATACTGAGACCGACTGAGACTCGAGTCGGTCTCAGTGCGAACCTTGCGCATGCGCGCTGGCAGCGGAAGACCAGACAACAAACACTAGGAGCTAATGCTACAAACATGCTTGGAATGTGGACTTATTTAATTTTTTTCGGGACAATTACGCAATTTGGGGCTTCAGCACAAGACGGACATTACATACGAGCATCATGGAGGTATTTGGATGTTTTTTTGTGTGTGTTTTTTTACGAAGAGCTCTGGTGTCCCTTTGCAACCGTTGCATTGAAATGCACTGCTACGCCGAGACCCCCTGTAACTCAGAGAAGGGACGGTGGACTCTGATAATTCTTCCAGCCCTTAGTCAACATGAGGGTGAGTAGATAATGAGCGAAATATCATTCTAGGGTGAACTATCCCTTTAACTACTGTAGTTTGTCTCTGTTGTTACAGAAAGACAATGTCAACTGTGTCAACCTGGCTGGTTACACAACAAGGCTAGCTGCTATCTGTTTCATAACCCTTCAAATTTTGAGGAACGGAAAACCTGGACAGAAGCTCAAGAAGTCTGCAGAGGAAAGGCTTCAGATCTGGTTGTTATAGCCGATGAAGCAGAGAAGGTAATGAGAATATTAAAACATCTTCAATTAGGGCTGCCACGATTAGTCGACTAGTCACGACTACGTTGAATATTAAAATCGTCGACAACTAATTTAATAGTCGATGCGTTGTTTTTTGTTTTTTTTTAACTTTGTTTTTCTCTCAAAACTGCTGCAGCACCTTCCACACACGCACCCGCAGCCGCCCACCACACACACACACACACACACACACACACACACACACACACACACACACACGTGTCTCTCTTCCTCTCTTGTCCGTCATCAAGCGGCAACCCCCCCCCCCCTGCCGCCGCCGCCCATCTCTCTCTCTCTCTCTCTCTCTCTCTCTCTCTCTCTCGTCTGTCATTTGAGAAGCGGTGGGGGAGCGGTACCTACCGCTGCTCCATCGTTTTAAATCACGGACTGAAAAACAGCCGTTCGTCATTTAAAAATAAAATCGCAGACTTTGAGAGTCGGTGTTGGAGAATATTGGAACGTTACAGCTCCTGGTCACAGCGGTCCTGGTCACGGAATGAGCGCTCATCTTAACGAGGAAGGCTTCTTTCCTGGCATAAAACTACGTCAATAGCTTCTCATCACAGTCTGCACCTTGCAGAGTTTGAGCTGCACCTCAGTTTCACTTGTTTTCACTTGACAGAGTTTCACACAGAACTTTCTGATGGAGTCTTTCCATGTTTCTCCTTCTGTGACAGTAAAAAGGGAACATAAACATTTTTTCAGACAAGACGATTGTCTTATAAACTATTCGATTTTTTTTTTAACAGAACGACTATTCCTATTTACACTGAGCACAAGTTATATTTGAATGATAGGCCTACAAAAACTTTATTATTGTGAATAATTCCTTAGTTTCAGGTGTCTACCTCATTTTATTTAAAGGTACGATATGTAAGAATGTGGCCAAAATTGTTGCTGCAGTCAAATTCAAAACACAGCAGCGCGTTGTCCCCCCTCCCCTACCCACCAGACTCCAGGTTGCCAGACAGCGACGCGCTAACCTCCGCTCTGCTCACTCAGTCTCAAAGTGTCAAAGCAGAGTAGAAAGCTAAACATCAACAACCTCACTGTTGTATTGCTCTGACTCACACTAACTACGAGCGGAGTTCACGTCACTCAGGTGATCTGCAAGTTATTGTTACATTCACCGCTCCGACGCTGTGTCTGTGTGTGCAGCGCTGACACACACACACACACACGCACGCACGCACAGACATGCACACACAGACACACACACTGTAACCCCGCATCTACCGGAGCCGTAGTGCGTGTTAATCACGCCGTAGATGAGCCAACATATGAGACGTCTTACCGCAGAATAAACGACGCGAGCCGCTCCGGTTCTCCTCCACTTTCTGACGTCGGATCATAAAACATGAGGACCGGAGACAGGCGACCTGACCGGGACAGACTCCTCTCATGAACTGCTCCACACGTTCACAATCACTTCATTTACCATCGGCTCCATTTCGCCACATTTCCTCCCTCTTTTCTAACTTTCACTTTGTAATTCTTCCCTTTAGCTTTAGCGTTAGCAGCAGCTCAAACTAACTAGGCTACATGCTCACAACAGCAAGCTGTGTAGCCTATTAAACGACAGAGCGACAAGCCGCTTCTACCGTGTGATATCAAGCAAATATGACCAATAACCGATAATAGAACACAATCTTTTTTTTCATGATCTCGTTTTATCTCCCAGCTGTATTTGCAGCTCAGTGGAAGCTAACTGGCAACCCGGAGGCTGAAATGCCACAGACGCTGTGACAGGGAGAGAGCGCTGGGTGGTGACACAAGCCAACCATAGAAATTCAAAACATAAACATGATTTGCGGTCCGCAAAACATTTTTTTTAATGCGAATATCTTGGCTGTAGGATTGTTGTTGGTGAGTTCAGTATGTTATATGAACATTATTCCTGAGTCTCTGTTACATATTAGGACGATTTTACAGCCAGTTGCTTTAGATTTCTTACATACTGTACCTTTAAATGTAGCTATGTTTAATGCCAGAGACAAATGAAGGAAAGAAAAACCTAAAAAACCTTACGTCTTTATTTTGGTGTTGTTTATCCTTATTTTACTCAGCTGTTTGCACTTTATGCTACAGTTAAAGTACTGTTTGTTGCTACAAGCTGCATATTTCATTAAAAGTTTAATGAACTATCATCTTAATTGTCTTTATTTTTAGTTATGTGACCGGGTGAGTCATCTCCCTCCTGGTCACTGCATGGCGCTGTTGTCAGCCTGGCGCAGGTTAATGGGGGGACGGCACTGTTAGGTGATTAAAACAGCTGTGTTGGTCGACATTTTCCCTCTCTGCTTCTGCTGTGCGGTGCGTCCGGTGAGCTGGCCGGCGTGCTTGTTTGTGTCCTCCCGTCGTACCATTAAGGTAGGAATTCTGCGTATTTGCTGGTTTGTGTTTGCTGTTATTGGGCCTGAGGCCTCATCCCTTTGCTCCGTTGCAGTGTTGGAGCAACGGCGAGCTGGTGGAGCGACGCTGTGTGTGTGATTGGGACAGGTGTGTTTGGTCGCTGTTCTCCCTCTCTGCCTCTGCTGTGCGGCGCGTTCGGTGAGCGGGCTGGCGTGCATGCCCGAGTCTCCCCGTCATATCACTAAGGTAAGCATGCCGTGTTAGTTATTGTTTGGTGTTTTACTTTTATTGGCCCTGGGGCTTCATCCTCCCGCTCCGTTGCAGTGCTCGGAGCGGCGGTGAGCCGGAGGGAGCGAGCGGTTCTGGTGGGCGCGTGTTGGGTGCAGTAGGGCTCAGAGGTAGGCTGCTCTAATTGTCTGCTGTTGCAGTTTTACATCATTGCGCTAGTTGTGACACTGTCTCTCTCTTGCTTTACAGCGGGGCGCTGTAACCAGCGGCCCCCACTCTCCTAGTTCTGCACACTATCCTGCGTCCTGGTGTGTTCCGGTCATCGGCCACCATGATGTTTGCTGCTGTTTTGTTTGGCTCGATTACATGGTTTTGATTAAATGATTGTTGTTGCCGACGACAGTGACCTCGGAGACATTTAACAATTTATTTCTTTTTTTCTTGTTTTCCTTTTTCTTTTGTGGGGGGGCGGGTTTGATAATTGTTTGTTTTCCTCTAATTTGCATTTGAATATTTTAAGAAGATATTATGTTTAATTTGGTTTTGTATTATAAATAGTATTTAATTGTTTGTGGTGTGTGTGCGAGGTCAGCTAGACTGCGGCCATCTTAATTTTTCCCTCTCTCCCTGTGGACAGGTGCTGTAGTCCAGCGCGGCGGCCCAATCCCTGGTGGTGGCTTCTTCACTCCTCCATTGCGTGTGTGTGCAGTGTCACGGGTGATATTATTTTCTTGGTTTGTTTCTCCTTCCCCTTGGTTTGGTTTAGGGTCGCCGTGGCTGGCCCAGCCCTGTCCATTCCCCTTTCTTTGGCCCAGTCTTTTGTGAATGTGAAATATTTTGGCAACTATTGAAGTTTTATAGAAACAATATTGTGACAATAAATTATTATCCTTTTGATACATGAACTCTCCCCTGTGGTGATTCGAGCCTGCGTGACCTTTTTCATTTTTATAAAAAAACAGTAACTATTTCCTGGGGCGAAACTCCCCAGGTGGCGTTGTTGGCAACCACTCACCACTACTCACCACTCCACCTCGCCACAGTTAGCATATACCTTAAACACTTCAAGCTGAAAGCTAATGATGGTATATAAGAGCAGCTGCATGCTGGTGCGATAAGCTGTATGTTTTACATTCAATATACGTATGATCCGATTAGTCGACTAATCGAAAAAAAATAGTCGGTGACTAGTCGACTATCAAAATAGTCGTTTGTGGCAGCCCTACTTAGAATTATTCAGATTAGTTTTTTGTAGGTCTAGGAACACAGAGTGTGAAGATGGTGATGATGATGATGGCTTGGATTTATACAGAGCTTTTCTAAGAACTCAAAGCGCTTTACAGAACCCATTATTCATTCATACCACATTGACAGCGGTGGTGGTAAGCTACGTCTGTAGCCACAGCTTCCCTGGGGCAGACTGACGGAAGTATGGCTGCCAACGTGCTCCAAACCACCACCAAACATTCATACACATACACATTCACACAAAACAAGGTGGGGACAGTCAGGTGGCTTGCCCACTACGACAGCGACTGGGATGGAGTGGGATTCGAACCGCCAACCCACAGTGTTCTTGGTGTATTTGAATATCTCCTACAACGGTGTCTCCATTGTCCACAGAAATATGTCAAAGATCAAAGTTTTGGACCCAGTGGATTCTGGATTGGTCTGAGAGTTGAAGATGGGAAGTGGAAGTGGGCCGATGGAAGTGATCTGAACAGAGAGTAAGAGACACATTTCTGAACAATTTAAATAATAAAATCTCTCAGCCTTCATCTAACCATCATGTTTCTCCCTCAGCTTATGGACAGAACCTGCTGTGGAAGGTCGCTGTGCAATTTTATTCAAAGACCAAGGATGGAGATCAGTGAACTGTAGTGACAAGAACCAGTGGATCTGTGAACAGGCAGCTTTATCTGTTTGAACTGTGAAGTTGAAGTTGAGAAGGTCACTGGATCATCTGTCAACATCAGTCACATGTTAGATAATATCAACTTGTCGATAGATGTAAAATATGAGATATTAGATGATATATGTGCAGTGAATGTGAGTGCTGACAGCAGCATTGAGGAAAACCCAGTGAGTGAGCTCAGAGGGCAGTAAACTGTTGATCATCAATGACTCTGAATGAGCTTTTCTTCTACTTTGTTAGAGATGCTGTGCTTCTCATTTGTATATTAGCAGCTTGATAGAAGGGACCAGTGATACTGCTCAGTTTGCTGTTTGCTGTGTGCAACATTTGAGGTGGTTGGTGCTGATTGGCCACCAGAGGGAGCTGTAGTACCTCTCCACTCAATGTTACTGGGCTGTGCTCCCAGGTTGTTGTCTTGTCATGTAAAGAATAACTTGATGTGTAGGTGACAGTGAGGTGGAAACATTCATGTTTTGTTGTTTATGACTGTGAATAAAATGCTGCCACACAATGTTGGTTCTGACTTGTTCTTGCTAATTGCTCCTTGGAAACTTGAATCTGTGAAGTCTGTGATATTAATGTTTAATGAAGACACCTTGTTATAAAAGAGCTCATCAGCTGCTGCTCAGTTTGTCAGATTACACAAGTTTAATTTTCACCATGTCCACTTTACTGATCGAGTTTTGACCTGATTAAATACCAGGTTGGTAAAAGAGGAACTGCAGCAGCGTGAGAACGTCTGAACTTCACAACTTAACACAAGAAGCAAAATAAAGACAAACAGTCACAGCTAAGCTGACCTCAAACCCACTGACTTCTCTGGGAGGGTTAGAATCTGTAGACTTTTATACTCGTCTTCATAGAGAGTCACTGGTCAACTTGATGCTGTGTTCAGGATGAAGAGAAACACTCAGCAGCCAACTGTCACGTTCCAAAACCCAAATGTTTCTCCATCTGCAGGTAAGATGCTTTCTAACAGAATCCAGCTTTACCAGCTTCTCATCTTTTCTGCTGCAGCATCTTGTTTGATTGTTTTCACTATTTTCACAAGTGTCGTCCTCTCTGCCACAGTCACGTTAAAGGGATAGTAGCATTTTTTTAAAAAGTGGGGTTGTATGATCTACAAATAGCCCCTAAGTACTTTAATTGCAGTAGAAGACTTATTGTATAGGCCACTTTGTTTCATTTACTGTAGTTTCTGAGGTGCGTATGGGCGGGGATAAGGGGGATGGCCGACGCAGCCCGAGAGTAGGCAAAGGTGATATCTATGATTGCACTGATTGCTTTTTTGGTTCAGAATCAGCGGGAGCGTCACGCCACACCTTTCGATCGTGAGTTAAAACATTTTGAGATGTAAAGAATCGTATGAAATAAAAGAAATGAATGAAGACGGAAGCAATGCCTTTTTGGTTTGTGGACACGCATTGAAGGTCAGCCTCCCGCTGACTAGTGTCACCTAATTTGCTTTGAAGGTGCCATTACACTTATTATACTTAAATTATATTATAGCGAACAATGGAACTGTGTTTTTTTTTCCAGGTAAAACCTCTTTTAGGCCGTGAAAATAGGCCGTTTCTTTGGGTCTGTTCACAACACTGTATGTTGTAAATCTCTGGGCAGGGCTATGGGCTGGCGTTGCTAACGGGAGGAGTGCAGAGAGTCTTCTACTGCAATGAAAGTACTTAGGGGCTATTTGTAGATCATACAACCCCACTTTAAAAAAATGCTACTATCCCTTTAAACGCTGTAGCTTGATCATTTCAGCGCCACACTACAGAACGTAGCTACTGACTTTGACTGTTTTCATGTTATATCCTGATGTATGTGAATGTGTTTGTGCTGAGAGCGCTCCATCTTTCTATTATCATGTGATTCTTCTGATACATGACAACACACTGGCTGCAAATACATCTGAACAGTTTAGATTGATTTTCAGCTCATCAGACTTTGACCACTCTGTTGGAGTAACACTGACAATAAGAGCTCATTTACTGCAGATGTTTAAACACTGGTGTTTGATCTGAACTGTTTCAGAGGAATGTGAGGAAGTCGACTATGTTAATGCAGCAGTGAGCACTGACGACAACCTGCCCGCCATCTTAGGTTTGTTACTGACGTAGTTTACTTCACAATAATTAACATAACCTACACACTTGTGTTTTTAACTGTTATTAAAATGATTAATAAACAGGATAATGCTTACATTTGAAAATGTGAAGGTTTACAGTCCCTGTATATTCAGTATTTCAAATGACGGATGTTTCTTTTCTCAGTGTTAAAATCCTCTAACTGAACCTTTGACTGTTTTGAAGCTCACAGCTTATTTCAGCTGAATTCTTCTTGTTGTGTCAGTTGAGAAGCCTCGCTCCTTAACTCAGTCTGTTGCAACAATAGCAGTGAGCTGGGTGATCCTCTCTGTAATCTTGGCCCTTGATATCTACTGTGAGTAGAAACTCAGCTGTGACCAAACATGTCCACGTCTCTGTTAATGCTCTGATACAATGATTCTCTGTCATGCTACACAACAGTGACAGCTCTCCTCTACTTCCTGTGTTTTTGACTCTAGTTACTTCTGTCATCTCTGAAAACAACACCAAGCTGACTACAGAGAACCATCAGCTGACTGCAGAGAACCAGAACCTGACTACAGAGAACCAGAACCTGACTACAGAGAACCAGAACCTGACTACAGAGAACCAGAACCTGACTACAGAGAACCAGAACCTGACTACAGAGATCCAGAACCTGACTACAGAGAACCAGAACCTGACTACAGAAAACAAGGGGCTGAAGACACAGAGCAACAACTTAAAACAACAAATACAGGACGAGAAGACAGAATGGATTGAGTCCAACGTCACTCGAGCTCCGTGGAGCATCACTGCCTACTGTCCCATAAAATATAACAGTATGTTCAGATCCCTTTAATTACTGACCAAATACAATACAATCACTATACAATAATGTTGTTAACTAGTTTGTCTCTGTTGTTACAGAAAGACAGTGTCAACTTTGTCAACCTGGCTGGTTACACAACAAGGCCAGCTGCTATGCGTTTCACAACCCTAAACCTAATGAACGGAAAACCTGGACAGAAGCTCTAGAGAACTGCAGAGGAAAAGCTTCAGATCTGGTTGTTATAGCTGATGAAGCAGAGAAGGTAATGAGAATATTAAAAACATCTTAGAATAATTCAGAGTAGTTTTTTGTAGGTGTGGAACACAGAGTGTGAAGATGGTGATGATGATGATGGCTTGTATTTATACAGAGCTTTTCTAAGAACTCAAAGCGCTTTACAGAACCCATTATTCATTCATACCACATTGACAGCGGTGGTGGTAAGCTACGTCTGTAGCCACAGCTTCCCTGGGGCAGACTGACAGAAGTATGGCTGCCAACGTGCTCCAAACCACCACCAAACATTCATACACATACACATTCACACAAAACAAGGTGGGGACAGTCAGGTGTCTTGCCCACTACGACAGCGACTGGGATGGAGTGGGATTCGAACCGCCAACCCACAGTGTTCTTGGTGTATTTGAATATCTCCTACAACGGTGTCTCCATTGTCCACAGAAATATGTCAAAGATCACAGTTTTGGATCCAGTGGATTCTGGATTGGTCTGAGAGTTGAAGTTGGGAAGTGGAAGTGGGCCGATGGAAGTGATCTGAACAGAGAGTAAGAGACACATTTCTGAACAATTTAAATAATAAAATCTCTCAGCCTTCATCTAACCATCATGTTTCTCCCTCAGCTTATGGACAGAACCTGCTGTGGAAGGTCGCTGTGCAATTTTATTTAAATACCAAGGATGGAGATCAGTGAACTGTAGTGCCAGTAACCAGTGGATCTGTGAACGAGCAGCTTTATCTGTTTGAACAGTGAAGTTCCTCGAAAACACAGTGAGTGAGCTCAGAGGGCAGTAAACTGTTGATCATCAATGACTCTGAATGAGCTTTTCTTCTACTTTGTTAGAGATGCTGTGCTTCTCATTTGTATATTAGCAGCTTGATAGAAGGGACCAGTGATACTGCTCAGTTTGCTGTTTGCTGTGTGCAACATTTGAGGTGGTTGGTGCTGATTGGCCACCAGAGGGAGCTGTAGTACCTCTCCACTCAATGTTACTGGGCTGTGCTCCCAGGTTGTTGTCTTGTCATGTAAAGAATAACTTGATGTGTAGGTGACAGTGAGGTGGAAACATTCATGTTTTGTTGTTTATGACTGTGAATAAAATGCTGCCACACAATGTTGGTTCTGCCTTGTTCTTGCTAATTGCTCCTTGGAAACTTGAATCTGTGAAGTCTGTGATATTAATGTTTAATGAAGACACCTAGTTATAAAAGAGCTCATCAGCTGCTGCTCAGTTTGTCAGATTACACAAGTTTAATTTTCACCATGTCCACATACTGATCAAGTTTTGACTTGATTAAATACCAGGTTGGTAAAAGAGGAACTGCAGCAGCGTGAGAACGTCTGAACTTCACAACTTAACACAAAAAGCTAAATAAAGACAAACAGTCACAGCTAACCTGACCTCAAACCCACTGACTTCTCTGGGAGGGTTATAATCTGTAGACTTTGCTGCAGCATCTTGTTTGATTGTTTTCACTATTTTCACAAGTGTCGTCCTCTCTGCCACAGTCATGTAAACTCTGTAGCTTGATCATTTCAACACCACACTACAGCACGTAGCTACTGACTTTGTTTTCATGTTATATCCTGATGTATGTAAATGTGTTTGTGCTGAGAGCGCTCCATCTTTCTATTATCATGTGATTCTTCTGATACATGACGACACACTGGCTGCAAATGCATCTGAACACTTTTAGATTGGACAGAAGCTCTAGAGAACTGCAGAGGAAAAGCTTCAGATCTGGTTGTTATAGCTGATGAAGCAGAGAAGGTAATGAGAATATTAAAAACATCTTAGAATAATTCAGATTAGTTTTCTAGGTCTAGGAGCACAGAGTGTGAAGATGGTGATGATGATGATGATGGCTTGTATTTATACAGAGCTTTTCTAAGAACTCAAAGCGCTTTACAGAACCCATTATTCATTCATACCACATTCACAGCGGTGGTGGTAAGCTACGTCTGTAGCCACAGCTTCCCTGGGGCAGACTGACAGAAGTATGGCTGCCAACGTGCTCCAAACCACCACCAAACATTCATACACATACACATTCACACAAAACAAGGTGGGGACAGTCAGGTGTCTTGCCCACTACGACAGCGACTGGGATTCGAACCGCCAACCAGTGGTGGACAGTAACAGAGTAAATTTACTTAAGTACTGTACTCAAGTACATATCCAGAGGATTTGTACTTTACTTGAGTATTAGATTTCTTTGGTACTTATTACTCTTACTTGAATACATTTCCAAGACAAATATTTTTACTTTTACTTGAGTTAATTTCTAGGAAGGCTGAAAAGTACTGGTTACTTTCAGGTCTTTTTCTAAAATCCTATTGGACACAAGCTGTTTGTCAAAGCAGGAAACCCTAACCCCTAAAAGCAGCACATCAGTGCAGCTGCTTTCAAAGAGTTCATTCTCACAAACAAGAGTTAAAAGGTCCTTACATTCATTTAGAAAGAATTATAGTAATTCATTGATGTGAAAAATAAGAAATTTACTCTTACTCTTACTTTTACTTAAAGTGAATTTAAAAGCATTTACTTTTGGATACTTAAGTACCTTTAAAAGCAAGTACTTTTTTACTCTTACTCGAGTAAACTCAGAGATTTCAGAGCTGGTTTCAGGAGCTGTAAGATCAGAAACACACTGTTTGTGACAAACTGTGGAAAGTCCATTTAACCAACACTGAATCTTTTAGAAACAGTAAATGAAGAAGACTGTATTAAAGTAGTTCTGTCAGGACCACTATGTCAAAATAACATTTATTTACTTGCACAAGTTTAATTTGGCGGTATGGTACTGTTCTGGGACCCCCTGCTCTTCCACGCGCTTGCGTGGAAAGCCTGAGGCAGGAAGAGCACCTCCCTGCCCTTCACGAGCCATCATGAACGGCATAAGCAGGGAGCGCAGCAGCAAAGAAAACCCAGACAGAGCAGAGCAACCAACATGTACAATGACAGGAGGAGCTGGGGTGGAGGTGGGTTGCAAAAAAGCCAGCAGAGGAAGCAGCAGCAAGGGAGGTGACGTCGGACTAGAGCAGTTTAAATGCGCGCTCTGAATGCAATGGGCTTTATGCACAGTTCCACTACTTCCTGATATAAGCCAACTCCTTTATTTCCTGTTTTACATGATTGGACCAACTGATTAATCCAGGTGTGCCTGACCATTGTTGTGAGGTCAGACACACCTGGATTAATCAGTTGGTCCAATAATGTAAGACAGGAAATAAAGGAGTTGGCTTATATCAGGAAGTTGTCCATTTACATCTGCTGTCCACTGCTGTCCATTTACATCTCAAGGAGAAAGCCCACTCCTTTGAGGACAGCAATGTTCAAATCCTAGACAGAGAGGACAGATGGTTTGAAAGAGGAGTTAAAGAAGCCATTTTTGTAAAAGTAGAGAAACCATCCCTCAACAGGGGAGGAGGTCTGAGACACCACCTATCTCCAATTTACAATGCTGCCCTTTCATCCCTTCCCAGGAGACTCAACCATCTAGCCTCAAAGAACAACCACTGTTCACAAGTGGCAAGTGACTCCAACGACTGTCGTTAGAACACAATAGGGCACTAACGAAGTCGAAACCAACTTCCCACCAACGACTGTCACTCCAACGACTGTCGTTGGCACTTGGAGCACAAAAGGGAACCAGTGACATCATCACCCTTGTGAACGCCCACACAAGAGGTTAAATAGTGAGTCTCCACACCAGATAGTTGGACCAGTCCCAGCCTGGTCAGCTGCGTACATGAACTGATGAAGCCTCTTGGATGAGAGTTGAAACGTCTTCCTAGACAAATAACTTAGTCCAGTTGCTTTCGATTTAACCTCCTTTGAAATACTATGACCTGGACAAATGAGAATATGCACCGGCTTATCAGGAAGTTGTGGAGCTGTGCATAAAGCCCATTCCCCAATAGGAAGCAGCCACGGAGAGTCAGCTGAGCCATCAGCTGATCTGCACAGGTGAAGACAGTTACGCTGTGCTGATTAAGAGCTTGACGTCATGGCCTGCCAGAACTAACGCTACGCTTAATATCATCGATCAAATGAAATCAGTTTTACTTACAGGATGGACGGTCTTTGCCTGAAACAAAGAACAAACCAAAGACAAATCAGTTGTAAATGACAGGATGTGTTAGTTTGATCAGCTCATCACCACTGAATATGATCCTCTCCTCTAGTGAACTAATTTTTTAAAACTCAAGCTCGTTTTCAGTTTTATCTGGATAAAAACTTAAACTCAAAGACTAATATCTAAATATCACAAGAGTCATTAAATTAAAACTGTCTATATTTTCTTTCTCACCTTTCTTCTGTTTATAAACCATGAATGCAGTGACAGCGATGAGGACGAGAGCCAGAGGAACCAGTGCAGAGATGATGGGGACGGTGGTGTTACTGGACTTCTCTGGTGAATATAAAATATCCCATTTTAAGACCAGTACAGATCAACAGGTCAGAATACAAGAGTGTAGGAGCTGATGTCTGTTTACATTCATGTGGTCATTTACTGCCCCCTTGTGGAGGCAGCAGGTTATTGTCTCTGGAAACTTGTCAACCATCTCTAGTTTGTGCACAGTGCTGCCCTGCTGCACTTAGTAGATGAGGTTTATTACAGTTTTTCGATTGCTAAGACACATTTCTCGAAAGCTTCTCTCATTTTCTCTAAACTGTGAACACAAACCCCAATTTTCAAGTTACATTCACAAAACCAAACTTTCACCTCAAAACAGTTTAATCTGTTCTCAAAACTGAACTTTGTTGTCAAATCGTGCCCTGAGTCAATCAAAATTAAAAACACTACTGAGCAGTCACTAAACAACACAGAAAAATAGAAAAACACAAAGCTCAGCACATGAAGCTGTAGAAATAAATGTTTATCGTTCACTGTAGCTAAATGCATGTTGCAAAACAAAAAACCTGTGCATTTACACTGTAGCACTTCTCTCCTTCCCTTTCTTTCACCCTCCTCCCTCCCTCCCCACATCCATTTCATCCCTTTTTCCTTCCTTCTTCTTTTTTCTTCCCAGTTCATCCCTCCCTCCCTCATCCTCTCTTCCTTCACCCTGTCGTCTCTCATCTTCTCCTCTTGCAAAACAAAAAGCCTGTGCATTTAGCACTTGTATATAGTACTGTAAAAAAAAAAAAAAAGATTTTTTTTTTTTACAAAAAACAGAAATCCTGTGCATTTTACACGTAGCACTTGTACAGTACAAAGACAAACAGAAATCTTGTGCATTTAGCACATTTATGCAGTAAGCCTACGTATTACTCAGCCACAGCATCATTTCTCCGTACTGGGTCAGGCCACAGGACTTCATCCTGAACTGGTTTATATATGTTCCCTCACATCATTAGACACAAGTGTGATCAATTTTGAGTTGTTGTGTTCAACTGGTGAAACCAGTATTTGTTCAAACTCTGGTTGCAATTTTGTCGAAGTGATTTTTGTATGTCTGTCTTGTTTTTGTTTTGTTTTTTTTTTGTTTTGATTGTTTGTTTGTTTTTTGTTTTGTTTTAGTGTCTGTATTGTATTGTATTGTGCTGAGTTGTGTTATGTCTTGATGTTTTTTGTGTAGGACCCCCTCGTAAACGAGTTGTTACAACTCAAGGGGCTTATCCTACTATAAATAAACAACTTCAACAACCTGTGCTTTAGTTGTGTTTGACTTTTGCCACCTGTGCTCAGCATTATGCAACACAGGTGCATCACAATGAAAATGGGTTGGTAAGTTGTGTCTAAACAGGTGAAAAGTGCTGATGGTTTTGCCAAAAGAAGTGACTGATTCAATCAGTGGGTTCAGGCAACTGAGCATTTGGTTCAGACAACAGGGTTTAGTGTTTTAGCAATTGAGAAAAACTGTAACCAAGAGATGAGCTGGGCAGCTTTTAAACCACTGTATCTATGTTCACAACTGTTGTTGAAGAAGAATTCACAGCTCAACTGTAGAACAAAGACTAAAAGACAGACAGACATGACGTCACATTCAGGAGCTGCCGGTGTCTCTCTTACCCATGTTGGTCCTGATCTGAGCTTTGTCCAGTTTGGTGACGATGTCGTCCTTCACTCCAGAGAGCTGAAACACACAGTCGTACCTCCTCCAGTCTTCAGCTTTGACTGATGAGACGTCCAGGTCAACATTCATCTGGAAGGATCCATCATGGTTGGGGAGGATCTCTCCTTGGTCCACGTCCTCATGAAGCTCCTCTACATCTCTGGTCCAGAACATCAGGGCTCTGTGAGGGTAGAAACCTGTAGCGTGGCAGCTGACTGGAGAGGAGGGAGTCTTCTGGAGGAGAGACACTGAGGGAAGATCTGGAGAGACAACAGGTAAGTTAGACTGGTGGTCGTTGGCCTCCACTACACATTCATCTTCTGACAGCTCCACATGACAACAACAGCATCTCTCTCTTCTAACAGTGAAGAAGTCAAAGTGACTTCACTCACACTAACTGTTCACTGACTATCACCGGTCACCAGAGTGATGATACAGTGGTGATTCAGTCTGATTGGTCTATATATCAACATGGTTGTGATCATAGACATATATACATAGACGCCGCATTGACTGCTGCCTCCCACGAGAGCGACGTGCCTACAGGGCGGCCATCTTGGAACAGGACTACTCACTCCTACAGTGCATTACTTCCATAGAGGTATGATATAAAAGTGATCATAATTTGCTCAATTTTCACGGGGTTTGTTTGCAACAAATGTCAGACATGGTAGATATATAGAGGTCTTTATTTAAGGAGTTATTTTTAAGGGTATATATTATTATATTATATTATTATTATATTAGTGCCCCGTGCTGGGCAGCCAGCCAGCCTCCCCTCCAGAGCTCTGACGACACACAAAACACACTTTGCTCGGCACCAGCACTGGTACCAGCAACGATGATTGCATTGTACCGGTACCGGTACTGACGACGGCAACAAATTCCCGTGGGCTGCTCTCGGGACACAACACAGGCAGCAGACAGCTGCCCCTCATCAACTGGAGTACCAGCACCAAGTAACCGAGCGTTGCTAGGGACGCCGCTTGTTAAACCGTGCCGGTAGTTTTCTTTTTCAGAGGTAGTTTAATAGATTAATAACGTCGCATTTTAACCAACATTTAGTCTCAAATGAGTTATTTCAGCAGTAAGCAGCTGTGTAACAGGCGGGATGATGTAGTGAGCTGGTTAATGGAACCTGCAGCTGAGGGGATCTGTCCGTCCTGGGTTTATTTCACTACAACAACCTGCTCACAATATATTATCTTTTACTTACATCTGACCTCTGAAAAGTGATTCTACAAGATCTGTTTTTTATGTTCCCCTTATTCATATGCGGCACCGAAGTCTGGTATATTTTCCAAAGCTTGTCTGCTGATAACATAGAATTTGTATTTTGGTAGTAAAACCTGCATTTTTAAAATATCAAAGCATTCTGTATAATACCTACATGTCTGACGTTTTTTAACAAATCAAACCATTTTGAAATCAGTCCAAAATTCTGCGATTTTGAGGTTGAGGAGTTCCTCTTTTCCCCATAGCTGCATGCACTGCTGCCTCTGTCAGTCCTGTTCCAATATGGCGGCGCTGTAGGCACGTCGCTCCACAGCCAATGCGGCGTCTATGTATATATGTCTATGGTTGTGATCATCAAACTACATCAGGTCATGTGACTCTACCCTGTTCTCAGCAGAGAGTTCTTCCCATAGTTCAAGTAGTCCTTCATCCACTCAGGACAAATCTGAGTTATGAAGTTCTCATTGTATTTTATTCTCCCTTTGTCAGCATCCCAACTCAGTTTGGTGACGACAGCCTGTGGTTTGGCAGCGATCCATGTCTGTGTCTTCAGGTCCAGTGACAGGAAGTCTTCTCCGTCATAACCACACTGAATAAAACCATCAACTTCTCCAGTCTCCTCGTCCCATTCACATCCACCCAACCTCTGTAAGATGTGGACACCTGAGACAGAGACTGAAGTTAACACTGGACTCTGAGTTCATTTCCTCTTGTCTCTTAACTTAATAAAATAATAAACTCTTAATAAAGACAGTGCATCAAAAAGGCCACATCACTTTTACTGTATTGGTTCTTGATTCATTTCTAACTTGTAAAATGTGAGAGGTTACGAAATATCAGGGTCCTGACCTGATGAGAAAAACTACCAATGGGTTTTCTGAATCTTTCTCGATCCTACTTTATTGGCTGGTCTACTGTCTACCTGTTTATGGTGTTGAGGTTTTGTGGAGTCGCAGACAATAGAAACTGTCAAAAGTGAAATTTACGATAATGCACCTACCTCCACTTTGGTTGAAGCGCTGCTTCAAACTATGAATACTGGCCTTGAAGAAGTAGGGCGTGCCCTCAAAACACTCCTCAGCGTACCACCATAGATGTTCAGGGTTCTCAGCTAAAGCTGTTTTCATCCAGCTCTGTTTTGGCTCTACTCTGTTTATGTTGCTGTCACAGTGAGCAGCCTGAATGTCATCAAGCAGTGCAACAGCCACAAACTCAGGGAGGTTTGTGACTCCAGTTGATACAGTGGTGACATAGACCAGGGTGTGTTTCACTGTGGGGAAAGACAAGGCCTTGATTATAATATAAAACTACACTCCTCATAAATGTGATATATTCAGATTGATTTTAAAATCTGCAACAGTAAAATCCACAGTTGAGCAAAAAGTAAGCTGAAGAGATGAATAAATATTTAAATGTGATCCTACCTGCTGATGAACTGTGACAGAGAAGAAGAAACAAAAGAAATGTCTTCATTTTGTTTTTCCAGACAAAGGACCAATGATACAGACACGTTAACCTCTTTCTGCTGTTTCCTCTTAAAGGAAGGTTCAGGTGTCACCGCTCAGTTGTGGAGTTCTGGCACATGATATCATACAAGTACAACTTTATAAGAACATTAAAGGACAGATGATGTCTCTTCTTTTAGACCTTTCTCACAGTCCTCTACTGCTCAAGGTTCAAAAACAGATCATTTTTGTTGACAACTACTAATGTTTACTGGTTAGTATGTTGATGCTCAGTAGATGGACCATTGTTTAACAGCCAAAACATTGAATATAATATAAAACAGACCGTACCTACCTTCACTTGTGACTCCAGAAGACAGAGTGGAGAGAAACTTTACAGCGTATCACTGAGGGACAGACAGGATTTTTTTTTTTACTATAAATATAAACCTTCACTCTTCATAATTGTGATATATTCAGTCAGATTCAGTTGAAACTCTAGTTGAGGTGAAAGTGAAACCAGGTCATGCAGCAGTGTGATGCAGGGGAAAAACCCAGAGCTGAGCAGAAAAAAGTAAGAAAGTAAAGAGTTGAATAAATATTTAAATGTGATCCTACCTGCTGATGAACTTTGACAGAGAAGAAGAAACAAAATCCATGTTTTCACTTTGTTTTGCCACAGACGATCAACAGATGGATGATACAGCCGCTTTAACATCCTGTCCATGAATAACAAAAAAGGAGAAGTGATAAATCCCAATATTTGTCACTATGGGCCTGAAAATGAATAATAGAAACTGGACAAACAGGAAGTTTTTGAAGCACACAGTATTAGAAGAATAAAACATTATTAAAAATAAGAAAATAGGAGGATAGGAAATAGGAAAATAGATACAGTATTGAAGAAAGAACACATAATATACTATGATATACACAACCTCAATAAAAATGGACAGAATGAAAATGACCTAAAAAGAAATCTAATAACTATATACAGTGGGAGCCACATAGAAATTCCCCTGCCATGCTGCTGCCATGCTGTTCCCATGCTGTTCCCATGCTGTTCCCATGAGAGTTCCAGCAGAGCTCCAGCAAAGTCCCAGCAGCTGGAGTGACCCCCTCCTTTTCCTGGGTGTGACTAGTTTTTACTGGAACTCCACCCATTCAATGAAATACATGACATGACCAGGAGATGGCGCTTCTCACAGAACAGTACATATAGCCAGAGGCGGCATTTAAAGTGCCGCCCGCTGGTGGTGAGTGGAAATTCACATAATTCATAGAACCACGAGTACATGTTTGATTTAAGAAGTGAAATTATAACAGACCTAGCTACTGGAGATGCGCTGGCCACTGTTTTATCTGGAAATAAATTGTTGTAGCTAATAATACCTACTGTCAATTTTTTTTATCACAATTTATTTACTGTGAATCTACATTTAAATAGGAAAAAACTAAGGGAGTGATGAAAGCCTTTTAAAGATGTTTGCAGTTGCAGGTATTCAGTGCATGCCTTCGACCAGGGAATTAGCATTATCATTGCTCAATCTTTTGTTTGCCCTAATGGGCCACCTATTGGTCACCCATTGTCACACAAATCGCACAGAGCCTGCAATGGAGCTGGCTGTTCAACTTTGAAGGAGGACCGGGGGAGGGGAGGTTATATTGGAAGGCTAGCTGGACCAGACTCTCTCCTGAGCAACAACACACTCCAAACCCCTGAACATTCACACCTGCTCCAGAGCATTACCATCTCCAAGCATCCCCCACTGCTTTGACTATGAATTGATTAGAAAATGAGCAGGTATTTCCGTAGAAGGTCCTGCTTTAAACATTTTTATTTTCATGATTATCTTACATTATTATCTATCTTACAAAAAATGTTGTAATTTTGCAACAGTGCTTCATGGCAGAGGTTAGGAAAGGCACATGTGGCAAGGTGAAGAGGGTCCAGGGCGGGCTTCGAACGCCAGACTCTTGGGTAACAGTCATGTACGCTAACCATTCGGCCAAAGGGACATCCCCTTGACCAAGTAGCCAGGGCGCATGATCAATAGGAGGCATAGTGACAGGACCCTCAACTGTCACACACACACACACACACACACACACACACACACACACACACACACACACACACACACACACACACACACACACACACACACACACACACACACACACACACACACACACACACACACACACACACACACAGGTTTGCAGATGGTCTGAACATATGGAGTCAGTGCTGGAATTTCATTTAACTCTGTACTTCCTCTGGATTAAATTTATTAATTAAATGTATTGATTTTTCACTATAATTTACTAGTTATAGCACTAGCCTATACTGTCAATCCCCCTATAAACCCCATTCCGATTTGATATCACAACTTCACAAAGTTGAAGACACCTGCTGCACCTAGTCTAATCTTTGTATGACTGAATTATTCTGCATAAGACCCTGACTAATACTCATAGTAATGCTGCATTAGCATCAAAACAAAGTAGGCTAAATAAAAAATGATCATACATATGTAGTCTAAGAAAAAAAGTGGAAAAGTCAGGGGCCCACTTTAGTATTCTTTCGCCCTGATTATCTGACTAACTTGCTTATTTCAAGTGGACCGGCGGATCAGCTGGTGTGCAGTGCGCGCTGTATAGCGTACTGTATGGTCTCTCTCTCCCTCTCTCTCTCTCCATCGCGCTGTACGTCTTCACAAGACACAGGTCGACGTGTGTGGGGTGAGATGGAAATAAGAGCAGAGCGCACCTTCGCTCTCATGTTGAGTTCCATATTAAGACAGGTGCGTCAGTGCCAGTAGATCATCGCAGAATCGCGCGTCAGGCATTTGGCTCTCCTAATGGGAATGGCTGGTTTGACGTGACTTTATCATTAAAAGTAAAAAAAAAAAAAAAAAAAGAGAGAGAGAGAGAGCTGTCAACCACTAGACGCGTCAGGTCAGCATAGCGCAGGGGGAGGGATATTAGTATTCTCATTCATGAAATTTTATTGAGAATTGTACAGAGGTGCACAGCGCATGTTTACGGTGTCCGGCGACTCTGACCCCTACACCGCAGCAGCCAGCAACAGACTTTTACAAAATAAAAGCATGTGAGCAACATGCATTAATGCGCAATAAAATAAATGTTGGCGTTAATAGTTTAATGAGTTGCCATAACGCAACTTGCACAGCCCTAATAAATACACAAATGTAGCCCGTGGTTCTGAAACGTGACTCACTGTGGTCACTAGAAATTTATTTATTTATTTGCGGATCGGGAGTGAATGAGCAAGCCAGAGATGCACAGCAGATTTCATGGTTGCCGACTGGCAAAAACTGAAAGAGGGGCTTGTAAATAACTGTTTATATTACAGGTTTCACACAAACAAACAAAAAACATCCAGTAGCCTATGTTAAGTCTCAGCTGTGCCATGGCGAGGGCGCACGACGCACAATCATGGTGTTTTAATTTATGAACCTCATAATTATTTCTCTTTCCTCTTGTTTGAATATAAGGGCGGTCACTTAGGACCACACTTTCATTTTACACACACAGTCTCATGCGTGTATATTCACGGACACGTTGGCATGTTGTTTATTTATTCGTTAGGGTTTATTTGCGCACCGTATGCTTCAGTGTTAACATTAAAACCACCACAAGGCAAACATTTACTAGAATGCAAAATCTGTAGACAGGTAAACTGCGAGTGATATACGTACATTTTTATTTGTGCTCTGTCGGTGTTTATTTATCTTTGAAGCTACTTAGATAGCCTGTTTTGGAGGCAATTATAGCAATTCATCTGAGGGAAAAAAGAAAGGAGGAGGAAAAGTGATTGACAGATTAACTCGGGTCAAAATCACTGCTCCTCCCCGTGGACAAATGAGACACTGCAGCTGATTTTCACACGGGCTGCAGAGGGGCGTTAACAGTCGTGGCTGCGTTCGCTACGTCATCGCGGGGGATTAAATTATAGCCACGGGCCAAGCGGGAGCCCGTCACGGACCCGCCACGGACCCATCACGGTCCCGCAGAGGTCCCGACAGGGACCAGGGGGAACTTCGAGGTGGCTACATCTGTAGTGACAGCTGGTTTTCTACTCTGAAGCTTTGAGAGTGTCATCTATATATTTAGATATGTACATACATGAGTAATAAATATATTTTGGTAATGAAAAATGTTATCTCTGATTTTTCCATTGATTATTATACATTCATTTCTTTACAATCAACCTCATTTCCATAACCAATCCAGCTTTAGACTGAAATAGGACAGACCACCTAATTAACGTATGACCACAGAAATAAAGAAGAGCAGAACAACATAAACAAAGCTCATGTTTTGAAATGAATGAATGAATGGGTGTAAATGATCAGGTAGTGACACCACAAACCTTTGGATGGAGACATTCAAAAAGTGAATCATTGCTCAGCGTTCTTGATTTTTTATTGTTGTGAATGTGAGTTAAAAATAGAAACAGATCAAACAGGATTCACATAAGTAAGTTGTGTGGTTGAGATGAGCAATTATGGCAATGTGAACAAGTTATGTCAGGTAGAATACCGCAGCCACTGCACTACAGATGTTATTGTGTGACAACTGTGTGATTCTCTGATTTTAAAGAACTTTGTCATTATTGTCATTATATGTGAGGGAGTGATTTGAGTTTAACATGTTTTGGACTTGGTACATTGTGTAAGAATTCCTCCCATCTAGCGGTGCGGTTGTAGATCGTAAGCAACTCAGTCGTATTTTTCATGCTGCATTCACGTGAAATCGGGCTTAAGGCAGACGGACAACAGCCGCTGCAGGTAACGGCATAAACAAGCGTCTATTTAAACAAGTGGCCCGTCAGGACGAAGCAAAACAATACACGTGACAATATGTTGTCATGGCGATGTCGTATTGTTTACCTGACCCACGTTTTACCGGCTTTCTCTCGACTTCTGTGACTAAAATTGCATCTGATTTGTTACCGACGGCCGTTTTTCCGACTGCACCTGAATGCAGCATTCACGTCCAGTCCTCACAGTCCTCACTGCGTTACCATGGTGACTTTTCACATACGCCACCTCGACCTGAGCCGACAGCTCCGGTGTCTCCGCTGAGTTTCCGTGGTTTCCTACCGTCACGCAGCCACTGAAGGTAAAAACATGGCGACACCACATGGCAGCAGCACCGAGCTTACCCGCTCCATGGAGATATGAATGATATGAACGGCTCATTCAGAGCTGAAAGGAACACTTCACTTTGTTGATGGGGGGATTACTGGTTAATGAAAAACAGACTTTTGAACGAAATAATTGATTTTCGTGAATAGATAACAGGAGAAGTTACACAATGTACCTTTAAGCAGCAGACAAGCTGAGACAGAAACAAATCAGGAAACAGAGGATCAGTGGGTGTTAAGGGGTTAACTGTCTCTGTCTCGGGTGTCCACATCTTACAGTCGTTTAGTGGATGTGAATGGGACGATGAGACTGGAGAAGTTGATGGTTTTGTTCAGTTTGGTTATGACGGAGAAGACTTCCTGTCACTGGACCTGAAGACACAGACATGGATCGCTGCAAAAACCACAGGCTGTCGTCACCAAACTGAGTTTGGATTCTGACAAAGGTGGAAGCCACTATGCTGCAGTCTTCTTTACTCAGATGTGTCCTGAGTGGCTGAAGACGTATGTGAACTATGGGAAGGACGTTCTGCTGAGAACAGGTAGAGTCACATGACCTGATGTGGTTTGATGATCACGATTCATCAGCTTGATTCACCACTGTATCATAACCCCTCGTCTCTTTTCCTTTCATTCAGGAATAAATGAAGGAAACAGATGAGTCCTGTTCCATCCTGACATTAACAACTGTGACTGAAACGTTTTGTCGTTTCTTGCCCAACAGCCTCCACCCTGTAAGTGAAACGTATCTTACTATACTTAAAATGATCCTGGTCATCTTTTCAGCCTTTTCAGATTGTTTTCAACATGTAATGCTGAACAAAAGTGTCACTTAAACCATGTTTCTGATCTTACAGCACCTGACAGCAGCTCTGAACTCTCTCAGAGATTGAATCCAAAAACCTGACGGACAAACTCTCAGATGGGAGGGAAAAGTCCAAATAAATGCATTAATTTTGCGATTAACTTGAAACATTTGACGTGAATCATGTTGTGTGCTATAGTCGGGTTAACGAGTGAGCTATGCTGTGTGTATAGTGTGTGTGTGTTTATATACAATATAGTATACGTATATATACACAAACACACACACACACTATATACACACAGCATAGCTCACTCGTTAACCCAGCTATAGCATATACATATACACTATATATTGGTGACTGGGGGAACCAGATAAACTCACTTTGTGAGTGTGCCATGTGTACATATGTGTTATAGCTTTTATATTAGTGTTTATATGAAGATAACTTGTAAGCAGATGTGTGGTTTAGGCAGAAACTAGTATCTGTGACAACAGACTGGCACCTACTGCAGGGTCTAATGACTGGTCATCTGCACTACAGGACGTTGTTCACATTTTAATAAAGTCTCCACTTTTCAAAACTTTATTCTTCTCTGTTCATATGTGACTCCAGTTACAGTGATATTTTTCTTGCAATTACCCGTCCGTTCAGCCAAACGTATGGCGGCAGTGCTGTTTTAAATCTGTCTTCATCTTCCTCCCTCTGGTTCCTCTGTATGATCGGTTAGTTACATCTTGTGTGTGATAAAATAAATGTTGAGGTGTAATTAAGTTGTTTGTGTCTCACTGCTGCTGTTGCCTGAACCAAACAGTCACATCTGCGTCGTACAGGTCGTCATACTTCACCTGACCAGGAGCAGCTCTGTTAAATTGCTGTTTTAAAATGTGCAAAACAGTGACACCTCCTGGCCAAACTACGGTATTGCACAAGTTTAACACTTACCGTGTTTCCCTTATGTTTCTCTGTTGAACGATCTGTGCTGATTGGTCCTGATCACTGATTTTCTGTAACATTAATACTCTAAAATTATCTTGAGACTATTTAACCCCAGAATGTATCACATTATTAAAACTGCAAAATGCATAAAGAAGATTGTATTGAAAAACAAAGCACAAACAATGAAACATGTCTGGTTCTGTTGCTTATAGCTTGTTTTTTGTAATTGTAAAAGTTTAAGGTCTGTCATTCAGCTCTGGTGAAAGAAATGTTTAAAATATGTGTGAGAGATGGTTGATAATAAATGTGAAGCCAGGGTCACAACAATAAATGGAAGCCAATGCTAAACACTGTCTAAATTATTGCTAATATAGCTGTTACTCCTAAACTTAAAGGTACAGTATGTAAGAAATCTAAAGCAACTGGCCATAAAATCATCCTAATATGTAACAGAGACTCAGGAATAATGTTCATATAACATACTGAACTCACCAACAACAATCCTACAGCCAAGATATTCGCATTTAAAAAAATCTTTTGCAGACCGCAAATCATATTGATGTTTTGAAATCATGTTTTGGCATGTGGCGCCACCTACCGCCGTCTACAAATCATTGCAGTCAGTAGAGTCTCAGCTGCTGAGCAACCACAGGTTGCCAGTTACGGGACTATGGTATCTTTGGACTGAGCTACAATGGCGGAGGCAATGAAATCTAAAAGACCTCGTTATGACTTGCAAAAACGCCAAGATAATATGCGAGGCAAAGCAAGAGTGTACATAGGAGATGCATTTGAACGATGGAGAGAGCTGAAAGCCGAGAGGAAGTTGAAAAGCGATGCAGAATTGGCTACTTTTCTCCTAGACAGGTAAGCTTGGCTAACTAAGTTAGCATCATAGCTCGACGGGGATGGACATTTCAAATACTTTAAACTGTCGAGTAATGACGTTATACATTTCGATCATAGCAGCACAGCTAACGCTAGCAGCATTAGCACTGTCCTGGTACGGGCATCCGGTCTCCAGCGTGCTGGTGTCCAGCCGCTGTCGGCGCGTTTGCCAGCAGCGGCTGGACAATACGAATACGATACTTACATTTGATGCTAAGCGGAGTCCTCTTTAGGTCTTTGCATGTATATCGTCATAAACTATATAACGTTATAAAAGCGAAGGCAACAATGAAGGACAGTTCGGTAAAATATCATGCATAACGTTATTCCATCTTCCATTCCATCTGATATGTCCATCGCTAGTCAACAGCTAACGTTACCATAACTTATAATACATCTTGATCTTTACTGAGAGAACAGAATTGTGTCGAGCCACTAATTTATGATAAAACACTCATCTTTTTAGCTACATGGGTCTGAGCACCTCCACCCCGAGTAAGAGGCACAGACTGGGGGGAAAAATCTTGGCAACACCCTTTCTGTTGACGAAGGAAAAGTAGGCCTAAATGTAAATGAGAGCACCGCGGATGCCCCTGAAGCCCTACAGGAAAGGTAAATAAAGCCTCATGATCCTTATAATATGATTGAGGAAAATAAAATAGGTTGAACATTTACTTTTTCTACGATCCACACCTATGGTAACAGACATTTCATTCCCCCAAAAAGTTTACAGAACATGAGTATCCAAGATACTGAGACCCAGACTATGGATGAAGGTCAGATAAATGACCTGAGGAACAGTGTGTAAGTTTCACTGAAAATGCCTCTAGTAGTAGTGTGACAAGGCTTGCTGATGTGCTTTGATTGTTTATATTTTATATTTTCAAATTTGACAGTATTGATTGGGGTGATTGTGATGACACTGGCGAGGATATCGAATGTGATGACAGTCAGGATGAGGACTACGTTCCTCGTATTTGTGTTCGGTATGTTACCATTATTTTGATTCTCATTGCTTCATGATGTTTCACTTGATAAGAATCTTTAGTAAACAATGGGCCTCATTCACGAACCGTTCTTAAGAACAAATTTGTTCTCAAGTCCTACTTACGAAGTTTTTATGAAGATTGTGGCATTCATGAATGTTTTCTTATCCAGAATTTGTTCTTAACTAAGAACAAAATCTACGAACAGTCAGGAGTATACTTACGCACTTTTAAGTGCTGAGACTTCTGCAAAAATAACCGATTTTAGCGTTTTCTTTTGTTCTGCAGTTGTATGATATTATATGATTTGAATAAGAATTATTTTCTTATATTTTATGATGTTTTTATTAATCATATATATTAATAATAACAATTGACAAATCATTGCAGTCTCTTAAAAAACATTATAGACACTTAATTCATATAATTTTTTTCTTTTTTTTTTTGGGGGGGGGGGGGGGGGGGGGCATACAGCTGCTGATATGATTTTTTTCTCCTAATTACGGGCTGCAACAGTGCACTCACTGTAAGTGTTCACACTACACACAACTGTTTTTTTTTCATATGTGATAATATGATATTTATGATGGCACACGTGAGAGTGTGGTCTCTCTGATAACAACCGAAGAGCTGCATCCACTGCTGACGCTACTAAATATAAATATAAAAATATAAACTAAATATAGGCTAAGCCTTTTGTTTGTTTCTTTGTTTCATTCCGGCCGCAGTAGCGCCACTTCACTACTTATGTTCTTTTTACGTTTGGAGTCTGGTGCTCCCTCCCAGATTTTCATTTGAGCATTTCAACTTTCTTTCTCACTTCACCTTCTCTGCTCAGTGCCTGTGGGTTCTGTGTGCACACGGCCCTGCAGTCTCATGCCCTTTTACGGGCATTGATGGGGCGGTTACCTATGCTAATCCTATGTTAATTAGACTCACCTGGCACACGCCCTCAACTTACGAGGAGATGGCATAAGAACACAGCTGCGAACAATTCTGAGGCTTACGAACGCGTTGATGAATCTGACGTAGGGTTTTCTTAAAGGGATAGTTCAACATTTTGGCAAATTGGCCCATTGCCATAATCGCTATAGTCATAGCAGTAGGTTCATTACCTTTAATTGTAGGTGTAAGCTATTTTCAGTACAGCGGAGCGCAGCAGCTGGCTGCTCAGAGCTACGCTATGGAGGCTAATGGAATTTCTTGGTTTCCCTCATTAAACTCATCAAATTCAACATCCCAAAACTCCACAGCGCTTTTGTAGACAAGTTGTGACCTGCACAACCACCACGCTATGAGATAATGACGGAACGATACGAAACGGAGCCGTTTTCGAGGTAAATACAGGGTAAATACGGAGACTGCTTGCTGAAAAACTGTCCCTGAACGCAACGCGCATCAGCGGTTTTGTATGAATTTACCTCGAAAACGGCTCCGTTTCGTATCGTTCCGTCATTATCTCATAGCGTGGTGGTTGTGCAGCTCACAACTTGTCTACAAAAGCGCTGTGGAGTTTTTGGATTTTGTATTTGATGAGTTTGATGAGGGAAACCAAGAAATTCCCTTAGCCTCCATAGCGTAGCTCTGAGCAGCCAGCTGCTGCGCACCGCTGTACTAAAAATAGCTTACACCTACAATTAAAGGTAACGAACCTACTGCTATGACTATAGCAATTATGGCAATGGGCCAATTTGCCAAAATGTTGAACTATCCCTTTAAGGAACCTCTTAAGAACAACTTAAGAAAGAATCTAAGAAGGTTCTTAAGAAGATATTGGTGAATGAGGCCCATTGTTAGGAACACAGAACACATATTACTCTGAATCATTCTCTCTTTTTAGACACACAGAAGTGTTATTCTCAGAACTAAATAAATACATTATGTAATTATTGCTGTTTCACCACTATATCTTGTATTAACTAATGCATAAATAACAATTGCTTTCATATGTTTCATGTCTACAGGATGGGTGGAGCATTGCAGACACCACCAGACCATGACAGTCTGCCTGTAATAGAGGCCAGTGAAACTGTACATGACATCCCAGAGATGGAGCATGACCCTCCAGCAGTTGACCCACCCCTACCTCAACCTCCCTTTCCTGATGTACCGGATGTCATAACAGAGGATGACCTAATCAGGAAACGTGCCTCCATTGCATATGAGGACTGTCTGAGGCAGCTAGCGTCATTCCTTGTGCTGCCACTCCAAAGGTGCCTGTGACGGAGCGCTGTCACGGTCCGTGCCCAGCGCATGGCGCATGGCGCACGGGGAGCAGCGCGTGGCGCTGAGAGACGCTGATGCTCGCACACACATACACACACACACACACACACACACACACACACACACACGCCACACTCGTTTTCTTCCCTCTGTTCATCTCAGTTCAGTAAATGATCATGTTAACGATTCCTTTTTCCTCCCAGTTCTGTAAGGAGACCATGGGTGCACACTTGGTCTCTGTTATAACTATTACGCATACACTTACCTGCATCGTAACTCACCGGGGTGGGTGTGTCCTCAGTCAAACCGGTACAAAGGATTTCCCGGTGTTATATACGTCACTTGGCGGGGTTTGTGGTCATGTGACCGGTGGTGATTGTGCCGTTATTGTTTTGTTTCATTTTTCATGTTTATATAAGGCATGTGGAGTTGACATTGCATCTGGTAAATCATGGAAATACAGTATATTTGGTAAAATAATGAATAACCCTGAATGGTGAAATGGTTTCTCTGATATGAGTATGTGTGATTGATAATTGTTTTCATAAGAATATCCGGCTCAGTGGGAGGAGGGCTGCTTTGGCCCGGCCCGGTCAGTTAGTGCTGGGCTGCTGCGTTGAGCTGTTGCAGAGCTCCTTGTATGTCCTGTATGGTTTATGTTTTGCACTGGGTGAAGCAAATAAATCCACCAAAGGAAATACTTCTGTTGTCGACTACGCCATCATTTATATGTCATTTGAACCTGGTTTAAGGACCCCGTGACATATGGTGTCAGAAGTGGGATGGCTAGTCGAAAGAAGATGTTTCCAAAGCGCACGGGACTGCGCACCGGACTGCGGTCCCAGCGGCAGCAGGCAGAGGCAGTGATGGCAGCTGCAGATGTAGATGCAGTTTGGGAGTCGCTCGGTTCATCCTCAGAGGAGGATGAGAGGGAGGACGACCCCGGGCCGGACCCAGGAGCCATGGCGGGCGCAGCAGCCACAGGTGAATCAGGGGGAGAGCTGGTGACCATAATGAGAGACTTTTTGGCAGCACAGCAGCGAAGAGAGGAGAATCTGTTGGCAGAGATCCAGGGTTTGAGAGCCTCTCTTCCACGGGCTGACCCAGTGCTCCGACTGGTCATCCCTCACCTTCCTGTCACCCAAGCTCCAACTCGGCGGGGGTCTGGACCACTAAGCACGCTGGCAACCCCTAGCACGTTGACAGCGAGCAGTCCCCGGCTCGGACTGCCAACACCAGCAGCTCAGCGTGTGCGCCGTGACGCTCCGTCAGAGGCCGCTTCTCTCCAGCTGCAGGACTCTGGGGCCCGGTTTGGCCAGTCCAGCTCAGAAGGGAGGCATATGAGTGAGCCAAAAATCCTGCTATACCAAGCAGAGGAGGACATTGAGAACTATCTGCTGCGGTTTGAGCGCATCGCCAAGACGTGGCGGTGGCCTGAGCCAGAGTGGGCGTGTCGTCTGGTTTCACTGCTGTCGGGGAAGGCGTTGGAGGCCTACACAGCCATGGATGAGGAGAGCGCACACTGTTATGCTGACCTGAAAGCTGCGTTGCTGACAAAGTTTGACATCTCACCAGAAACCTACCGGCAGCAGTTCAGATCCACAACAGTTCCATCTGGTGAGAATCCGACGGAGACCTATCACCGACTCAGGGGCCTCTACCGACGCCGGATCCGACCGGAGCAGCACACCAAGGACGACATCGGGGAGGCCATCATCCTGGAGCAGCTACTGCGTGTGCTTCCGCCGGAGGGGTGAGGGAGCACGAGCCAGCGGGAGGGCTCGCAGCGGCCAAGCTGGCGTTGCAGTACCTTAATGCCCGGAGAGGAGGTCCAGCTGCACGGCCCTCCAGTGTACCGCACCGACCGGCACCTTCACCATTCCAGCCCAGACCTGCCAGGCGAGAGAGCCAGGAGCTTCCAGGTAGCAACATGGTCCCAATCCATCGGGCATCGGGTAAGGACTTTGTTTGTTTCTACTGTCAGCAGCCAGGCCATAAAGCTTCTGTGTGTCCCATACGCAAAGCTAAGGTCATTGGGGCCTGCTATGCACCCCGGCCAGAGGGGGCTGCCACTGGAGGCGCCAGATTGCAGCGCTACAAGACTGTGACCATAAATGGCCAGCAGGTTACTGCTCTGTTGGACAGTGGTAGCTTCATGTCCCTGGTTAAGGGCAACCTGGCACCAGTGAGCACAGTGGATTATAACAGACAAGAGAACATTCTATGCGTGCATGGGGATGAACGGCCCTATCCAAAAACTGATTTGACTGTCGTTATCAATGAACAACCTTACCTGTTAACTGTGGGAGTGGTAGAGGGCTTACCAGTGGATGCTGTGCTTGGTTGGGACTTACCTATCCTCCTGGATCTGCTCCTCGAAGCTGAACGGACTGAGGGGATAGACTCTGGGGAGCATGGGGAGGTCAATGTAAATGTTGCTTGTCCTGTGATTACTCGAGCCCAGGTGAAAGCCGGTGTCCAACCCCTCCCAGATCTTGACAGTAGTCTGTGTGAGGGTGGCACAAAGGGGCCAAGAAAATCCAGACGCCAGCGTCGTTTTGAGAAACAGCTTAGGCTACCCGAACCTGAAAATGAAAATGTGCTATCCAACCACATGTGGAAAATTCCTGAAAATGTTTCTGTGTTGCAAAGGGGGGATGAAACTTTGAAACCGTTGTTTGCCAAGGTGTTAGAGGGACCAGAGGGGAAATGTCTGGGGAAGGAAAAATTTGTGGTAGATAACAGTGTGTTGTATGCTGTTGATGAGGAAAACAGACGTCTTGTGGTACCTGCTAGCTGTAGGCCTCTTGTAATGCATTTAGCACACACACTTCCCTGGGCTGAGCACCTTGGCCGTCACAAAACATATCTGTGGGTCAGTGCAAGGTTTTATTTGCCCTCAATGTACACAGACATTCAGAAATATTGCAGTACATGTCCAACCTGTCAGAAAACCGGCACTGCTCAGAAGTCTGACAGAGCTTTCCTGCAACCACTGCCTATTATTTCTATCCCTTTCCGCAGGATTGCCATGGACATTGTGGGCCCTCTGGTGAAAAGCAGTGGTGGTCACCAGTATATTCTGGTTGTGTGTGACTATGCAACCCGTTTCCCAGAAGCGTTCCCCCTCCGGACCATTACCGCTCCTGCTGTTCTGCGGGCCCTGGTGCAGCTGTTTTCCCGAGTTGGCATACCTGATGAAATCCTCACGGACCAGGGAACCAACTTCACATCCCGGCTGATGCAGCCCTTCCACAAACAACTGGGAATCTCGGCCATCAAGACCACGCCGTACCATCCACAGACTGACGGTCTTGTGGAAAGGTTCAACCAGATGTTGAAGAGGATGCTGCAAAAGTTTGTGGATGACACTGGAAAGGACTGGGACCGTTGGTTGCCATTTCTGCTCTTCGCCTACCGGGAGGTTACACAGGCCTCCACCGGTTTCTCTCCCTTCGAGCTACTCTATGGGTGGGATGTCCAGGGCCCATTGGATTTGCTGAGGAAGGGCTGGGAGGTTCCTTCCACCTCTCAGAGTGACAGAAGTGTGGTACAGTATGTGCTGGAGATGAGGAACCGGCTGGCGGGGTACCAGGAAGAAGCAGAAGTCAACCTGTGGGAGGCACAGAGGAAACAGAAGACCTGGTATGACCACCAGGCACGACACCGTGAGTTTCTGCCCGGCCAGAAAGTGCTGCTGTTACTTCCTTCCTCCAGCAGCAAACTCCTAGCGAAATGGCAAGGACCCTACCTTGTTCTTCGCAAAATGGGGCCCGTCACATATGAGATCCATCACCCTGAAAAGAAGAAGCCAAAACAGACTTACCATGTGAACTTGCTGAAGGCATGGAAGGAGCGTCCACCTGAAGTTCCTGGAAGCAGTGCACCAAAGGTCCTGTTGGTGAGGCAGGTGGACCTGGAAGAGGAAATGGAGGCCGGGCCAGAGATGCTAACCGAAGCTGCTACTCCTGTGCTGACACATCTAGCACCAGAACAAGCCAGGCAGCGCCTTAAAGTCTTCCAGGGGGTTCCTTCTTTATTCGGTGCATCTCCAGGGAGAACCGACTTCATTGAGCATGTCATCCGCCTCAAAGAGAGACAACCCATCCGTCAACGGCCCTATCGTATCCCACAACAGTTGGTGGGGAGGTTGCAGCAGAAGGTGGAGGAGATGTTGAGACTTGGGGTGATTGAGCCTTCCAACTCAGAATGGTGCAGTCCAGTGGTGATCGTCTTCAAGAAGGATGGCTCGTTGCGGATATGTATTGATTTCAGGAAGCTCAATTCTGTCTCAGAGTTTGACGCTTATCCCATGCCGAGGATTGACGATCTGCTGGAGAAGATTGGAGCTGCCAAGTACATCAGTACTCTGGATCTGTGTAAGGGGTACTGGCAGGTACCACTGGAGAAGTCTTCTCGCCCCTACACAGCGTTCCGGACACTGGCTGGACTTTTCCAGTTTACTGTGATGCCTTTGGCTTGCATGGTGCCCCCGCTACCTTCCAGAGGCTAATGGACAAAGTCCTCCTGGGTTGTGAAAGCTACAGTGCAGCCTACCTGGACGACGTGGTGATATACAGCAAAACCTGGGAGGAGCACGAACACCAGCTGTCCATGGTTCTCGGAAGGATCCAGGAGGCGGGGTTGACCCTAAACCCTGGCAAGTTTGAGTGGGCACGGCAGGAGACACGGTACCTGGGATACCAGCTAGGAAGAGGAATGGTCCGTCCACAAGTGGATAAAGTGGAAGCCATCAGAAACTGCGCTCGACCCAGTACCAAGAAGGAGGTACGGTCTTTCCTGGGATTAGTTGGCTGGTATCGACGGTTTGTTCCCCAGTTTGCCACCATTGCCGTCCCTCTCACAGCGTTGACCTGCAAGGACCAGAGGAACCCAGTCACCTGGACAGATGAATGTGAGGAGGCTTTTAACACCCTGAAAGCTCGCCTGTGCTCTTCCCCTGTCCTTAGGAGCCCAGACTTCACCCAAAGGTTTCTGGTCCAGGTGGATGCCTCTGGAGTGGGCCATGGAGCAGTTCTGGCACAAGGAAATTTTGGAGAAGAACAACCAATTCTGTACCTGAGCCGAAAACTGCAGCCCCGTGAAACCAGGTATTCGACGGTGGAGAAAGAGGGGTTAGCCATTAAGTGGGCTCTGGAGAGCCTGCGGTATTACTTGCTGGGGCGGGAGTTAGACCTCGAGACTGATCATCGAGCTCTCACATGGATCAACTCCATGAGGGATCACAACAGTCGCCTGACCAGGTGGTACCTCTCGCTCCAACCATTTAGGTTCATGATCCGACACCGGTCGGGCAAGGCCAACGTGGTTGCCGATTACCTTTCCAGGCTGACACATTCTCAGCCTCTGGGAGGAGAGGGATGATGTGACGGAGCGCCGTCACGGTCCGTGCCCAGCGCACGGCGCACGGGGAGCAGCGCGTGGCGCTGAGAGACGCTGATGCTCGCACGCACACACATACACATACACACACACACACACACGCCACACTCGTTTTCTTCCCTCAGTTCAGTAAATGATCATGTTAACGATTCCTTTTTCCTCCCAGTTCTGTAAGGAGACCATGGGTGCACACTTGGTCTCTGTTGTAACTATTATGCATACACTTACCTGCATCGTAACTCACCGGGGTGGGTGTGTCCTCAGTCAAACCGGGACAAAGGATTTCCCGGTGTTATATACGTCACTTGGCAGGGTTTGTGGTCATGTGACCGGTGGTGATTGTGCCTTTATTGTTTTGTTTCATTTTTCATGTTTATATAAGGCATGTGGAGTTGACATTGCATCTGGTAAATCATGGAAATATATTTGGTAAAATAATGAATAACCCTGAATGGTGAAATGGTTTCTCTGATATGAGTATGTGTGATTGATAATTGTTTTCATAAGAATAACCGGCTCAGTGGGAGGAGCCTTACCTTTTCAAGAGGGCTGCTTTGGCCCGGCCCGGTCAGTTAGTGCTGGGCTGCTGCGTTGAGCTGTTGCAGAGCTCCTTGTATGTCCTGTATGGTTTATGTTTTGCACTGGGTGAAGCAAATAAATCCACCAAAGGAAATACTTCTGTTGTCGACTACGCCATCATTTATATGTCATTTGAACCTGGTTTAAGGACCCCGTGACAGTGCCCTTACACGTTTGGTCTCAGCCAGGTGGAGCGTCAGTGCCGCCACCCCTTGGTAACTGTTAGCCACCAACATCTTGCTCTCAGGGAGTAACTATGCCAAGTTGCTCTACTGTTTCGTTTCATGAACATGGGGATGGTGGACCGTACTTCATTCTACAATATTCAAGACACGTTTTGTGTTGATACCATCAGGGAATGTTGGGAAGAGAAGAGAGAAAAGAGCATGGAACACCTACAAACCAGAGATGTGGTGATAGCAATGGCGATTCTGGGGGTGTGGCCTGGGGTGGCACGGGCCACCCCAAATCTGATTGGTAGTTGGTAATGTTCGTCAACACAAGAAACAAGAGGAATGCTGTCAATCAATGATGACAGCTGATGAGCTGAATTCGGATCAGTTTTACATTTTTAACTAACACAGTAATGGTCGTACTGAGGCTGTGAGAGCTGATTTCTGCTCAGCGGACGTTTGGCCAATGGCCAAGCAGGTGAGCCATGAGCGCACCTGCATCTCACGTGCGTGCAGCTGCACTGGTCCGGTAGGAGGAGGACGGTTACGGAGGTCGGAGGAGCATCATCTGCCGCTGGATAAAACACAATCTGTCGATTGAGAGGTAGGCTATAGTAACTCAATGTTTGGTTATGTCGTAGTTCCCTCTGAATGTGTAGGAAAACGTATGTAGTTAGTAGTAGCAGAAGTAGCAGCTAAAAGACGTGAAAAAGACTGTCGGGGCGACGGCAAAGTATTGATGTTTTGGGTGTGTGTGTGTGTGTGTGTGTGTGTGACTCGCTACCCCAGAAAATATCCCTCTTTTTCATAGCATGAGTTAAGGATTAGCTTCTTTTTTTGGGGACTCCCCCATGAAATAAGAAACGCTTCTGGACTGAGGGTGTTATGCAGATGTGTGAGTTCAATATAGCAATTTTTGACCGACCAGTGTGTGAAATATAGTGTGATTCAAGTTGCTACACAAGAACAAGCTAGTGGTTCATTCATTTGCATTGTGATTTAAGGGCTGTTTAAGGACTAATGGAGTAAAGGCTGTACAAGGTTCCAGAGGCCCCAAAACACCTGTATTTTGCACACTGATTTCAACCCAATGATCCCTCTTGACATTTATAGCTATTAATTCAAAGTGATTTGACTGAATGGTTGATTGATAGATTGATCAACTGAGTGATTTAATTACATTTCCCCCAGGGATACTGAGAGAATATGAAGAGAAGCGGAAATATTGAGAGCTTCTTCCTCAAAAAAAGAAAACAGTTAGAGCCAGCCCCAGCTACTACCAGCTGCAGTGAGGCCCAGACAAGCCAGCAGTCTAGGTTCAGCGATATTAGTGATGAAGGGCAGTCATCTCCCCCTGCACAGGATGGTAGGTCATGCTTGGACAGTGTGAATTTAGCATGTAGGCTCACATTCAAGTTGTTTGTCACTCCAGTTATACAATTACAACTATCTTAAACATCACTATACACGTAGTTTAAATGGTTGACAGAAGTTAGGAGAAGAATATTAATTTATGAGCATAATACGTAATACAAACAAACACACGTATGTACGTATATTGTGTGAGTGTCAATAATGTGTGTAAATATTTGTGTGTGTGTCAGATTTCATAGATATCTGTGTATTCCCACAGCTGACCAGGCACACCCAGAGGAGGAAGAGATTGAGTGTGATCCAGCAGTGTCTGGAGCTCCACCTGCTAAGCAAGGTATGTCAAGTTCTGGGATATTTTTAAGATTCACAGATTTGGAGCTCAATCAAATCTGTGAATCTTAAAAATATACATTTTGTGGACAAAATATGCACATTGATTGCCCCCTACAGGTTGAAACCAAGCTTTACCGTTACATTCCTAATCTTAGTGTAATTCTCTATATTTGGTATCTGACAAAATGACTTATGATGCAGCATAGCTTCTTTTAAATGCATGAAAATCAGTTACACTTTACTTAACACCAACAATGAAACATCATGATTAGCTATACTGCATTACAGATGCATCTATATGAACCTCACTTTACATTGATCATTTATTTATGGCATCCTATGAGTCCTTATAACAATTGATTGTTGAGGTGTGTGTATTGAGGGGTATGAGTAGTTGTAATCAGTCAGCCTGAAGTTTATAACCAGTCAAGAGCACTCATAAGACACTTGGATTTATAATAAGCTATATTTATAACTGTTGATATAGTGCATCATGAAGATTTATATGTGTTTATTAATGCAGTTGTAATGCACTATAGATGTAGTCTTAATAGAAGGTGTTTCTGGCATTTCTCATTAATTCATTTGTAAAGAAGCATCTTAACAATTTGATTTAAATAAACTTCTTAATTTATGCTGAATCAAGGCCAGTGTTTCAATTTATGCCTTCACTAGGACCCTGGATATGAATAATGTCTGTTGAAAACTACTTTTTGCACATTTTCATACATCACAAGGCATAGAATGGCATTATTCAGTCAACAGGTGTGTCATATTTTTACCTATGTTTGCTTTACTAATTAGGTGCCATCTTGTGGTTAAATAAATACACACATAGCAAAGAACTAACTAACTGTGTTCTGATGCCTGGATTGCTGTGTTTTTATTCAACCACATGATGGGGCCTAAATTAATAAAGAAACACAGGTGACAATGCAGGTGACACATAAGCTGACGAGTGATGAATGTTATTTTATAGGATGAGTTACTGTAAGAGCAGAATTTTCCTACCCTGATCTAACTTGTGAAAAGATGGGGACTTTAATCCACTACAAGACTCTTAGAAAATGTGTATCCTATCCTGAACATACTTACTGATTAAAAATACACATGATAAAATAACCAGAGATTCCTGAGAACTGTGATGAACACCTTTATTTGACAATTACGAGACAGGAAAGCGTGGGGGAGAGAGAGGGGATGTGACATGCAGCAAAGGACCTCCGGCCAAGATTTGAACTGCAGTCGGCTGTGTATATGGCATTAAACTTAACTATGCCACGGCCACCCCACACTAACTTTGTGTCCCATCTTGGCCACCCCAGTAAAAAATTCCTGGATACGCCACTGGGTGATAGTAGTTAATGTGAAGTTTTTTTTTTAAATTAAAAAGGATTCAGTGGTTTGTTGAAGTTTGAATGTGATGATCATTGAAAATAATTGATTATTTACTATTTCAATAGCGGATGGAAGAATGGACAGTCCTGGGCATTGTGCCCAGTTACTGTACTTACACTGCCATGGAGAATGACTCCCGAGAAATAATTTCCATCGTAACAGTGGATAAAAGGGAAACGGGGAGAAATTCTGTGGTGATGGAGAGAGAAGCATTTGTGCGGACAGTCGATATAGTGGGGTCGTTTAAGGCTCAGTCATTTCAAATTGGGGTTAAAGTTTGGTTTTCACTTCCAAGTTGAAGTTTAGGGTCTATAGAACAATTTGAGTCCAAGTGTCAAACACACAGATAAAAAATAGCCTTTAGGGGGCGCCGCAAAATATGTAAACTGCTACAACTTTTGATTAGATTATCCAATTTTAACATATGAGGTATGTATGGATTCAGAATTAAAAGGAGAAACTGGCATGCCAAGCATTTGGTGATCAGATTAAAAATAAATACACTTTTAGCCCAATGTATTAAATGGACACAAGAAAAATTGTGCTTTTTTTGAAGATAAAGTCTGGAAATGTCCTCAAAGTTGCTATGAAACATGATTTTTAAAGTCATTGTAAATAAAGGCTGTGTAATTACTCAACTGGATTTAAGATTGGTGTTCAGAATATCCCTATAGCATAAAGATAGCTGATACCCATACACAAATATGGCTGCATATAGCCTACGTGATATGAAGCACCCAACTTGCATGCCTTTTGTTATTGTTGCACTTCTTAATTATTTTGCTGCTTTCAACCCTGGGTTGCATTAAGAATGTCTGAAAAACTCAAAGAAATCAGGAGAAAGCAGCATAGTAGGGCCCATCCTGCCTCATTCGTATACATCTGTACCACCTGTGGGCCGAAATCGTGTTACCCAACCTCCAGTTAGTGTGCTTAGTTGTGCAGCTAGTGGTGAGAGGTTCATTTGATGCAGAGAGAAAGCATGAAGAGGCATGGATGAATGCAGTAAATGACACCCTCTATGTCAATTCTGATTTAGGGGGTGGTGCGTGGTGCGTGGCGCAGTTGTTAAGGTGGCCGCCCCATGTAGAGGCTACAGTCCTCAACGCAGGCATCCCCGGTTCGAGTCCCGCGTCGGGCGGACCTTTCCTGCATGTCATTCCCCCTCTCTCTGCCTCCCCCTTTCCTGTCTGTCTCACTATGTACTATCAAATAAAAAAGGGAAAGCGCCAAAAAAAAAACTTAAAAAAAAAAATTCAGATTTAGAAAGTGGCACTCCAACAATGTGTTCTTCATTCTGTGGTAAGGTGAAGAGGGCCCGGGCGGACTTTGAACCCCAGACTCCCGGGTAAGAGTCATGCGCACCAGGGCACATGATCAACTGGAGGCACAGTGACAGGACCCGTCAACTGTCACATTCCATGCTGCTCAATCTGATGTTGTTGGACAGCCGGAAAAAAAGCATTGAGGCCCTCCTGCCACTTTTTCATGACAAAGCAGCAACCCCAGAAATGATTCACCATGGAATGAACCTGGTGAAAAAAAACACTGAGCACCTCAACCCACAACAAGTCCCTGTGATGGTAGTGGACCAGCCCCTCTATGACTTTGCAAAAAAAATGCAGTGGACCTTCCCTGACATCTTCAGAGAAGACAAGTTTGTGGTGATGTTAGGTGGGCTCCACATTGAAATGGCTTTGTGGAGTACCATGGGAGATCTTCTGCGTGGATCTGGATGGCCTGAAGCCCTGAAAGAAGCTGGGCTAGTGAATTCAGTGGCAGCAGCCACATCATTTCTGAAGGCATCCAATGTGATTTTAACAAGATATGCCCATCAAGTTACTGTTGTGGTACTAAAGCGAGCCATGAGGACAGTGGAACCGGGTTGGTCCTTGAGGACTGGGTTGAGAGAGTTGCCCATGACAGCCCAACATTCTCCTTCTGGCTGCTTGTGTACAAGTACCAACAGAGTATCTTCATGTTCATACGAGCACATCGCGAACGGAAGATCAAACTCATGGTCACAACCCTGCAGAAGCTTGACCATCATAACTATGCCCGGTGGCTTCCAGTCTTTATAAAGTTCACCAAATGTTTAGCATACCAGTTTCTCCTTTTAATTCTGAATCCATTCATACCTCATTTGTTAAATTTGGTTAATCCAGGGTTTCCCGCAGCGCTTTCCTGATATTCCCCGCCGCCGCGACCCCGCGACAACTACATTGATCGAGCCGAGTCACAGGCACTCAGAGCGTTTGAGCCTAGTTTGTCCGCTCCGGTAGGTGCACGCCACCTATGTATTTGTAAACAACTCATTCTAAGCTTGAGTTTATAAAGAAAAAAAGTCAAAATTCTCAGATTTCAGCTGCTTAAATGTGAATATTTCTGGTTTCTTTGAGTCTCTCTTTGGTTTGTGGACAAAACAAGACATTTGAGGACGTCATCTGGTGGTTTGAGAAACACACTGATATTTGTCAACATTTTATTGACCAAACAATTAATCGATTAATCATTCACATACCAACAGATTAATCGATGATGAAAATAATCGTTAGTTGCTCAGGTGTAGGACCGGAGCGTCCCGGCGTCTACCTGCTGTGGAGCTGCTGGTGTTTCTTCAGGTTGTGGGACTGGCTGAAGGCCTTCCCACACTGCCCACACACGTACGGTTTTTCTCCGGTGTGGACGCGCTGGTGGACTGTTAACTGTTTGGAGGTAACAAATGTCTTCCCACACTGCTCGCAGCTGTACGGCCTCTCTCCAGTGTGGACGCGCTGGTGGACCATTAAGTGTCCGGACCGAGCAAACGCCTTCCCACACTGCTCGCAGCTGTACGGCCTCTCTCCAGTGTGGATGCGCTGGTGGACCGCTAACCCACCAGGGGTAGTGAACGCCTTCCCACACTGCTCGCAGCTGTATGGCCTCTCTCCAGTGTGGACGCGCTGGTGGACCGCTAACCCACTAGGGGTAGTGAACGCCTTCCCACACTGCTCACAGCTGCACGGCCTCTCTCCAGTGTGGATGCGCCGGTGGACCGTTAACTCTCCGGAGGTAGTGAACGCCTTCCCACACTGCTCGCAGCTGTATGGTTTCTCTCCGGTGTGGAGCCGCTGGTGCACCATTAAGTGTTCGGACCGAACAAACGCCTTCCCACACTGCTCGCAGCTGTATGGCCTCTCTCCAGTGTGGATGCGCTGGTGGACCGCTAATCCACTAGGGGTAGTGAACGCCTTCCCACACTGCCCACAGCTGTACGGCCTCTCTCCAGTGTGGATCCGCCGGTGGACCGTTAACTCTCCGGAGGTAGTGAACCCCTTCCCACACTGCTCGCAGCTGTATGGCCTCTCTCCAGTGTGGACGCGCTGGTGGACCGCTAACCCACTAGAGGTAGTGAATGTCTTCCCACACTGCTCGCAGCTGTACGGCCTCTCTCTGGTGTGGACGCGCCGGTGGATCGTTAACTTTGAGGAGCTAGCAAACGCCTTCCCACACTGCTTGCAGCTGTACGGCTTCTCTCCGGTGTGGATGCGCCGGTGGACCATTAAATTTCCGCTGGTAGTGAACCCCTTCCCACACTGTTTGCAGCTGTGCGGCTTCTCTCCGGTGTGGATGCGCCGGTGGACCATTAAATTTCCGCTGGCAGTGAACCCCTTCCCACACTGCTCACAGCTGTACGGTTTCTCTCCGGTATGGATCCGCTGATGAATTTTCAGTCTGGACAAGTCGGTGCACAATCTGCCGCACTGCTTGCACCTGTACACCGTCTGGCCACATTGGCGCCGCCGTCGATGAGCGTTCAGATGAACTGAGGTCCTGAACACGTTACCACACTCATTACAGCTGTGTGGTTTCAGCGTGGTGTGTTCCTGTTTCTATGGCAACAGACAGAAAGAGAGAGAATCAATCAATGATGGATGGTAATTTGTTTTCCTTTTTAAATTCTTCATAACACAAATCTTACAAGCAGAATTATTTCTACTAAGCAAAACATGTCAGCGTTTGAGTTGATATAGTAACCAGGGATCACCCAAAAAGTTCACTGTTACCATTACTTTTTTATTTTTACTTGACAATAAAACGCTCCATTACTTTACTCAAGAAGTCCCGTCACTAATGTCTGCACGAGTGTAAGTCTGCACGTGTCGGCTTGCCCCCATAAGCTGACGACATAAGGACCTAAAAAAATAAAAAATAATAATGATTGTATTAATAATTCAAAGTTCTTGATATTGGTTAATAGTCAATCATGTGCATCCCTAATTAGAAATGACTAGAGCCATTCAAATAAATGCAAATGATTTTATTTATTTATTTATTTAATGATTAATGTTGTTCTATATGCAATTATTTACAGGCTATGTTAGTTTTAGGTTCTCAATAGACAACCAGTCCGGCCCTCGACGTGTACAAATTTTTAAATGTTGGCAATTTTGAGATTTGACACCCCTGGCTACGCAATTATAGTTTTCTTTCTTTCTCCCCCAAGATGACGACGGAGGTTGGCCGGCCGACCAGCTCTGCAGACGAGCCGCTGATCACACGGGTGAAGCCTCTCTTCTCTGAAACGTTGGAGCAAACTTCTAAACAGCGTTTGGATAAACTATCCGCACATTGGGGATATAAAAAGTTACTTTCTTGCATGAAAAAATATTTTAAAACTTAATAAAGTGACGTAACAGCACTACAGCAGGAAAGGCAGGTTAGGTTTTAGACTTTTTAGTGAACCACAATATAGTTAGCAGCTAACAGTTAGCTTCATCGCTTGACTCGCTCCCACTGAAAACAGAAACACAGACCTGTGGACCGGAACCGGAAGGACTGGAGGGCTCCTTGTCCTGGTGGACCTCGTCCTGCTCCTCCCCCGTAGTCCCAGTCTGCCCAAACAAATCCAGATCCTGGTTCTCCTTTATCATGACGTAGTCCTGGTCCTGGTTCTCCTCTTTAATTCCAGTCGTGTTCTTATCCAGGTCGCTAATTTCCCGGTCCAGGTTCTCCTCCTTCATCCTAGTCCTGGTCAGACGGGACCTCCTCATGATGCTTTTCCACTAGCTCAGTACGGTACAGCACGGCTCTACTCGGTTTTATCCTCTTTTCCTCCAGCCCCTCCTACCTGGTACCTCCTACTTCTCCTGCCTTCCCCTGATTGGCCAGAGCGTCGTCACTGGAAGACGAGTGAGTCTGGAGCTGACGAGAGGAGAGAAACAAGAGAGAGACGACGTGATATGACGACGTGATATGACAACCCCGCCCCCGCTGAGGAGCAACTATGAAGAACTCAGAGCTGGAGAAGCACCTCAACCGAGCCGTTAGTGGAAAGCGCCATCTGTTTACCTTTGTATTCTCACGATCTCTCACATTGCTAAGTTTCCTCCCCTTAGATACCGTTGCTAAGGTGTCGGAGTTGACGGTTGGAAGAATAGACTGGGCTGTAACTTCAGAATCATGTGACCCTGTAGAAATGTTTGAGGAAGAGTGGGCAACCAGCATTTTCTTTTTAAGTTCAAGGTGTCCCAAACAAGTATCCATCGGTTTCCCTCCAAATAAGGCCCCTGGTTTTATATATTTCCTCCTCTAAGTTAACTCAGTCATATTTTATAAATAGTAATTTATTACAAAAACATGAACTTTGATGTTTGTTTGCAGTGATAATCCCAGAAAGCAAAGATGAACACCACACTTGCTCCATTTCCTTTTCATTAGTGTTTACAGATCTTCCATTCATTTAAACACTGAACTCATTTGTGTTTGTTGTCAGAGCTTAAATAATATTCAGACACAAACTTCTAGAAGTATTTCACTGGTGTATGGAGGGAAAGTACATTGTTGTACATTGATGAGTCAAGTACATACAGAATATTATTGGGACCAATATGCATATTACTAGCGATACCAGTCATGGAGCATGGTGTGTTTTTTCGGTCGGGACTCAATGTCCACATTGACTGGGCAATAAGTGCCTGGTTGGTTTACTTATGGCGCATTTCCACTAGCACGGCTCGGCTCGGCACGGCTCACTCGGTTTGGTTGTGTTTCCATTACAACTGAGCATCACTAGTGCCTCCTCGACGTGGGCGGGGTCGTCATAACACGGCGCCGAGCAACGCTCTAAACTCTGTAAATATATAACTTTAGCAACATTTGAAACATTTTCAGGCGAGAAAGTAGTCGTTTAGATCCCCAACGTGTTGAAAATCTGACAAAATACCAGCTGTTTACAATTTTGTTCTGACGAAGTCGGCGTGAGTATAAGCTAGCCATAGTGAGCAACGCACTTCCGGTTATTTTCACAAAATAAAATACCCGTTGCCTTTTACGATAGAATTGGTGCTTTTACTTTGTAAACAGGAAGCGAACCTACCCTCGCTGTAGCTAGCTTTAAACCGCCGTTTTGACTGCTCTCGTCCCGTTAACGGCATTTAACCGTTCAATATGCCTTACCGGAGAGTCTTGCCAGCTCTGAGATCGGCCTGGTTCATTGTAAAACATTTATTTATTGATGTAAATGTGGTGTTTTCTGTGCGTACAGACCCCAAGGCAGTGCTGCTCTTCTGTCTAACCACAAACAAAAATCTGCTACAGCCACAATTGTTAGATTTCATCAATGAGACCAACATTTATCCCCTAAAAAGAGTTTAACCAGCCGGTGGTAAACCTCTAAAAGCCATCGGGTAAGTTAATTAGCGGTGGTTTTCTCCCCGGGGTGATAGTAGGCTGGCCGGCGGAGCACGTCAGGAGCCGGGCTGCTGCCTCTATGATGTCGCGGTCGCTGCTCGGACCTGGAGCTTCACTTCTCCGAAAAACATCGGGGCAAACTTAAAACAGCCGTCGTTTGGATAAACTAACCGCACACTGGGGATCTAAACAGTTACTTTCTCGCATGAAAAAATATTAAAACTTAATAAAGTCACGTAATAACAGGCTTCAGCCATGGATGTATTGGCTTCAGCAGGAACATTTCTGTTGTCGGTCGTCGAGCGGTTATGACACTTCCAGTGACGACACTCATTGGCCAATCAGTGGAAGGCAGTCGGCTGACGTCACGTTTTAGTAACGCTTCGGCTCGCTTGGAACTGGGCTGAGGTGATACCAAAAGTGTACCTGGTTGCAGGTACTGCGTGCTAGTGGAAACACGCAAATAGCGCGCCGAGTCGAGCCGAGCCGTGCTAATGGAAATGCGCCATTAGTCCACTTGTCCACAGGTATTGTCACCTGACTCTGCATCACTTGCATCAGTGTCATCTAACATCATGTCCACATCACATTATCCATTTTGGATGATAACACTCACATCCAGCACACTGTATCAAGGATCTGTCCTTCTGAAATGGAAAAAATAAATGTGAAACAAATGTTTACCTATGTATAAATCATACACACGCTTATTAGCTTGTAGATAACCTGCAGGAAAAGTTGGGGTGGTAGGGAAATTGAATAAAATATAAAGTGTTTACACATTCACACATTTCACCAGTCACACAACACTGTCTGGCTAACCTATTATACTCTGTGATTATCATCCTAAAAGGTATGCATGCAGCCCCCAATTTACCACCACACCCTACACTCCTGAACATTCACACCTGCTCCAGGACATTACCACCTCCAAGCATCCCCCACCACTGCTTTGACTATGAATGGATTAGAAAATGAGCAGGAAGGTAGGCCTAGTTAGAAATTAAGTAGTAAATTAAAATCAGCCATGGCAATATATTTAAAGCAGAAGTGAGTGATATATTTGTGTTAATATAAGTCTTAAATAGTTATATCGTCCGACAGCAATCACTTACATAGAGTGTTTGGACTGAAACACGGGTCTCTCAGTCCATCTGCTCTGCTCTGAGCCGAAGAGAAAACATTTATCGTATCCTACAGTTTTTATCCAATGAGGAGAGAGAACGGCATGCAGGGCTGTGTGTGCAGCCAAGGAACGCCGTGAATGTGGTGACGTAGCGACGAGGACTGTTATGGTGCGTTCAAGGAAACTCGTATTTTTCCGACCGTGAAGTGGTACCAGTTCGATCTGGTACGAGTTCACCGGTCGGAAGTTACGAGTGGCCGTTATAGTGACTTTCACCGGTAAAACAGGTCGGAAAAACACGAGTGGGTTGCCTGGAACGCTACAAAGTCGTAAGTTGTGACTTGAAGCTGTAATTTACGATTTCAAAAGCCTGCCTGGAATGCAGCATTAGCGAAAACGACCGGACCACTCACTTCTGCTTTAATTCCTGTTGTAACAAAAAAGATTATTAACAAAACAGTAGTTGATGTGGATTGAAAATCAAATCCTTTCATGATCTAGCCCAAGTGTTAAGAATAATAATAAGAATTTACTTTAAACATATTTTGAGTTAAAGTATATTGGTGCTTTGTTTGAATGCATTTAAAACTTTATTTTTTCAAAAATGAGTTTTGTGGTCTTTCCTGTGCCAGAGTTAAAGGTGAGCATAGTGACTACCAATAGTTGAGATATCATTGAAAATTTGTTGTTTAGGGCAGTGGTTTTCAAAGTGGGGGGCCGCCAGGGGGCGCTAGGGGGGCCTCGGAAAATGGGAGGAAAGATAAGAAAAAAAAGCAAGAAAAAAAATATTATCATCATCGTTATAAAATATAATTTATAATATATATCAAAATGTATTTGCCATGCTCATCTTTCTGATTGCCTGCCAGTCAAAATATCAGTCACAACCTCATAATCTGTGTAGGCCAGCTGTTTGCGCCCGTTACCAAGCTGCTCTGCTCATGGCTCTGCTCCTCAGCCTGTAGCTAGCTAGTGCGAAATGGACAAAACTCTCTCAGAGGAAACTTTCTTAGCTCACGCTGGATCTAGCTGATCCAGCCAACACTAATTAATTTGTTAAAATGATCGACGGCACTCAGGTGGACCAGATGTTTTTACAGTGTGATCACCTGATCGATACAAAGCTCCAGTTATTCTCTGAGCTTGACCGTGCTGTGCTGTGAAACTACGGCCGGAGAAGCTGGACTCTGACACCCGGTACCGCCACACTGAGCCTCAGACCGGTACCGTCTCTGTTAACTCATTGAGTGCCAACCACGTAATTTCTCATTTTTCGTTCCCATGCGTTGAGTGCCGAAAACGAGATTTCTCGTTTATTGCTTTTTTTTTTTTAATTATGAAACTAGACACTTTAACACACCTTATGTGTAAATTTGGTCTTCATCTCGAGCAACACCGTGTCCTCCCCAAGGCCAAAGCAGGCCGCCGGTACCGCCCCGTACCACAGAAGGACCGCGACCACCGGTGTTCCCAACTCTGCGAGTGTCAGAAGAGCGTCAGGCACAAACAGAGCACCTTTCATAAAAGACGCTCTATCTCCTTTTCTAGAAAAAAAAAGGAGGGATTTTGGTGAAACCCAGCCATGTTTAGCTTGACTTTTCTCAGGAACGGAGGCACGTAGAAACAAACGGTTTGTGGCCATTTGAAGCATAAAGTTTCACCTTTCAAATCAGTCCCTCCAGGAATTTGCGATGTTGCGATCGCAACAATTAATGCAAATTCAGCCAATCCCCGCAAATTTCTGCGATCTTGCAATTTTGTACAATCACCGCAACTTTTCCGCAAATTGGACCAATTGTCGGTGCTTTCCGCGAGTTACACAGCAGAGAGTGAGTCTGGACGGAGCGGTGGTTGAAAGTGAGTCCATGGAGGAACGGCGTGGCTAACTTGATACAACGTGCACAAAGTGATAAGTAAAGGAACACAAGCTGAGTTGAAGTTGTTGAGTGTGTGAGCTGTCCTGGTTGACCACCCGAGGCTCAGGCTGTGTCAACCCCGCAGCACTCGCCGAGGGGGAATCCAGTGAGTGCGCCACTGCAGGGCTGGAGCGGAGCAGCCGGGGGCCAAGTGCCCCTTCCCCCATCCTAAGGCCCTGGCCCTGGACTAGAGTAGCCACCCTCCCCTTTTTATTAGAGTAAATATAGACTGGACTGTTTTAATGGCATTTTAAAACATTTTTTACCACGATTTTTAAACAGACATTTTAATTAAAAGTAAAACAACTTTCAACTCTATATAATTTCCCTGTGCCTTTCTTAACAAGTGGAAAATTGCTGGTATAACAGGAGCTCACATTATTTTGTGACATTTCAAAATTTTCAATTTTCCTTTGATTTTTAATTATTCAGAACAAAACTGCAACTTTTTTTTGCAAGTTTCGCTGTCTCCCGCAATTTAATCACAACAAAAGCACTTAAAACATTGCAACATGCATCGCAATTTTTTCAAAATGTGGCCGCAAAATCAGGCATTTTAGGCCGCAACAATCACAAAAAAAGCCAGCGAAATCCTGGAGGGACTGTCAAATGAGCCACAGTATGTGTTGGTGGCAATAATATAGAATACACTGTGGGGATCCACAGGGACTGACCGCAGCTCAGACGGACCGGAAATGAAACTGACCGGAGACTGCAGTGCGCGCCGAGGAAAAGTTCTGATTATTTAATGGGAATGAATTTCTCTGCTCCGACAGTCTGTCCGGGTCCGGTTCGACAGATCCAGCAGTCCACAGTATTGGTGAGTGACAGCATCATCATGCTGCGTTTGTGGTGGTGGTCTGTGCTTACTGTGTCTATTTAAACGGAACAATATGTTATTGATTTAAAACAGTCGGAGGATAATTCACGCTTGTAATTAATCATAGTAGCAATCCGCTATTGTTGTACTGGATTGCTATAGATGGTGACGAGTGAGGTAAAGTTGTTGTCATTAGGATGGATCTGTTTCCCTAACAGCCGTGTGTGTGTCTCCGTTGTGGCCTTCAGTACTGAGCTCTTGACTAACACATCAGTAACAACAGAAAACACTGTTTTCCTCATGTGTAGCATATAGCCCCCCAGCCAGAAGCACGTCATTCCATGAAATCGGTAACTTTTCAACTTTGAAAAGTTAAAATTTAAACTATATTTAATTGCTGTTTTTTAAGTAACCAGGAATCAAAGAAAGTTTAAAATGACAAGAAATGATGTTGTGCCATCTCAGGCTATGGAATTTAATATTTTATTACAGTTTTAATGTTTTCCTAATCTTGTCAACCCTGTTACCGACATAAACTTTACAATATACAGTATTTCTAATTAGAGTTTATTGAGAATTTTTTCTATATATAGTCTATATAGTTTGAATTATAATGTCAACAGTTGAAATTCCATTTTTTAAAAACATTTTTATCAAATTAATGACAACAACTGGGTTGAAGTTATGGTAACAGGGTTGACAAGAGTAATAGATGACAGGACACACATTCTATTGTCTACACTGCAAAGGTAACAGGGTTGACAGTAACAGGGTTGACTATTTCAAGCTAATTTGCCCATTGCTAGCTGAAATAAATGCTAGCTAAAGGGCAAGCTATGTGCTTTGAAAGGTAATTACCTGTAGATATTGATTATATTATGAGAAACTGAAAATTGTTTAGATTTATATGTTAAAAAGTGGTAACAGGGTTGACGTTGTATGCTTGTCCCCCCCCGGTCCAACCTTGAAAAAACATCAAAAATAGCACATAAGAGCTGAGAGAAAGCTACTTGTTACTGAGCTGTTAGCATCCTGGGTAAAAGATGATGCAAACTCCTGTCAACCATGTCAAATCTGGGATGTACCATTGTCTTTTTAGGGTTTTTTGGTTAGGGTAACAGGGTTGACATAAAATCAGGGGACACCGATAAATTGGTAAATATTTATAATAATAAATATATATTATTATCAAAAACACTGTTTTACAATAAGATCATACTTATAACAATATGTAAATGTGAACATTTTAACATTTTGCCAACATTTTACAAATTAAAAGTCCTGTTGACGTACAACAACAACAGTGAGGGACAGGCCAAAAACCTCACCCTCATCAGCATAAAAGTCATTTTAATTATTTAAAATTATATTTAATTGACTTTAATTTGATGTTATAGTAAGGAGAGAAGACATGGTAATGTTATATTTTTAAATTACATATTAATTTGTTGTTATCATAATTTTATGACTGATTACTTCTTGGGGACACAAAAGTTACCGATTTCATGGAATGACCTGGGGGCCTTGGCATGGAAAAGTTTGGGAACCCCTGGTTTAGGGTATCTGAAGTGTTGAAGCAACACAAAACAATTCATAGTCACTATATTTCATGTTTTAGGAGACATAGCCTACACTCAGATAAAAAACAACAACATTTTATTCAAAGTCCTATGGTTAAAAGGTGAATTAAACTAGGTGTATCAGTTGACTGTGTATTAAAAAACGAAGTCCAAATTACTGTTGAGAAAATTACTTAAAATTAGGGTTAAAAATACAATAAATGAACCCAGAAGCCTGCCCTAATGTGAGGTGCGGATATCAGGAGGAGTCGGTTAGCAAGTAAAAAGCTGTAGACTTTAAAAAAAATTCTACATGCACAGTAACTACAAATATTAGGTAGTTACTTTGAAAATGTATCTTTATATTATATTCTAAATGTTCAAAATTAAATCCATGATTATTTTTACATGAGACAGGAGCAGTAAAAAACATCTTCTCCTAAAAAAAAACACCAAACAAACCGAAGCTGCATGTTACTGTCCCTTTAATTCAGGTGGCAGTTGTTGGCTTGGCTGTTTTCAGTGAGGAAAAAAGTGACAGGAGTGTGCATCTTACCTTAGCGCAGATCTCTGCTAGTCCCCTCGACCCTGATGCATGGTGTGTGAGTAGGCTAGATGCTGAAAGAGAAGAGAAAATAAAATAATTAGCACTTAACTGATAAGAACTCAGGAACCAGAAGTCAGGAAATTGAAGAGAAGAGACCGAGAGCTGGAAGAGATTATCGTCGACGTAAACTGTTGAAAACAATTGATTTCCCGGTGAGTCACGGTCAATAACATTAGCATGCTAACTCGCTATCGGAGTGCTAAACACTGACAATATCTCGATATTTAGCCTTGTACTCCCTCTAAAACCAGTCGGGATAAACTCAAAACAGGTCGGAATAATGTATTAATGTCTGAAGCCTATGTTTATGTGCTTTATGATTCTTGTGCTGCTATTTCATTACTGTGTGTGCGATGGCCACAGCCGTGGCCACACAGCCATGACACAATGATGGGGAGCATACGTCAGTCCGACTGCCCAAAAGTCCGACAGCTCATTTCTCCGACTACCCATTATACAGTATTAAGGTTAGGTTTAGGGTAAGGTTAAGAGTTAGAGCTACTTAGTGGGAGGTCGGACTAATGGACGCAAAAATAAAGAAATGTATGGTCGGAGAAATGGGTAGTCGGACAGACGTCATGCGCCCCACAATGATAGCCCTCTGCAACCACACCCACACTATTTGTTTCTATATTTAAATTAAAGCAGAAGTGAGTGACTGATCCGGTCGTTTTCGCTAATGCTGCGTTCCAGGCAGGCTTTTGAAATCGTAAATTACAGCTTCAAGTCACAACTTACGACTTTGTAGCGTTCCAGGCAACCCACTCGTGTTTTTCCGACCTGTTTTACCGGTGAAAGTCACTATAACGGCCACTCGTAACTTCCGACCGGTGAACTCGTACCAGATCGAACTGGTACCACTTCACGGTCGGAAAAATACGAGTTTCCTTGAACGCACCATAACAGTCCTCGTCGCTACGTCACCACATTCACGGCGTTCCTTGGCTGCACACACAGCCCTGCATGCCGTTCTCTCTCCTCATTGGATAAAAACTGTAGGATACGATAAATGTTTTCTCTTCGGCTCAGAGCAGAGCAGAGTGACTGACAGACCCGTGTTTCAGTCCAAACACTCTATGTAAGTGATTGCTGTCGGAAGATATAACTATTTAAGACTTATATTAACACAAATATATCACTCACTTCTGCTTTAACCATATTTTGTTTTTGCACATTATACATTCAATTAAGTTGGTTTATTAGTTTAACATTTAAGTACTGAGATAAATCACACACAAGCTTTTGGTTTCATACAACACACTTTATTATTTGACAGTAGCCTACTATATTAGTTTTCTATTTGAGCATGCATATTTACCATAGTTAGCTTTTGTACAGTCTTTGTTTCAGTATTGTTTCTAATCTCTTTTTTGTTTTTGAGTTACCGGTGCTGCTGGTGCTGTTGGTGCTGCTGCTGGGATCCTCCAGACAAAGGATCCGCCCCCACATGCTCAGCCATTTTATAGCAGCCATGGCTGATTGGGCCAGCCCAAGGTCCGGTGCACCATGGGGGGGAGATTTAATATTTTATTTAGTTATGCTTATTATTTTCCTTAGACAGTAATTTTATTTGGTTTGGTTAGGTATAGATTGTGTTTGTTTATAAGAAGTTACTTATCCTAAATTGCTTTGTTTGTAAGTTAGCTGTGGTCTTTTGTGTTTAGTGTTTACGTTAACCCCTCGTTTGTTAGTATGGGCTGACCAAGTTCCCCTCTTGTGTTCATTGGGTAGGTCTGTTTAGGTCTGTTTTGACTTCTGTTAGTTTGTTCAGTTGACTTTTGGTAAAGTTCTGTTGATTTGACTTCTTTTATGGGCCCAGTCCTTATTTCCATTTGAGAAGTTTTGTTACTGTATGTTTTGGGTAAATAAAAGAAACCCTTTTGTTATAAGTTGCTATCTGTTGTCCTTATTGCCGACTGACTTGGTCCCTCACAGTGTGAAACAATTGATAGCCGCTCTTTGCAGGCTAATGTGGTGCTGAAACAGTGTTAGGTAGAACATTTGTGCAGCTTAACGTTAGCTAATGAGTGTGTTGAGTTTAAAATGGTGTTTTGTACTGTTATGAATAATAAAATTAAAGGTCCCATATTATGAAAAACAGTTTTTTTCTGGTCTCTACATACATAAACTGATCCTCCCTGAACCTACCAACTCCTAGAATCTCAATGACCATGTACTCATCACTCTTCATCTATGTGTTTATCTCCGTAACTCAATTCAGGTAAGAAAAACTTGCAAGGAATGCTCTTGTTATTGATTGGAACATGTACCTTCCTATATCGTCTGCCTTACAAGACACATCATGCTGTAAGCCGAGCAATTGGAGAAAACTGAAAGTAAGACCTTCCCCAGCAAGGCCGCAATGCTCCACGCATACATGCATTTTGAAGCCCAGACAGTTCCTGTGGTTATCATGGACCTGCACAGAAAGGGTGTCTTCAATATGCCTAGTGAGTAACAGAACAAACAGCATGTAAGAAAAACATTACAATGCTTTATTAATATCATGCTTGACTTTACAGTAAGTGAGATGGAGGCTCCACCAGCAGACTTTGATGGCAGAGTCAACATCAAAGATTTCTGGGACTCTGTGACCTCTCAGAACATTTGTAGTGGCTTATTGACAAGTGAGTTCATAACATTTTCAGTAGGTAGAATAATATCTATTCCTCTATAATATTGAAAATATTCTGTTAATGACTTTCCATCATTATAGCACTGTTAGCTCTCATAAATATACATTTCACTCCTCAAGTTTATCGATGTGGGTTTACACTTACTTCATGACATCTTTGCTCTTCAATCTACCCAGTTGTCTGTAATTAATCTTCTGGAATGATTTGTCCAGACAACTGTTGTGTGATGAAGTTACTCTTTTAAACTCCAGTTGGTCGGAAGAACCCCTTTCTGGTTTTACCGTCTTATAACAACTGGGCACCTTGGATTGGACCAAAATGCAGAGATGGGAACACTGTTTTCAACACAGAGCATGAGAAGTTGCATGCACCAATCTTGAATAAATCAATTTTGAAATGTGCTAATCTGGCTCTGAACCATGTGTATTTATTTTTTTCAGGAAAAAAGAGCGATGATCCCCAAGCACTGGTCCCAAGTTTGTTCAGTTTCACCTCTACCACTGATCGGACTTGGGTTGTCAACCACCTGGAGAGATATGTGCGCACTCAGAAGATTTCTGCCAACAGACAGGAGTCCTGTGTTACGGTGCGTTCACACCGGACGCGAAGCGAATCTTTTGCGCGACGAGATTACATACAAAGTCAATGTAAGGACGCGAATAGACGCGAATTTGTGCCGGCGGCGCGGGTCGCCGCGACGCGAATACGCCAATGACGTGACCCGAATTCGCGCAAGTTCAAAAAATTCAACTTTGGCGAAATATTCGCGTGAAGGTGTTTCGGGACAGCCTATCAGCGCTGAGATGCTGGACAGTGACGGTTACGTTGTGCGTCCCCAGGATCCCGCCTATCCCGGAAAATGGAGGAGAAGTTAATAGTTGCAGTCTGTGCGTTCCCGGAGCTTTATGACACAACTTGTACGGCCTACCGCAACCGTAACAAGAAAGAGCTCGCCTGGAGGAGGGTGGGCGAGGAGACTGGTCTGTCTGTTAAGTTGTAAAAAAGTTGTGATTTCAGCAATCTGCTGTAGCTACTTCTCGATCAACAACGTTTGCACTAGCAGCGCTAGCAGGCTACTAGCAGTCTTTGCCGGCCGGCGGCATATTTATCTGGCTCAAAGCGATTTGTATTCAACAGTGCATGTTTACGTGTGTTTCTTGTCAGAGGAGATATGCCGCAGGAAGTGGAAGGGACTGAGGGACACGTTCATGAAAGAGATGAGAAAGGAGGTAGGGAGGAAGAGTGGGTTCGCAGCAGGGACAGGGAAGAGGTGGAAGTACTCTGCGGTCCTCTCTTTTCTCGCCCCCTTCGTCACCCCCAGGGAAACTAGTGGCAACATGGGGCAGGGGGTCGAGGAAGAGAGGACCGCAGAGTACATGCAGGATGAGGACCAGGAGTCCGATGCAGCAGCAGCAGCAGCAGCAGCAGAGAGTGACCTGAGAGGTTTGTTTTCAATAAAGACACACAGCAAGGGAAACATACGGGAGATAGTGTCGTATAGATTAATAATAACTTTTTTCTTCTTTTCAAAAGTCACTACATTAAGGTTGTGGTTATGGGAAAATCATAGGCTAGATATTGTATGATGTCATATGGATGCATTTGTAAAATGGTTTGTGTGCTGTAAGGACATTCAAAGCTAGGAATAACTATTTAAACTGTTGTTTTATTGTTGCTAACAGACATCCCTGATCAGCCCTCTGATGCCAGTGAGGCTGAGTCGTCATCTGCTGCTGCTGCTGCTGCTGCATCAACACCAGTGAGACCATTCACAGGTAAGAATGACAAAAGTTAGATTACATTTTTTAAATGGTATGATTATAATTTATGCATGTATGATTTCACTACAGCAACTTATTTATTTGTTGCCTTTTTGGAAAAAAGGAAAAGTAAAGAAAAAGCAGGATAATGTAATTGAATCACCCTATTTCCATTTTCATACAGCACCGAAGAGGATCAGGAGGAGGCTTGCTGAAACAGACAAGCAGGCTCAAATCGAGGTCCTGCTGCTCGAGGCTTTGAAAAGGCACCCTGAACCAGCTCCACCATCCCCATCGGAGGATGAGATGTTCCTGAAGAGCCTGGTTCCTTCAGGGTTTCCCGCAGCGCTTTCCTGTTAAGGCGGCCGCCTTAACAACAAAGAGCTGCCGCCTAAACTAACTTCTTAAAAAAAAAAAAATGTAGCGATATTCGCCGCCGCCGCCCCCCCCCCCCCCCCCCCCCCCCGTCGGACGATGGCCGCATCCTCCCACACACATACACAGCACAGAGAAGCGCGCATGCATAACAGCAGCGCGTGTTGAAAGCGAAACTTAATACGGCGCGGTGCGCCCCCCGTCAACAGATTCGCGCCCCCCCCCCCCCCCCGTCGACAGGTCAGACACCACCTTAACTGACAAATTTTCTGGGGGAAACACTGTACCTTCGCTGCAGAGATAGTCGCCCCAGCAGAAGGATTATGTGAAGTTTCACATTCATAAATTAATATTTGAGTCCAGTTCAGTGTTTTTAAATTTGGAGCCAGTTGAGTAGGCTGCTGGGGCGACAATCTCTGCAGTGAAGGAACCAGGCTCTAAATCTTTTCTTTTTTTTTCTCTCTCTCACATGCACACCCACAGACACATAGTTTAAAAAAAAATAAAAATTAATTGATTTTAAAAGGACTGTTGGTGTTTCTCCACTTTTTTTTTTGTCATTTATCATTAGTCATTAGTCGGCATATCATGGTGATGTCTGCTTTTGGTTGTAATGATATTGTATACTGTAGCAGGGATAAAAAATAAAAGCAGACACAAATGTTCTCTATGATAGGAATAAATGACAGAGACACAGGTACATATTTATTTTGGTGCTAATATTTAATGCAGGAATTGTGCTCTTTAGTAATGTGTAGGTGGCTCTTAAAAGAGCCGTTTGATGTGCTTGGGTTACACGGTCTCTTGCCATGACACAGCTCCCTCTGCAGAGAAGAAAGATGTGAAGGTCTCCCTCACCCTGATGGCCTCTCTTGTGGAGTTGTTGGCAGCAAGTCTGCCCAGACCTGGCAGTGGCTCCACTTCACCGACGGCGACATGGATGCTCCCCCTCACTGCTGGTGCCTGGGTTGTCCTCCGCAGGTAATTGTGGAGAATGCAGGTAGCCTTCACACATTTCTCTGCCACATCCGGATGAACTTCAATGGCACGCCTGTACATCCTCCACTGCGACGACAGGATCCCAAAGGCACATTCAACGACCAGTCAAGCTCGGGACAGACGGTAGTTGAATATCCGTCGCTCTTTGGGAAGCATGCGCCCTGGGAATGGCCTCATGAGGTTCACTCGGGAGTGGAAAGGCCTCATCCCCAACAAACACATGAGGCTGTCAGGGTTCCTACGCAGTATGGAAAGTATGGAAAAGTATGGAATTTGATTTTATAATTTTCCAGATCTGGAAAAGTATGGAAAATTAAAACTATTGTATGGAAAAATGTTAATGTTTCCAAGACTTCTATAATTGTTATATTTTCTTAAAAAATAAAAGAAGGAAGAAAAAAAAGAATATAAAACAAAGAGAAATGCATCGATCTGTTTTTAAGGCGCATGGCAGCGCAGCTAAAAACGTTTGTGTGAGAGCACACCATGGATGTATTATATTAACAGCACACAGACACACTGCCATTACACTCCGGTCTGGTAGGTGGCAGGGTAGCAGCAATGCACCTGTAAACTGGATGCCAGCCACCAAGCAAAACCAACAGAAGAAGAAGACGGGCAGGTGAACTAGCTACTGCTCGTGAGCGAGCTAAAATGGGAGGATGTAAATTTTCAGAGGAGTGGCTAAAAAATCCCAAATACAAAGGCTGGTTGGCAAAGGATACCGGGCAGACAAGAAAAGCAAGATGCAGACTTTGCATGAAGTCATTCGACATCTCCAACATGGGGGAGGCGGCGGTGCTGAGCCACATGACGGGGAAGAAACACAGCCGCCTCTTCGCGGCATCCTCTACACCGAGGATCGCTACGTTTTTAAGTCAACCCAGCGAACTTGATGAACGGTGAGAACATTATTGAACATTGTGAATTCAGTCTGTTTGTTTTAGGTAACCGTGTTAATTTCAAATGTTTACATACTGAAATTAATTATGTTTAAGTTAGGTTAAAGTTACCAGACCTGTCATGTTTATTGTACGTTTACCTTATTTGCACAATCAATCAATAGTATATTATGATAAGCTGGCTACAGTGCACTGACACGCCGTCTATAATAGCAGACTAATTAATGTGTCTCGTCGGCGATAAAAAAAAAAAAAAAAGGAAAGAAAGAAAAAAGAGTGAGAGAGACCCGCTGTGGCCGCAGCATAGAACCGCAGTGACTCTGCCACAGTCTGATAGTTAGGCTAAGTGAGGGGAGGTGAGGTGACGGCTTAAATGAAATGAAATGTTACGTGACACATATTTCAGAGTGACGGCCAGTTCACTTTTTACCGCTTGTGTGTTTAACGTCCAGTGTCATGATGCGCTGAAAAAAACGTATGCTCCGAGTCTCCGTTGCCATGGTTACTAACAAGCGTTTGAGCCAGCCAGTAATAGTAGGCCTACTGTAATCACGTTGCTGGTTGCTATGTAAAACGGACGGTTGCTAGGGACTCCGTTCTGATCAGATGACACAGAGGAGGAGAACTGGATCTTTAGGCTACCTTATGCTTCATTTTACCGTCATTAAACAGCTTAAAAATGACTTGTAGCTTGTCACAGGGAGAGTGAAGACTCTACCTGTGCCTTCCACACCGCTGCTTGAAAGCAAACATGCGCTCAGACCCTCCGGTGTCACGGCGCTGTCCCGGTGGGGATGGGGCACTGTAAACCTTAATCTCTTGTTTATGACAGTTAACAGACTATACAAATACAGCCATCCGAACATGATAATCTATTGATCCACCTATTGATTATACGACCTGTACTCCTCTAAACGCTCTGTGGGTGTATTATTTTTGAAAAAATATAGCTTTTAATAAATATTCTACATATTCTACATTTTAGGGTGTCACTTAAAATAAAAAAAATAAAAAAAATACAATCAGAATTGAGTATTCACCCAGACCATGGTGCACATGTTATTATCTTTAAAGGCAATTCAATCATTCTGATGTTTAAATGTTCATTATTGCTGGACGTTAAGCTGATATGTATAGTAATTATTATTTTGTAATCTTTGTTTATCTTTTTCAGTGACACAACTCCAGCTACATCCACTGATACAGCTCCAGCTACATCCACTGATACAGCTCCAGCTACATCCAGTGATACAGCCAGTAGCTTGATGAGGACCTTTGTGAGTGGGCCAGAGGTTCTGTCTGCGGAAGTGTACTGGGCACTTGATGTCATCGAGAAGCATGGATCCTTCAACAGCTGTGCTGGAAAGAGTCAACTTTTCTGCCTCATGTTTCCAGACAGTAATATTGCCTCAAAGTTCTCCTGCGGGGATGACAAGGCAGCTTACCTGACAACCTTTGGCATTGCACCACATTTCTCATCACTTCTCTTGTCAAAAGTGAAATCTGCTAGTGACTATGTCCTATTGTTTGATGAAAGTTTGAACCGCCCCCTCCAGTCAAAACAACTAGATGTGCACATACGCTTTTGGGATGGAGACTGTGTAAAAACAAGGTTTTATGACTCTCATTTTCTTGGACATGCATGTGCTGATGACCTCTACACACCACTCCGCACAAACTGCAACACTGTTGGCATTCATGGCATATTGCAGCTATCAATGGATGGACCAAATGTTAATTGGAAGCTGTTTGACACACTGTCCAGGGACTTGGAAGAGGAGATTGGCTCCAAACTCCTCAACATAGGGAGCTGTGGTCTACATGTAATGCACAATGCATTTAAAGCTGGCAGCAACACCACCACCTGGGACATTGAGCACACTCTAAATTGTCTTTCCTGGCTTTTTAAGGACTCCCCAGCTAGACGTGATGATTATACAAAAGTAACAGGTTCAACTGTTTTTCCTCTCAAGTATTGTCAACATAGATGGCTAGAGAATGTCCCAGTATTAGAAAGAGCCATTGCAATATGGCCACATGTCCAGACATATGTGGCTAATGTTAAGGCCTCTAAAGTGCCACATCCAAAAACAGGTCTTTTGACTGTATTGAAAAGGAATGCTCTGACCCCATGTTTTTGGTAAAGGCCAACATCTTCCTCTCCATTGCACAAGAGTGCACACCTTTTCTAATCAAATATCAAACTGATCAGCCCATGCTACCTTTCCTTGCAGATGATCTTTTCATTATACTGAAGCGCCTTCTCCAGAGATTCGTCACTGACGAAACACTTAAAAGGGTGAAGACACCACAGAGGCTCTTCTCAGAAGACTTCAAGGAGCAAGCAAATCACAAAGACGCCTCCCTTATCAATATAGGATTTGTTGCAGACAAACTACTTTCACAGTTGAAACTGAAGAAGAAGGTTTCTGAGCGAGATGCCCTCATGCTCAGGATGGAAACCAAGGAGTTCCTTGTCACAGCTGTGACAAAGCTGCTGGATAAATGCCCCCTTAAGTACACTCTGGTGAGAAACCTAGCATGGCTGGATCCACAAAAGATCAAAGATAAACCAGACACTTGTGAGAAACAACTGAAACTCTGCTTGCAGATCATCTCCAGTGCTGGACGAGTTAGAGAGAACAAGTGTGACAGAATCCTCAACCAGTTCAGAGACTTCTCTATGATGTGCAAAACAAGTGAGGATGCCTCACAGTGGCCGACAGGTGCCCACTCCAGACTGGACACATTCTTCTATGCACAGCTGGCCACACAACATCAATTCAGAGAACTGTGGGAAATTGTCCAGAAGATTCTCCTGTTGTCCCATGGCCAGGCTCCTGTAGAAAGAGGGTTCTCTATTAATAAAAACATTGTTGTCGAAAACATGAAGGAGAGAACCTTGGTTGCCCAGCGGGTAATTGTCGACCACTTGCACCATGTGGGTGGGGTAACTAAGGTACAGATGACCAAGGAACTACTCCAGTCTGCACGCTTTGCAAGACAGAGGTACCATTTGTACCTTGAGGAGGAAAAGAAGAAGAAGGAGCAATCACGGCAAAAACTGAAACGGAAGGCAGTGCAGGATGAAGTAGACCAACTCAAAAAAAAGAGAATAAAGCTTCAGACACACATAAATTCCCTCCTGGCATCAGCAGATGAACTGGCAGTTGAAGCAGAAGTTACTGACAAGATATATGTCCTCACAAAATCCAATGCCCTCCGCAAAGCTGCAAAAGACAAAAAACAACAGTTAATGCAGTATGATGAAGATATAGAAAAGAAAATCTCAGAAATGAATGCACTTTAAGGCCATGGTGTGTGTGTGTGTGTGTGTGTGTGTGTGTGTGTGTGTGTGTGTGTGTGTGTGTGTGTGTGTGTGTGTGTGTGTGTGTGTGTGTGTGTGTGTGTGTGTGTGTGTGTGTGTGTGTGTGTGTGTGTGTGTGTGTGTGTGTGTGTGTGTGTACTGTTTCAGAGGTATGGCTCTGCTGATAGTGCTCATCTCAGGGGGAAGTTGAGGGAGGAAATAGTGCAGTATGGACAAGAAGTCAGAAGAGCTGGATGAGATGAGAGGACATGAATGAGGGATAAAAGAAGAAAGAATAGAGAAAAGGAGAGGTGACTGAGGGACAAGCAAGAAGAACCATTTTCAAAGAGTTGGATTTCTGTTCTTTTTTGATGTTGACAAGTTGATACCATCAGCGTCATTAGCATTTCTAATTCAGTACTGTTTTATTAAATCAGTGGGGTTCACTTCAGTGCAGTCAGTAGCATCTTATCTTACTGAATGGAAATCCACAATTGAATCCAAATCTGTTGTTGAAGCAAATTGATTCAAGGTTTCAACATTTGCAAGTCAATGTCCCAAACAGGGAAAATGGCTTTGCAGCCAGGAAGATGCACACACAGAGACATTCAAACACACTGTACACAGATGGACAATAATAGATAACATTTATAAGGAAATACAATTATTAATGACTAAAACACAAAGACTCAGTTGACCTAAAATCACTTTTTGTTTGCAGCAGCAGTTTGTGTGTGTGTGTGTGTGTGTGTGTGTGTGTGTGTGTGTGTGTCGTTTCACAAAGTGGTTTCCTAGTTATTTAAAAAAAAATATGTTTAATTTATGATTTGTTAATTTATTTTCATATTAATTGACTTAATTCTTAGTTACTTGTTAAATGTTTATTTGATGTTTAAGAATGCCAGTGAGGCCAAGTCTTTGCAACCTAAAGTTTAAGAATGCCAGTGAAGTCTTTCAAGTCTTTGTAAACCTCCTTTGCGTTAATCCAGGGGTTTTTGTAACTTCCCTTGCGTTACTCCAGGGGTTTGAGAGATGTACTGTAGACAGTACAGTAGTTCAGCTGTTCACATGAACTTAAAATAAAAAAGCTGTGCACTGAAGTCATCTGGGTTTCGTCTTTATTTATTTGTATGAGCAACATTACCTAGCTATAATCTTCTGGAAATTATTCAGTGACATATTCAGAATTAACATACAATTAAATTCCATAATTTATTTACATGATTCAATATATATCAAATGTCACAAATTATTTGATGTTTTTGCCGAGAAGTCTGGAAATTTGGGTATGGAAAAAGTATGGAATTTTGAAATGTCAAATGTGTAGGAACCCTGATACCTGAACTCTCCCCTGTGGTGATTCGAGCCTGCGTGACCTTTTTCATTTTTATAAAAAAAACAGTAACTATTTCCTGGGGCGAAACTCCCCAGGTGGCGTTGTTGGCAACCACTCACCACTACTCACCACTCCACCTCGCCACACATGCAAACCTTTAGTAAATCCGGCCCTGAGTGTTTATATTCAGGTTGTCAAAAGCAAGTGAAGGGTCTCAGCACACCTGAAGATGCAGGTGCGTAGGAGGAGGGCATAACCCAAAATATAGAGTTCAGAAGAAGCTCCCGCACACTGAGTTCACATTTATTAAAGCAACGTGACCTTCATCAGGCATATATGAAACGTTGCTTTAATAAATTAATTGAGAGTGAGACAGTGTGCGGGAGCTTCTTCTGAACTCTATATTCAGGGTGTGAAATTAAAATTTTAAAATGTGCAGTCACTATCATATGAATGTTCACCGGCTGAGCTGCTCAATAGCATGTTATTACTTAATTATAAATAAAGAGCTAATTGCTTTGATAGGCTACTCTTAATTAATTAACCAAACCAAACCAAATAATACCAACAAGCAGGTCTGGATGACTGTGAATCAGCTAACTATAACTTATTTTGGGATTCATGCCGTTGTAGTAAACAACATTCATACAGGTGACATGTGACTAGCCGGATACAGTGAACATTTATTGATTTTTACACGCAATAAACTCACCGGAGACAGATGGACAGGCGCTCCGCAGCTGAGACGGAACGCCTGTAGTTGGTGTTGGAGATCCTGGCACCGATCCTACCCAACAGGTCATCGAACTGGGCCCTGGTCAGCCTGATATAGCGCTGGAAGTGGCCGTCATCCAGGCGCAGCTCCTGGAGAAGATTATGGTACTCTCCCAGCTGTGTGCATCTCCGGAGAATGTCGTGGACCCAAACACGTCGGCGCTTGGGTTTCCGACGAATCTCGGACTGCCACAGCAAGTACAATGCAGCAAGAGTAGTCACCTCAGACATGGTCGATGAGAGAAAGAAATAGCTGGAATGTATATCCTCCTACAGAAGCGCAAAGGGTCATTTTCCGTACCCGCCTCATCTTCTCTTTTGGCGAAAATTCGTGCAAATGACTCACGCAAATGCCGCGAGTAAAAACAAATATTCCAGCGGCAAATTCGCGTGAGTGACGCAAGGCGAAAATTCGCTTTGCGTCCGGTGTGAACGCACCGTTAGAGCAAGAATTAAATGCAGATCAAGGAGAGGTTCAAACTGAAACCGGAGTTCAAGGCACTGAGGTCCAGGCGGTTACACCCCGCCTTTCCGAAGCCCCGCCTTTCCGACAATAGACTTCCATTCATCGTAATAGCGGGGTTTTCTATTTTTTCTAAAGACCCCGCTACTCCGAAAAGGCTATTGGGGAAACCCCCAGTGCGCAGTGCGCATTGATCCTTTTTTCCTTTTTGGGGTCAAACAGATCATGTGCATAATTAACTGCAAAACAAGCAAATACTTCATATTAATGACATAATGTTCATTATGCTTCTAGCCTGTCTAGCCTCTACCTGGGGCCTCATTTATCATTGTGGATACACCTTTTTTTACGTCATTTTCCCCTCGTTTTGTGCGTACGCACTTTTCTCCGCCAAATTTGGGATCTATCAAGCCAAAACCTGACGGGGAAAAGTGCAGACATTTACACCCATTTTGACCCTGGCGTACGCCTTTTTTGAGGAACAGGAGGAATTGGCGACACCGTTGCTGAGTCAGAGAACTGCAGTGTGAGAGGGAGAGAGGAGCGGAGTACATTTAGAAGAGCACAGAGGATTTTTTAAAGTAATTGTGGTAGTGGTGGACCGGTGCTGGCAATCCAACCCGCTCTATAATAACACTGGGCTTTATGTTAATTGATAAACAGAGCGCATTGTGGATTTTGCTTTTTTGATTAGGCTATATGTGACGTCCGACAAGGATCAAACCATCCAAGTTTAAAAACACATCGGCAGCAGCGCACACTGATCTGCAGCTACTGAGACTGTTATTATTCTGTCACCTGAGTTAACGAGGTGCACGTGTGTTTGGAGCTGACGAGAGGAGAGAATAAAGAGTGAGACAACGCGGCCCTGAGGAGGAACTGTGAAGGACTCAGCTGTAATGGAAAATGACCTAAACCGAGTCCAGTAGAGCTGTAACTGTGTAGTGGGAAGGCCTGCAAAGTAATGGTAACTATCGTCCTGCTTCCTACATTGTTTTAACATCTAGGTAAAAAAAAAAAAAAAAAAAGATTTTCTGGGATAAACGGGCAGATTACATAAGATTCTTCTTCTTTCTGCTCCCTTTTGTTGAGATTTGGGAGGTTTTTGTTTTTATTGTAGCTTATTAAAATGCAAGATCATTTTTCTGACTGATTTATTGCCCGTGTATCTGCTTTCGGAGAAGCGGAGAAGTTCCGCTTCTTTCCCCCGTCCTCCGCCGGTTGTCTCCGTTGTCACTTTGTTGTCACAAAAGTTGCTGCGCCACAGAGAGCACATGGCTAATTAAATATGCACGTGCTGACCATATAGAGTTGTATATAGGCGTTCCGGGGGCGGAGTAAGAGGTGTGTTCACGTGTGCACCATTCTTGAGTCCTGTGTGATTTATTGCGGAGAGTTGTGCGTACGCATAGTTTGATTGATCTGAAAAAGGTGTAAATATTTAGGGTGTACGCCATTTTCGTCTTTTCGCCGTACGCAAATATTTAGTAGCAGTTTTACACCCTCTTTGATAAATGAGGCCCCTGGTCTTTTTTTACTAAACTTAACCAACTCCTTTCTTCATTGCCTAAGCCCAACCAAAGCATCTCCCTCAGTCAGCTGTCAGCACGAGCGGTGGCTGCTGCAGCCTCGCGCCCCTGTGAGCTCAAGCCGGGTTCAGCCGTGCTCGAGCGGGGGGGGGGGGGGGGGGGGGGGGGGAGTGTATTTCTATTACTGTGTGTGAGATCTCTAACAACGGAGTCGGGGAGAAAGCAAGTGGGACATATCTGCCCAGTACAGCGCACGTTTCACAGACAAGCCGCAACACAGAGTGTAAACAACGTCACGCGGTTCAGCACCTTGGACACTGGACAGCTGCGGGGGGGGACTGTGTCGGAACAGCGGTGTTTCGAAGTGGGGGTATTTCGGAAAAGCGGTGTGTCGAAGTGGAGGTGTGTCGGAATGGAGAGCTGTCCCCGGTCCAGACAGAGGAGACACACAATGACACTGCGTCATTATATAAACAGATTGAGTCTTTAAACATTGAATGTCAATCACTAAGAGATAAAATTCATGGCCTAGAAAGTGAGTTGAAGCATCGTACTCTTGACGCTTCACAATTTGATAACCGCAAAATTAAATTTTTCACAGGACTTCCCAATTTACAGACTTTCACGTTATTGTTTAGCTTTGTGTCTTCTGTTTTTCCTGCTACTGTAAAGCAATCCCTCAAGCCTGCACAGGAGCTACTTCTTACACTGATGAAGCTGTGCCTCAATCTGTCAGAGGAATTTTTAGGTTAGTGTCGTGATAAATAAGCTCGTCCTTTGGGCCGTGAACTTATCCGACATGTACTTTAAAGACTCCAATTAAAACGCTGACCAAAGATGGATCCGACATAGAGTTGTCTTTTATTTACTCTTGAACAGAAGTAAAGTAAAAGCATACACCCCGAGTCACTTACAAAATACAAAGTACACGAAAAAGAGTTTCGACAGGAACAAACAAAACAAAGTGACTCCTTCATATCATCAAAGTGTGGTTTATATACTGGTGGGCATGTGCTGATCTCAGTATTTCTCACTCCCACCTGTTGAGGTCTGATCTGCTGACTGTGCACTTTATTCTGTGACCTTGGTTTCACCCTGATACTTTTCTCCGGATGTGTCCCACTTTACTAGCCTTATTTGGACTGTTACCATAGACTTCCATGCACTAAGCGCACCTTCTCGATCCTTGCCTGGTGGCCATTCTATGTAAGTGCGCCGGAAGCCAAAACTGCTAGCTCAGCAGAAAGTATTATAAGGGTCATACATAGTTCACATCCATCCCTGTTCACCACTATCGCCTTGGCCTCCTTCAGATTCTGTTGAAGTACACACTCTCATCCATTAGGTGGTGCTAAGGAGCATGTTGTAATTTTGGAGATAAAAATGGCTGCCAGTAGTGATAATGCAATGTTGAAATGAAGCAATGTAAGAACACAAAATAACTATACTTTAACTGTTCAAACCCACACAAAATGACATTAAATGTAATGTAGTCATTATTGAAATAATAATACAGTTCATACGTGATCTTTAAAGGTGGCATAACACTCTGTTCACTGGTCTTGTTGTTATCAAACTTTTATGTCATTTCCCATAGAAAAATGCCACCACATTAGCTACCTCTTTGGGATTCACCAGTCAACAGTATTCACCGTTGGATACATGTCATGGCAAGCAGGCTTCATCCCCTAATATTGTGGCCAGAAAGAGAAGACCTTAGACGCAGTTTACCAATGTGTTTTCGGACATTTTTTAAGAACTGCGTGAGAATAATCGACTGCTTTGAAGTGTTCATAGAGCGTCCTTCTGATTTAAAGGGATAGTAGCATTTTTTTTAAAGTGGGGTTGTATGATCTACAAATAGCCCCTAAGTACTTTAATTGCAGTAGAAGACTCTCTGCACTCCTCCCGTTAGCAACGCCAGCCCATAGCCCTGCCCAGAGATTTACAACATACATTGTTGTGAATGGACCCAAAGAAACGGCCTATTTTCACGGCCTAAAAGAGGTTTTACCTGAAAAAAAAAAACACAGTTCCATTGTTCACTGTAATATAATTTTTTCCAGCCCCTCAAAGTGCAGGAAAAACGCAGTTTTTATTTGGAGCTAACCAACTGCTGATCGGTGGTCGCTAACCCTGGCCAGAGGGATACGTGAGTTGGTTAGGTCCAAATAAAAACTGCGTTTTTCCTGCACTTTGAAGGGCTGGAAAAAATTATATTATAGCGAACAATGGAACTGTGTATTTTTTTTCAGGTAAAACCTCTTTTAGGCCGCAAAAATAGACAGTTTCTTTGGGTCTGTTCACAACAATGTATGTTGTAAATCTCTGGGCAGGACTATGGGCTGGCGTTGCTAACGGGAGGAGTGCAGAGAGTCTTCTACTGCAATTAAAGTACTTAGGGGCTATTTGTAAATCATACAACCCCACTTTTAAAAAAAAATGCTACTATCCCTTTAAAAGCTCAAGCTCAAACTTGGAGCAACTACAAACAACACTATACACTATAAAATGTCTTATTTCAATCACCCCACCAGGCAGCATCTCTTTCGTGTCCAAGGCTTGGGGTGGACGTGTTACAGACAAACACCTGACAGAACACAGTGGGTTCCTTGACAAGCTCCTTCCAGGGGACTTGGTTCTGGCTGACTGAGGTTTCACAATTGATGATAGTGTTGGCCTATTTTGCGCAGAATTACTGAAATAACACCTCCATTCACACAAGGGAAGAAACAGCTTAGCCGAAAAGAAATTGAATCTGCTCGTGAAATTTCTTGTGTGAGAATCCATGTCGAAAGAGTGATTGGAATGTTGAGGCAAAAATATACAATCCTGGGCTCAACACTTCCTGTAAGTCTCAGAGTGGAGCAAAATGGCAAAGTGGAGGACAGCCCTATAGACAAGATTGTGTTTACTTATGCAATTTATGTGAATTCGTAGTGCCTGCAGATTGAGGTGAACATTGGTCATGCACAGGGCAAAAAAATAGATTTTCATTGATAAGACTGAAAAGAATTACATTTTGTAAATGTTTGCTCTATAATGTATCAAGTTATTTCACAGTAACATGATATGAAATGTTTTTCTGTTGGTGTTTAGTATGTGTGTTATTGTTTAGTATTTCATCAATCAATTTTTGGGTGACCCTATATACTTTCACAAAAAGAGAAAAGGCTTGTCTCCCCTTTGACACATGATGAGGATGAACACAGTGTGTATACCAAGCCTGACAAATAAAACTGATACTCTGCAAACTCCTACAGTTTACTTGTCATTTATTTATTAACAATTTCAATAGTTTTGACACAACTGTCGAGTCAGTCTAATACAGTAATGTCTTTCTATGGGTGGAAGGAAGAGGCTAGAAAGAAAGAAGGAAGTAAAAAGACAGAGAAAATTGGGGTAGAAGAAAGAAAGAAGATAAAGCGAGAAAAAAGATGCAGAGAGAGGGGTATGATAGATATTAAGAGATAGAGAGGGGTAGACAGAAAGCAAAGAAGGAAAGAAATAAAGTAAAAAAGACAGAGAAAGGGGGTAGAAAGAGACAGAGGGGGATGATAGATAGATAGATAGATAGATAGATAGATAGATAGATAGATAGATAGATAGATAGATAGATAGATAGATAGATAGATAGATAGATAGATAGATAGATAGACTTGACACATGTTAAAAGATGTTTTTATAAACATCTTAACAAGCACCAGGTTCCACACTGTAATTGTACTATTCATAGAGGTGGAAAGGTTAGGTCATGGAGAAGCTCAAAATCCTGACATCTCCATTTTTTGGAGATGTTTACAAATTGCCCTCAAAATCTAAAATCATTGAGGGGCTAATGCATGTAGAGGCAGAGGAGGTTGGTCCTCTATTTTTGAGAGGCAAGAGGAAGATCAACATATTTTTAAGAAATTGACTTTTGGGCCACATGTGGCATTTAGCTGGCACCTCTGGCTGAGATGTGGTATGGCAAAATGTATGAAGGCCAAATCATAACCACATACGCATTGCCATATATTCAAATTTGGAGGGAATTTTTCTTCTGGTAGCTACACTTATTTGACTGAGGCACTTGGCCCAGATAATAGAATATTCTTTTGGGCCGCATGTGGTACTGCTCTTTTATTTCCTGTCTTACATTATTGGACAAACTGATTAATCCATGTGTGTCTGAGTAGTCACAACGGTCAGACACATCTGGATTAATCAGTTTGTCCAATAATGTAAGACAGGAAATAAAAGAGTAGCCTTTAATTCAGGAAGTAGCGGAGCTTTGCATAAAGCCCATTGTAGAGTGAAAAGAAAAAAAGGGAATATCCGCACACTGGATTAAGGCTCCCATTTACTGGATAATTGCAATGTTTGGACCAGACGTGGTTTTCCTCAGGCAACTAGAGAAATGGCGTGACAGGTAGCAGGCATATACAGTATAGGCTGAAGGCCTGATGACATCACACCTCTGTCATTAGTTGGATGGGCACACAAAGACATGGGATTACAGTTGATAAAAAACAAAATGCATAAAGTCTAAAGAACACTATTTGGAGATCTCCAAATCGTTCTTTAGACTTTATGCATTTTGTTGTTTATGTATGCCTGCTACCTGTCACGCAATTTCTCTAGTTGCCTGAGGAAGACCACGTCTGGTCGAAACGTTGCAATTATCCAATAAATGGGAGCCTTAATCCAGTGTGCGGATATTCCCTTTTTTTTCTTTTCAATGATCCTATGACTATCCGGCACCTGGCCTAAAATAGGCACTGGATGTGCGCACAACTACTCTGTTTTTCTATATTGTGGAGTGGCCCGACGAAAGCCTCAGTGCTAGACACATGAGAGGCTGCATAGAGTTACTCACAGCTTTTGATATTTAAAAGCAGTGCAGTGGTAGTGTTGTTAGAAACATCTGGCAGCTCTGGCTGGATGTCATGCAAACTGACCCAGGTCCTACATTCTCTACCTAGAGCCCTATTCGCACGGGATTAGTATTACCCGGGGACGTCTGGTAATTTGTAAATTCCCCTCCCCCCCACGTCTGTGTTTCTTGCGGTGCATTCGCACGGGATAAGTGAAGTCTGTATTTTACTCAAATTTACTGACATTAAGGCTCCAATATGACCTCAGAGCTGTGCACGTCGTAACATCCGCTGCTGTCACATCCATGTGCGAAGCAAATGTAAATAAAATGTCAAAGCAGCAACGTTACTTTGCAACAGTGCAGTTGTTGTCACTATAACGGGCCATCATGGCAATTGTAGTAAAAAGCCGCATGTCAATATCCTCCGAAATTTCGCTCTTTTTATAGATCTGTTTCTTCAAATGGGTCTCCAGTACTGAGACGAGACTGTAGTTGCACCTAAAATGATGTCAAAATTGCTATTCATAATTTCCACCGCAGCCTCCATGTTTCAACCCGTACAGTATGGTTTCAACCGGGGAAGAAGTAGAAAAAGGCGCGCAATAAAAACAACAAAAACAAAAAATGCCCCTCAATTACTGAGATGCAGATTCGCACGGGACTAGTTTTACCACGGGACGTCGGTCTTTGGTGAAATATAGTAGGTAATTTGCGGGGGAATTTTTACTTTACAAATTACTGACATGGCGCATTCACACGGGATTAAGATCACAGACGTCCTCCGCAATTATTACAAATTACCAGAGGTCCCCAGGTAAAACTAATCCTGTGCGAATAGGGCTTAGGTCTTATAAAGCAGGGACAATGATCACATGAAAGCACAACAGTGGTGTAACCAAACATTGTTATTTTATTATCTTAAAAAGTAACACAATCCCCATAGGGTATCACATACACTACAACAACGGTAACACCAGTACTACACATCAAAGGGACTTTCAGATATTATAGACATTTAAAAAATCCCTCTCTTTATTGTTTAAATTATTTGACTAGGCATGACAGATAAACATCATTTACAGGTATGACATACCGTCACCATTAGAAACAATGTTATTGTTGAACCTCCATTTTTGTATACCACCGCCGATGTTAAGGGAAGACATTTGATGGACTGTCAGTGTAGAAAAGGGGTGGAGGGTTACAGGACTGTGGCTGGAGGGAGTGATGGGTCGATGGAGGACCACTGGGCCAGAGAGTTGGGGGGACGGTCGGTCGGGTAAAGGGGCAGTGCAAACATCAGATGTGAGGGATGGAACCCATGACTTCCACTGTAGGCAGGGCAGCTAACAGAGACAGAGCCCCACTGGAGCTGTGGTGCAACAGATTAAACTCCACTGTGGGGGAAGAAAAACTCAACCGTAGTGGTAAACCCAAGATTAGTGGTGCAGAGAAACTAGTGTAGTCGTAGGGACGTGGTAAAGGTAGAACAGAAACTAGAACTTAACTAACACAATCTGGACTCCCTGTCTGTCTGTGGTCATGGGATGGGGGGGAGGGGGGGGGCTCATCATCTGTGAGTACACCTGGCACTTCAAACCCCACTTGGAATTCTTGGACAACACATTGTGTATCCATATCACCCTGAGGGGTTGGAGTTTTCCTTGCATGGTGACCCTCGGCGTCCCTGGAGACTAAAACCCAAGAGCAGTGGTGGAAAGAACCGTGTATCTATTTCACTAGGAGAAAATAAATCAGAGGATTATAGAATAGTAGAGATCAGTCATTTAGGAACATATGTAACTTACACAGGTTGGACCTCTGTATACCTGGGAGATGTAAAGAAGAACCAAATAAAGTGCTAGAATGAAACGTAGCAGCTCTGAGGGAGTTTTGGTGTGTCTCTACAGCCCATGTGACTGTAACCATGTTTCCATCCATAAGTTTTTATTTGCATTAAGCAATATCGAATAAAAATGCCTTATGGAAACAGTAAAATTCCATTAAATATCATGAATATCAATAAAAAGTTAATACGGTCGATCTCATCGGATTTTCTATTGATCGATACAAAGTTTATGCGACATATTGCTGATGGAAACAGTTCTCTGATGGATAAATGTGAGTTGCGATCATGTTTTATGTCAATTCCTCTCCGCTTTTTATTCGATTTAAAGGTCTGAGATGGAAACGCACTGGAGCCGGCATTATTTGCATCAACATTTTTAGCGATCTTCAGATAATTCGATCGACAATTGGATGGAAACATGGTTTGCGACATCATCAAATGCAGTTTGTGATTCTTCATTCATGAGAACTTTTCGAAACTAATTTGCATTGTAACTAAATATATTCTGCATGATGTTCTATGTAATGACAACTTCTCCTCTAACAGTCAGAGCCACATCAGGCTGATGGGACAGGTGCAACTTCAAAGCAGGTGCAGGAATTCAGAGGAGAAAGAAGGAACAGTTCCTTTAGCCACGGTCAGACAACACAAACCATAATTGTTTGTGAGTTTAGTTTAATCCACGCACTTGGGTTTCAGTCCCTTTCTGGGAGCCACAGGTTGGTTTTGCACAGGAAGTCATGTACCACTAGAGGCCATAATGATGATGAGGAGGAGGAGGGGGGGTAGTCGGGGTGTGATCCACAGCTGAACCACAATACTATCATGTACCATTAGAAGAAGCCTTGTTAGTGAAAATGGGGAAACAACAGGTGGGAGTCCAGCACTTTGTTGTGTAGTGTGTTTGTATATATGTTCATGTATGTGTGTGTGTGTGTGTGTGTGTGTGTGTAGACATTCACAGGCAAGAGGCTGATGACAGTGTGACAGTAGAAAGGATGGGCTGTGTTTTTGCTGCTGTGGAGGTAGTTGTAGAGGAGCCTATAGGACGACAACACTGGGACTGACAGCTCCCTGAGCCTATAGGAGAGCAGGAAACCAGCCGGCCTATAGGACTGCAGGATTTTTTCAAGACAGGTAAATTCAGCTCAGCTCAGGTCCAGGTGTGGAACGAGACCGAGTCATTTTCAACGTGGGTCTGATTCCACACCTCCCTGTGCTGTAGTCGGTGGCCGGCCATCGCTCCGTCCGTCTGTTCAAACGCTTCATAGAAGGGACTGAATGGCCTCGGCCAAAAGTACACAGGTGAAACCTATTACACACACGTAAGCAGCCATTTAATACTATATACTCCCACTATATCATCACTCTTTATTATGATTATTATCATGGCTTCACTGACCATAATACATATAGCACCAGGAGTGAGAGCGGCTCAGGGATCTCAGATTCACGCTGTTGTGGACTTGACAGAAACGCAACGCAACACGCTTTTGTGTTTGTTTTACTGTCAATCCGTTACCTCTGGACAGGAAACGCTTGAGTGTAGAACAAGCTTCCGTGTGAAACTCAACGAGGATGTGGCGACCTCTGGTGTCCACCGGACGCAGCTGCATCACATTTTCACTCTGCCTGAAACAAACTGTCGCTCTATTTCACTGCTTTAACTGGAATCAAGGTGCTTTGACTGAAATGTTGTTGAGCAAACATTTCTTCCTCTCTTTCTCTCTCTCTCATCCTCTTTTCACTTCATTTGTACAGAAAATAGATGGTGAAAGCTTTTAGTTGGATTTTCTAGACCAGTGGTTCTCAAACTTTTTCACATCAAGGACCCCTAAATTGACACAAATTAGACCCCCATTGGACAAAATTTTGAAGCAAACACCATTTGTTCCGAGACTGAATAAAGTTTTCTACATTCAAATTAGGGCCAATGGCGTGGATTTTTGGAAATATTATGGAGAAATTTCTGGAAAAAAGTGGTACAATTTCTCCAAAAACCTTCAAACATTTTCTAGGAAGAAGTGGTAAAATTGAAAAACAAACAAACAAAAAAAGTTTAAAATTTTCTAGAAAGAGTCGTAAAATTTCTAAAAATAAAAAAAAAGTTTAAAAAAAAATCTAGAAAAAGTGGTAAAATTCTCAAAAAAATAAGTTTAAAGAAATCTAATATATATATATATTCTCAAAGAAAAAAAAGTTTAACAATTCTAGAAAAAGTTGGGGACCCTCTTCAACCCTCTCAAGGACCCCTGGGGGTCCCCGGACCCCACGTTGAGAACCACTGTTCTAGAGGAAGGGTTCACTGAGGTCCTGATGGCATACTGTCAGTGAGTCTTTACATGTGAATAGTGGAGGTTTTAATATCTCTGTGATGTCCATACTGTCCCTGCTCAGGTGTTCATGTGAGCAGGTATTTACAGGTAACCTCAACATACAAGGAGCACTTGTTTGGACGACTGGACAGGAATGAGGACCAAGGTGAATAAATCTGGACTGACTGAGCTCATGTGAGTAAAGATGCGAGTACATCCATGTTTTATACTGATTTGGAACTTGTGAGTTTGTATGGCTGCTGGGGCTTGATGGTGCAATAACAGAAATAATAATAACAATAAATACTATCAATAAAAATATGTAACAGAATAATAATAATAAATACTGATAGGAACTTGGTAATTTTGAACAAGATTAGTACGGTTACCTGAGCAGTCAGTATGAATACATGTCCAAGCTAACAGGACAAGCTCTGTGACAGCTGACCTCAGCAGGTTGTATGGGAACCCATCTGGGAATATCAGTTCATATATTAATCAATTAATATATCAAGTTTTGATTTTTGGTTTTTAATTCAGATTTGTTTTGTGCCTCAGACTAAACACTGGAGTTTTCCCTCAGGGATCAATAAAGTTTTGCTTTCATTCATCCATCAGCTCCATCACTTATGTTGGGATCGGTCGCTAATCCATGTACGCAGACAAACCACCACTCACACTCACATTCACATGCATGTCTTTGGATGTGCAGATACACACAAGAACTCCACATACAGAGTTCCAAAAGGAGAACTTCGCTGCTCCGAGGCGACGGCGCTTAACCTGCTCTGACAGAAACCAGCGTGTTGCATATGACGCAGCTGCATCCTGTGGACACGGAGAAAGAACGTAAAGAGAAGAGACAAAAGTGAAAGATCTGAGCGGTCGGACGTCAAAATCCCATCATCCCTGGAGGCTGCACCTCAGGCCGTCTGCACACGTCACCACAACCGGAGCCGCTCACATTCGCTCTATACGGACGTGGTCAGTCGACGGACCGTCCCACCGCCTTTTCTTTCTTTTTGCATTTCCTGTCGCTGCTGCTGCTGCACCTGGCAGGGTGTGTATGCCGGTGATAGATGTTGGAGGAGAGCTAACAGAGAGCTGCGTTGACCAGTGAGTGAGTGTGTGTGTGTAGTGTCAGTAGTAGCAGTAGCTGGCAGAGCTGCGTCTCTTCAGTGTGCGATGCCAGGACACACCACTAGAGGGAGATGTACTGATCTGAAAGCAGCTGGAATGGGGGTGGAAATAACATGACCTGAGATTACAGATTATACAAACATAACCCACACACGCACACACACACACAAGCCCACACGCACACACACATGCACTCACGCACACACACACACACGCACAACTAGAACCCACATAAGTGAAACAACACGACAGCAGTGTGTGACATGTTCAAGAGTCTGCCCAGTGGCCTGGTGTGTATGTATGTGTGTGTGTGTGTATTTATATATTTATATATATATGTGTGTGTGTGTGTGAGAGAGTAGTTTCCTGGTGTTCTATATATGTTTGTGTCTGTCAGTGTATGTGTGTGTGTGTGTGTGTTAACAGCTATAGTTCCACAGTGGGCCTGTCGCAGCTCCACTGGTTCAGTCAGTCTGTCAGTCTGAAGGTGTAACAGTCCTTAGGGGGCGGAGCTATTATTTTCTGCCCCTCCCTCCCCTCCCCTCCCCTCCCCTCCCCTCCCCTCCCCTCCCTAAAGCCCATTGGCTGTCAGCATTCTGTGTCCCGCCCCCTCAGACGCTGGTGATTGACGCAAGGCAGGCGCTGGGCTTCTGCAGCTTCTCTGGTTGGCCGCCAGCGGGTTCTGGGATAGTGCGGAAGGAGAAGGGGGGGGGGGCGTTGCCGGTGGTGATGCCGAGGTGGCCGGGGCTCAGCGCCAGGTTCTGCCGACGGTTGCTCTCCACGATGGAAGAGGTGTTGGACGCTAGGCTCTCCCGTGTTCTGCAGGAGACACAGAGACGCACAGTGAGACACACACACACACAGAGAGCAGGAAGTGGACAATAGCTGCCACGTGACCTCCCTCACCCTCACATCTGTCCCAGAGGGTCAGAGGGAGGATTACTCTTTAAAGGGATAGTTCACCCAAAATTCAAATTTCACTCATTATCTACTCACCCTCATGTCGACTAAGAGCTGTGAGAAGTTTCAGAGTCCTCCGTTCCTTCTCTGAGTTACGGGGGGGTCCGCGCAGCAGTATTTGTCCATATAATGGTTGTCAATGGATACCAACTTTCTTCATCCAAAAAGACACACCATAAAACATCCAAATACCTCCATACTGCTCGTCTGTAATGTCCCTCTTGTATTGAAGCCCCGACATGAGAAATTGTTCCGCGCGTGATTTGCACTGACACAGGAAGAGCAGTGAACTGAGACACTGGGAGCTTCCGCTACAAACAAGCTTAAAATATAGACTTTTTTTTTCGGAACAATTTCTCATGTCGGGGCTTCAATACCAGAGGGACATTACAGACGAGCAGTATGGAGGTATTTGGATGTTTTTTGGTGTGTCTTTTTGGACGAAGAAAGTTGGTATCCATTCACAACCATTATATGGACAAATACTGCTGCGCGGACCCCCCCGTAACTCAGAGAAGGAACGGAGGACTCTGAAAATTCTCACAGCTCTTAGTCGACATGAGGGTGAGTAGATAATGAGTGAAATTTGAATTTTGGGTGAACTATCCCTTTAATGAGCAGCTGGATCAGGACCTGCTCGGCTTTGTCAACGTGAAAACAGATTTGTGGAATTTGAAAGTTCAAAACTGTTGGACTCATTTGCTTCTCTGTGACCACAGCCGACCTGCTCTGTCCACGCTCTGCTCACACCACTCACATTCTGAAGTGCATCTTTAGCAGCAAACCGTTTGTAGTTACAACATGTTGACCTGTGTTGTAGTTAAAAACAGGGAGTCGCAGGTATTATTGGGCAAAGTCCTAATAACAAGGAATCATGCAGCACTACAGCTGCTGCTGCTGCTGCAGGGAGGAAGGAACATTCACTCCTGAGGGAGCTGCTAGTGGAGAGAAGGTCTAAACTCATCTATGGGTTTTCATCTATCAGACTTTAAAGGGATAGTCCGGCATAAGTTTAACCCATGGTCTAACACACCGTGACACTAAGCAAGACCCCCCCTCCAGAGATCCAGTTTGCCGACCACTAGCTTCTCTAGTTGTAGCAACTTCAGCAAAGATCGCACGATAACAATACACTGCTGTCTATTCCTCCACCAGCAAAAAGTCACTCTTAGACACAAATAATGATCAGAACAGCACCAAACTTCAGCAACATTACAAACATGGTCCCATCCCATAATACAAAGCATCAAACACCTGCTGGCTTTGACTGGTTTCTATTGAAAAGAGAGGAAAACCAAACTAACCCACTCTCCTCCAGCTGCTGGCTAGTTGTGGAGAAGCCCTGACGAGTCGATTACTGAGTGCATCAATGTTCCTGTCTGTCTTCCCTCTCTGTTTCTAACAATAACTAGTGAGAGTCGAGTTGAGTTGTTCAAACTGTCACAGTCAGAAAAACTGCTGCATTTTTGGAACCAAACATCACTGGACTCCTGACTTTTCTACTGCACTCGGTAATCAACTCGTCAGGGCTTCTCTACAACGAGCAAGCTGGAGGAGAGTGTGTGAGTTTTGTTTTCCTCTCTTTCAAATAGAAACCAGTCAAAGCTAGCAGGTGTTTGATGCTGGGACACTATTTGTACTGTTGATGATGTTTGATGCTGTTCTGATTATTTTTTGTGTCTATAGCCCTATTCACACGGGATTAGTATTACCTGGGGACCTCTGGTAATTTGTAATAATTGCGGAGGACGTCTGTGATCTTAATCCCGTGCGAATGCGCCATGTCAGTAATTTGTAAAGTAAAAATTTCCCCGCAAATGACCGACTATATTTCACCAAAGACCGACGTCCCGTGGTAAAACTAGTCCCGTGTGAATCTGCATCTCAGTAATTGAGGGGCATTTTTTGTTCTTCCCCGGTTGAAACCATAGCTACTGTACGGGTTGAAACATGGAGGCTGCGGTGGAAATTATGAGCGGCATTTTCGAAGGCGTTGCAGGTGCAAACACGGGCTGGTATCGGTGCTGGAGAATATTTGAATAAACTGCTCAGATCCATAAAAAGAGCGGAATTTCGGAGGATATTGAGATGGACATGCGGCTTTCAACAGACTTACTACAAATGCCCCGTCGGCCCGTTATTGCGACAACAACTGCACTGTTGCGAAGTCACATTGCTGCTTTGACATTTTATTTACATTTGCTTCACACATGGATGTGACAGCAGCGGATGTTACGACGTGCACAGCTTTGACGTCATATCGGAGCCTTAATGTCAGTCAATTCGAGTAAAATTACAGACTTCACTTTTCCCGTGCGAATGCACCGCAAGAAACACAGACGTGTGGGGGGTAATTTACAAATCACCAGAGGTCCCCAGGTAATACTAATCCTGTGTGAATGGGGCTTATGAGTGGCTTTTTGATGGAGGTTTGCTGGTGGAGGAATTGACAGCAGTGTAGTTATCATGCTGTCTATCTGCTGAAGTTGCTACAACTAGAGAAGCTAGTGGTCGGCAAACTGGAGGGAGGCCTTACTCGGTGTCACAGCATGTAAACTTAGGCCGGAATATCCCTTTAACACACCTGTTGATGGCTTGCTTTTCTTTAAGGTGGACTGAGCCTGGTTTTGTTAGATTAGAAAAGAAGAATGAACATTTCATTCTTGCATCACTCACTGTGATGTACAGAGCCAATATCACCTGTATGTAACACCTAACTGTCTGTAGTGACAGTTAATGATAATGATGTGACGGTGGGTGAAGATTCATGGCATTTATCTTTAAACAGAACCACAAAAAAAAAAAAAAAAAACCCAATACAGAGTTCCTACACATTTGAAATTTCAAAATTCCAGACCCTAATTTCCAGACTTCTCGGTAAAAACATTCAAATAATTTGTGACATTTTTATATGTGTATCATGTAGGAATAAATTATGCAATTAATCGTTTGTTTTCATCATTCTGAATTTGCATGCCATTATGTCACCAAATTATTTCCAGGAGATTGTAGCTAATACAAAATAATTAACCCAAATAACTTCAGATAAGACCAAACCCAGATAAGTATTTCCATACAAATAAGACCTGGATGTATAAAATCGAATTCCATACTTTTCCATACTTTCCATACTTGCGTAGGAACCCTGCCAATAGAAACGCAGCAGTTCCATGACCACGGTAAGATCTGGTGCACATGTGTTACAGGAATGTGATTGTTAAAATGCATCAAAGACAAAGACACAAGCAAGTAAGCACCTTTCCTAATTCCCAGCGGGAAAGTCAAAGAATGGATAAATAACTTACAGGCTAGTCTGTAATGTAATAGATAAAAAAAAAGTATTAGGCCTATTGCTTTTTCAAAAAAAGAAAAAGACAAAAAATGCAGCACTTCAGGAACAGCTTTGAACTTTCAATCAAATTTCTGTCATTTGTGTTGAATTTTTTATGCAACGTGACATTAATCAAATTTACTGGCAGGTTTATTTCTAAAATATTTCTATTTTTAGCCTCAAAGTTAGCCATACCTTAAACAAGTCCTCACCTATTTTAAATGAATAATGATTTGTGTAAAGCACTTTTGGTATCTTAAAAGGCGCTATATAAAACCAATCCATTATTATTATAATTATTATTATTATTTTCAGGTATTTATAATGATATAAAAGATAATCCATAAAGAAAGATATAGTAAGAAATTAAAAGATTAAATCGCATTAAAAAGGTGACTTTTTTTCTTTCCTATATTCCAGTATGCTCTACAATATAATAAGTGTGACATTATAGATGCTTCCATGTCTATCTGTGCATCCATTTGAGCAGCTCATATACCTGTAGTTGTAGCTGTAGCTGTATTTACCTCTGAGCTCCTCATCACTAGATGACAAAGTGACCTGATCACACTGATGGTGATGTCCCAGCACAAACAGGAAGACAGATAAAACCTAAAGGTTTGCACTTGCACAATTCAGCCAGCGCATCAAAGAGGGTCACAGCTTTTGTTGCAGGTGATTGGTGTTTATTGAAAGACTGTAAATAGAATCCAAGGTTTAAAGTTAGTCAACACCTTTTATTGTGGAGTCGAATCACATGACAGAGAATGTTGTATGTTTCATCCTGTGTGACAAATGTGTTTGACCAATTTGCTCAAAGTGTTTACAGGTTATTGCAACTCCTAGTGCCCATTTGTGTACGTATTGTGTAGTGTTTGCATTTTTCAGTCAAGTTGAAAAATTGATTGATAGATTAATTTTTCAATATGTGTGTGCTGAACCTACACTGTGGGTCATTATATAGTCACATCACTAGAAGTTTAGGTGTTTTATTGAGATACGATTGTTTGTGCAGTTTCATCAGAATAACTTTCTCACAAATGTCTTCAAGTGTCCAGGGTTAGTGAGTGTCATCAGGAAGGGGCCGTGCGTTTACCACTGGCCATATCTACACTCTGAATGGGAGTTATCAAAGCTCTGTTGAGACCTCATCACCTCCAACCTTGTCAGTCACTCATTTCAAGTCTTCAGTGATCACATCTTAGTTTCTGCTTTTTACACAAATAAACAGTGTGGTCGTTCAGAGCAAATCAATAGACAGGGCTGCTGCCAGTGTATTCATCTGTGTGTGTGTGTGAGAGAGAGCAGAGTGGTTGAGGGAATCATGGCACTGTCTACAGCTCAGTCAGTTCAGGTTTTATCCACCTGAAATAGTCCAATATTACACTATTATTACACCTGAGACTGAGACAGAGTAGCTGGTCCTTCAGTGTGATCAGGACATATTAGTGATCCTGTCTCCAGTCCATCCTGAATGTGTCTTTGGTGCTGAACTCAGAGGTTACAGAGGTCACTGAGGTTACACAGAAAGTTTCAAAACACTGTGAAAGGACAATTACTGAGTTCATGGTAAAGCACAATACTGGCTGCACAATCCTGCTGGTTTTATTCATGATGTGGTGTTTTTGTTTTTTCAATACAATATGGTAGAAAAGCTGACATTTTAAAAAATACATCACAATAAACTATAACATCTATCCTTACCTTTAATTATAGTAAGTTAACTAAATTAAACATAACAAAAGTTTTTAGTGTCACCTCAAGTGAAACTTTAACTCTTGTATTCAGTCAATTTTCTTATTATCATCATTAATTGAAATTAAAAAAAAGAAAAAATATCAATTAAGATCATGGAGTTTGCATGGAATCAGAAATTTAAAAAAATGAGAAAAACTGTCTGTAACAAATACAGACGTTCATTAAATTATGAATTAGTTAATAATTCATTAGTAAAATGTACAGTAAAACCTGTAGATTTACTTTAGCAGTAAATTAACAGTAAATTAAATTTAAAGGAATACGCCAACATTTTTTTTTCATGTCTTGCCTCACTCCCGAGTCCATGACCAGCAGATAGACACCATCCTTTCGACTGTGCGTGCAGTAACAAGGGAGATAGAGCCGTATCGCCTGTAATTAGCTTAGCTCAAACACTGGAAGTGTATGGGTAGTGTTAGCCTGCCTCCTACCCAAGCTGAAATCAGCAATCAGAAGCTGATTTCATTTTAGCTCTAAACTCTGTAAATATATCACTTTATCGACATTTCAAACATTTTTAGGTGAGAAAGTAGCCGTTTAGATCAGCAGTGTGTCGTTAATACCAACTGTTTACAATTTTGTTCGGACAAATCGGCGCTACTCAAGCTAGCCGTTGTGACCAACGCACTTCCGGTTACTTTCACAAAATAAACCACCCGTTGCCCTTTACATACAGAAAACCATGACGATAGAATTTGTGCTTTTACTTTGAAATAGGAAGCTAACCTACCCTCGATGTAGCTAGCTTGAACCAAAATAAACCGTCTTTGCTTGAACCCTCCGTTTTGACCGATCTCGCCCCGTTAGCGGCATTTGACCGCTCAAGATGCCTTACCGGAGAGTTTTGTCAGCTCTGAGACGAAGATCGGCCCGCCCGTTTCCGTTTAGAGTTGCTGAAGAGTGTCTCTGATGACTTTAGGTGGAGGCAGATACACTTCCAGCGTTTGAGCTAAGCTAATTACGGGCGATACGGGTTCTCCCTTGTTACTGCATGAACAGTCGAAAGGATGGTGTCTACAGTATCTGCTTGTCATGGACTCGGGAGTGAGGCAGGACACATAAAAAAAATGTTGGCGTATCCCTTTAATAGAAAATACTAATTTCTTCTGACTCGAAAAAATGAAGTTGCAACAAAGAAAAAAAACGAAGTTGAGTCATATGAGTAAATGTCAATGTAAATGTTTGTCTAAACTTAAGGAATTTTCTGAGTCGTACCAAATCAAACTCTAAATAATAAATGTGAAACTAATGAGAGTCACATTTTGCAGTGGGCGTCATGTGGTTCAGTGTATATGCTCTCACCGTGGTGAGTTGAATCCACTGTCAACAGTGACAGAGCTGGAGTCCATACTGTCCAGTCTAGCAGAGTGGGCCGACTGCTGGTTCTGACTGGACTCGGGGTGGTTCTCTTTAGCACCAGGGAAGGTCAGGGTTCTTTCAAACCTCCTCTGTAGGTCCCTCTCCTTCTCTCTCTCCAGCAGCCACTGCATGGTGCCCGCCCCGCCCCCTCCCATCCCGACCACGCCCCCTCCGGCCTTCTCGTTCTCCCCTCGACTCTTAGTCCCTCCCTCCTCCAGCTCGTCGTCGTCGGAGACGTTGTAGTAATCGAAGGAGGCCTCTGCGGCGCTGCCGGCGGGCTCGGCCCCCGGCGGGGGCACGGACGGCGTGGCCACCAGAGGTTTGGGAGCGTCGAAGGCCTCCTGGGAATCAAGTGCATCGCAAGACGAGGACAGAGTGGAGGAGGTGAGGGTGGGGGGTTTTCTCAAGGAGCTGTAGCCGGGCAGAGGGAGGCTCGGAGGAGGTTTGAAGAGTGTGTCTTTACTAAAGATCTCCTTACGTTTCTCCTGCCCAGAGGAGGCACTGTGGGGAGGGCGTCCATTAGGAAGGGCTGGGTCTGGGATAGAGAGAGGTATTGGAGGCAGGCTGCCACCCTTAGGCCCCACCTTTAAGTCCTCCTTAGTGTCTTGAGGGTGGGGTGCTTGTCTTTCTGTTTGTCTGTCAGTGTTGCTTACTTTTAATCCGTCATGGCTACTTTTACCCAGAGTTCCCAGTGGGTTGGCTGCAGTGAGAACGGCGTCGGAGGAACCGGAGCACTGGAAGTAATCGTCAGGAGGTAAGGAGGCGGGCAGTGGTTTGGGGGAGTATGCGGGCAGGCTGTCCCTGCTCTTACTCTTCTCTAAGCTCCTGCCGCCGTCCATCCCCAAAGAATCTCCGGGCAGCTTCGCCGTGGGGGGCGTGGCTCGAGAGTAGTGAGAAGAGCTCTGATTGGCTCGCAGGGTGCCGTCGTCGGTGTAGTAGCGGCTCCGTTCATCGTAATAATCGGGCGGTCCGATCATCCCGGCTCCGAGAGGTCCTTTGGAGTTGTCCATGGACCGGGAACGTTCCTTGGCTTTGTCGCTGCGTTCGTTCCTGGACTTCCTCTCCTGGGTGTGGGAATGCGAGCGGTGGACTTTGGAGTGGTGGGCTGAGGGGCCATGGCTTGGCTCGGGGAAAGGCATTTCTGTGCGTCGCTTGGCGAGCTCTCCGGACACGTCCCACTCCGGCGTGACGGGGAGGTGGGAAGAGTCCAGGATGTTGGGGTTGCTGTGCGCCAGGTGAAGCCGGGCCCGCTGGCGCTCCATCGCCAGGGCGTGTTCCCTCGGCGACCGCGCCAGCGAGGACGAGTAGGCTCGGTAGTCCCTGTCGGCCAGCAGCTCCAGGTGGGAGCCGTCGCCGGGCTCGCCGCGCGACGCCCTCGTCTTGCTGTGCGAGCGGCCGTGTTTGGTCTGGGATTGCTTCCTGTGTCTGCCCCCGCTCCTCCTGCTCCTGGAGCTCTGATTGGCCGAAGACGCTTTGCTCCTCTGAGCGCGCTCTTCTTCGAGACGCTTCATGACCGCCGTGTGCCTGGCGAGGTTCTCTACGGTGAGGTCGGGGTTGATCCGGCGGATGATCTCCATCTCCACGTGGCGCGGCAGCTGGCTGGGTGCCTCCTCGTCGCGCAGCGGCCACTCCTCCGGGGGGAACTGGGCCGAGAAGGTGGCCAGTTGCTTGGTCTTGTCCTTCTTGAAGCTCAGACGGAACAGCTTCAAACCAAATTTCCGACTTCCTGTACCGCTTCCTCCACTGGCTTGTTTCTCGTTCTCCGCCGTCCCTCCCCCGCTTCCTCCCCCTCCCCCTCCTCCGCCACCGCCTCCGCCTCCCCGGTGCTTGGTGAGCGTGTCCGTCTTGAAGGGAAACCCGAGGGTGCTGCGGCTCTTCTCTGCGTTGCCTCCCGTTTGGGGAGGTGTTTGTGGGGAATGCGGGGATGAGTACGCCTCCCGGTGGTCTTTGGGGGATCGGCGCTGAAGCGTGGTGTGGTGACTCGGGGGGTCGTCTCCACGGTAAGCGTTGTTGAAAAAAGAGTCCCCGCCTCCCCCGCTGTGGTTTTGGCTGGACTTGGGGTGCGTTCGGTCTCGTACGCCTCCAGAGGTGGACGGGGTGATGGTGCCGGAGAGAGGAGAAGTACACTGCGTCTGCTGATGCTGCTGTTGGTTCTGATGCTGCTGCTGCTGCTGCTGCTGGTGGCGCTCGATGGATCTCTCGTCTAAGTGGTACCACTTGGAGCTGGTTCGGATTAGGCTTGGAGTGATGAAGTAAGTCTGAGGGGTCACGATAAAATATCCGTCTGGTGTTGGGTAGATCTTCCGCTCACGGACCAGCATGCTTAGCGTGTGGTGCAGAACCTCCTCTGTTGGCGTGGGAACACCTGAGCAAAAGAAGAGATGAACAGAAGTTAGACATGGGACCTTTAACACAGATTCTGACACAGGAGATTTAAATGATGAAGTTACCCCATCAAGGGCCCCTGGAAAAAATGTATCCGTTTTTTTTAACACCTTTTATGGAACAAAACATCAACAACACCAACATCCAAAATGTGTCATAAACAGAGAAACACCCAACGCCTGATTTTTTCTTATGTCGACAAAGAATCAGGAAATGGTTTCAAAATTAAACAGAAGACTTGAAACTTAAAGGAGAATTCTGGCCATTTTTGACCCCTAAATCGTTGTCCTGATGGTCACCCAGTGTTGGGGGGAGCAAAAAACGCCACTAAAATTGATGCAGGCAAACCGGAGTTACACCATGGCTAGACGGCGCTAGGGATAGCCACAACGCTAACCTATGGGGGCAATTCTTTCAACCACAACAAACACTCAGAAAACAATCAAATATCTCTGGTACATGACTGGAAACATGTCTTTCCAGGATGTTTCAGAGTTCGGCTGTCTGAGGTGAGTGGCTACATGCAAAAACACAAAGTTTATACTGTTTATACTGTACACAATATGAGTTAAGTGGTGTGTCATAAGGATTCCAGTCATGCACCATAGATATTTAATTGTTTTTTGGGTGTTTGTTGTGGTTGAAAGAATTGCCCCCATAGGTTAGCGTTGTGGCTATCGCTAGCGCCGTCTAGCCATGGTGTAACTCCGGTTTGCTTGCATCAATTTTAGTTGCGTTTTTTGCTCCTCCAACACTGGGTGACCATCAGGACAACGATTTAGGGGTAAAAAATGACCGGAATTCTCCTTTAAAGAACATGTTTCTTATCCATATACTACTTTCTTATATATTAGAATACACTGTACACTTCACAAAAACAAACACACATACTGAAAGAGCACTTTGCAATCTGAGAACAGGTCTGTACAGAGGCTGCATCCGTCCATAGTGATGATGTAAAAGCCTCTCTGACAACAGAACTAGACACCAACAGCCCACGTGGTTGGTTCCTCACAACCACCTGCAAAGCCTTCATGGGAAATTGTTTAAATAAAGGTAAAAATACTTGGCAGGTGATTGGATAAGCTACCTGTCATGTGACGTAGAAGGAGAGCGTTGGAAAGGAAAACACAACACAGCACCAAAGCAGCTGGTATCAAGTATGTGATTCTTGTTGCTCACCGTGAGGAAACCTAAGCTGTAGCTCCTCCCTCATATTCTCCAGCCATGTCTGGAACTTTCACAAACTAAAAATCCAACCTTCATGCAGAGACTGTCAACTGCTGGATCGTTTTGAGAAAGAGTTCCCTAAAGCAGTGGTCCCCAACCACCGGGCCGCGGACCGGTACCGGTCCGTGGATCATTTGGTACCGGGCCGCAGAAAGATGAAATGAAAATGAAAAAAAAAAAAAAAAAAATTGTTTGTTTCGTCTATTTCACACTTCCGGTCGTTTTATTTTGAAAATGTTGCCACTTCCGTTTGTGCATCTTCCCAGTGCTGCGCAATTGACAGGCAATTGACAGGCAGGCACAAACGTAAAAGAGTGAAAAACACACGTCGCCGGGCCGGAAAAAACTCAATAATGAGACGACAGAAGACCCGACGCTTTCCAACAAGAAGAAAGCTGTTCTAAAAGAAAAAGCACGAGTCCTGTTTAAATGACGGGTTCAGCAACAGGTGATTCACATGCTCCAAGCTCCGCAATGTGTGTGCGGGACCCGGCTCTCTGCCGCTTCATCACTTCACAGAAAACTTATCTCCCTGCGTTCTGGATTTAAGCAGAATATCCTGAAATCGCCACAAAAGCACGGAAAACCTGCTTCCATTACAAACATATTATGTTTGTGAAACAGAGTTTTCTGCAGCAGCAAAACGAGATGACAGAGTAGACAGGAACCGAGATGACAGACGGAGCATCACCCCCAGATGACTGACGTTATTATTGTGATACTATATTATGGTGAGTTGAAACAAAGAACGTAAACGTAAGAGAAAACTAGGCTATGTGAACGTGTAGTCCTGTTTATACAGGAGAACGTACGCTACCCCCCCCCCCCCCCCCCCCCCCCCCCGAAGAGAACGACCGCCACCACACACCCCCCCCCCAGTCCGCGGAGATAAAAAGGTTGGGGACCGCTGCCCTAAAGGATGCACAGTACAAAATAACTAAAGGGTTGTTGTTCATGTAAGAATCTTTTATATGCCATGCCAGCAATAGCAGGAAGTAGGTGGGTATCGAGAACCGGTACTAAATTGGTACTGTCTCCTGACTGGTCGGTACCGAATTATCAATAAGCTCCTGGGCGAACTGTACTGCTACGTAATGTTAATTACTTCTAACAGAGCCGGCAGAGACTGATCAGGTTACCGTATGTTATAATTCCATAATCGTTATTAACCAGGGTGACCATATATGGTGCTTAGTGCTTATATCCAACCTGTCACTGTCAAAATGAACATCTATTCTGTTCTTACAAAATAAAGTTTGTGAAGTGTCTGCTGACAGATGTGCAGCTGACAGTAGCCATGTTTCCATCCAAAGTGATTTGAATTACTGGGAAATGCGCATTAAAAGAAATTCCAATCGTGTGTGTTTCCATCTACGGACTTTCTACTTTCTACCTCGCCATCTACACTTTACATGTAGTGAAACCCTGATGTTGTCTTGTGAATGAAACACGGGAGCAGATGGGGTGACGGTGCGCTACGTCACACTTAATTCGCATACAGTTGTTTCCATCCCATTCGAATCAACTAAAACCCGGCCATAGCGAGCGTATTTCAGTTTGTGCGAATCAGGGGATTTTAATTCGAATCACAGCGTTTCCATCATCATTTTCCGATGCGATACATCTCGATGCGCATCTAAACAGCTGATGGAAACGCACCTAGTGACAGTTTCCTCATTGTTAAACCTGAGCCACCGTCCAGGCCAAAGTCTCTTGGACACATATGTAAGTCTATTCTCTTCTTTTCTAACTGGCTCCTTTCAGTTTTCGCTGGTAGGAAAACTTGAAATCGGATGTGCTAAAACTAGTGAGGGGAAAAACACACTGTAAGGGCCCATTCACATGGAGCGTCTTTTGCGTGAGCGTTTCCATTGTTTTCAATGTAACTGCGCGCCTTGCGCGCGCAAAATCCGAAGCCGTGCGCGTCCGAGGCGCACCGAGATGAAAATATCTCAACTTTTTCGAATGCCGCACGCGCACCGCGTGTCATGTGATCAGAATCAGCTGCACGGACCTGCTTCACCAGCAGCAACAAGCAGCCCGGCTCTCAGTGCTTGCCCGCTTTCAGCAGTCCCTCCATTTATTTCTTAAAACAGAGCTCGAGCACTTAAAGGGATAGTTCACCCAAAATTCAAATTCCACTCATTATCTACTCACCCTCATGTGGACTAAGGGCTGGGAGAAGTTTCAGAGTCCTCCGTGGCTTCTCTGACTTACAGCGGGGCTCCGTGCAGCACTGCATGTCCATATAATGGTTGCGAACGGACACCACTTTTCTTCGTCCAAAAAGACACACCAAAAACATCCAAATACCTCCATGCTGCTCGTATGTAATGTCCCTCTTGTATTGAAGCCCCAACATGAGAAATTGTTTCCGAAAAAAATTAAATAAGTCTATATTTCAAGCTTGTTTGTAGCGGAAGCTCCTCTTCCTGGTCCAAATCGAAGAAGGAAGTGGTGTCCGTTCGCCACCGTCATATGGACATGCAGTGCTACGCCGAGACCCCCTGCAACTCAGAGAAGGCACGGAGGACTCTGAAACTTCACCCAGCTCTTAGTCCACATGAGGGTGAGTAGATATGAGTGAAATTTGAATTTTGGGTGAACTATCCCTTTAAGGAGGTTTGCGTGTGGATTCCAGATGGTGAATCTGGGCTGTATGGACGTCAAGCTGAAGCATGTTCAGTCACTGAGTATACAGGTGCTCCGGGTCCATCAGGTGTTCAGTCTCTTGTCTTTACAGGCAGAATGCAGAGCGGCCTGCTGTGGCTGACACAGTCCACACCTGTACAGCTCACAGCACATCAGACCACTGGCTTTCTGGATGACACGTACTTGGTTAGAAGATTAATGTCTGAAATTAATTCCCTGATGCTGGAAAATTAATTCACTTCACTACTGCTCTTCAGACAGCTGCTGGGTTAGATTTGTCATCATGGTCTGAAGGAATGTGACTGGTCTGTGGATGGGTTTAAAGGGATATTTCAACATTTTGGCAAATGCCTATCGCCATAATCCCTATAGTCATAGCAGTCGGTTCATTACCTTTAAAGCAGAAGTAAGTGATCCGGTGGTTTTGGCTAACTTCCTGTCAGCAGATGGAGTTAGCAGTCCCCGCCCTCGTCCCTACGTCACCACATTCACGCGCATCCCTTGAAGTATACAAGAAGTTTTCTCCTGGGCTTACAGCAGAGCAGAGTGACTGACAGACCCGTGTTTCAGACCAAACACTCTATATAAGTGATTGCTGTCAGAAGATATAACTATTTAAGACTTATATTAACACAAACATTCCGCTTACTTCTGCTTTAATTGTCAGTGCATGTTGTTTTGAAACCAGCGGGGCAGAGACGTGAGCTGCACAGCTAACGCAACGGAGGCTCGCGGTCAAATTTGGACAAACCGGGAAGAGGAGCTTCGAGAAGCTTCCGCTACAAAACAAGCTTGAAATATAGACTTATTTAATTTTTTTCGGGACAATTTCGCATTTCGGGGCTTCAATACAAGAGGGACATTACATACGAGCAGCATGGAGGTATTTGGATGTTTTTTGGTGTGTCTTTTTGTTACGAAGACAGTTGGTATCCATTTGCAACCGTTATATGGACATGCACTGCTACGCCGAGACCCCCTGTAACTCAGAGAAACCACGGAGGACTCTGAAACTTCTCCCAGCCCTTAGTCCACATGAGGACTTGAAATTGAAATTTCAATTTTGGGTGAACTATCCCTTTAATGGAAATGGATTTTATTTATATCTGATGTAAAGAAAGCTCAAGAATAGAATAGCTTAAGAATCAAAACTCTCCTCCAGATCCAGATCTACCTCTCCTCTTCACAACATCTCTCTCCTTTCTGTATCTCCTGCTCTCTCTTTCTCACCTCAGTATCTCTCTCCTCAGTATCCCCTTCTCTCTCTGCAGTATCTCTCTCTCTTTCTCCCTCCCTCTCTCTCTCTGTCAGTCTGGAGGTATTACTGCCAGTTACATCATAGCAGCCTTTCAGCCCAGCCAGAATGATGCAACACTATGCAGACAGACAGACTACACACACACACACACACACACACACACACACACAGGGAGAGAGAGAGGGTTTGTCCATCCATCTTGTTGATAAGGCCAAGCAGAAGAAAAGACACACACACACACACACACACACACACACACACACACACACACACACACACACACCACCGTATAACACACATCCAAAATCTAAATGTCTGCAGGGAGGAAGGAGGTGTAGAGGTGGTGTGGAGACGCTGGGCGGGGCTTCGACCTGCCCGTCAAACTGTCTCTCACCTCAGGTTGAAAGGTGACGGCTGAGAGGAGCGAGCTGTGGAAACTGTGTGTGTCTCCGATGCGATATCACCTGGCCGTCAGTGAGGCTGGTGTTGAATCTATCCACAAGCTCCTGATCTAATTTGACTCCAAATTCCATTTGAAATTAAATTGATTCAAAGTTATTTCAGTAACAATATCAGATGTGTTTGGATGTGAAGGAGACTCTCAGAGAAGTAAATCTGGAGATCTTTCCTCCAGCCTCGTTCATTATCAAAAACATTATGATTAAAATGTGAATGGACTCAAAGCTCTACATGAATGCACTTTCTATTAAAGGGATAGTTCACCCAAAATTCTAATTTCACTCATTATCTACTCACCCTCATGTCGACTAAGAGCTGTGAGAATTTTCAGAGTCCTCCGTTCCTTCTCTGAGTTACGGGGGGGTCCGTGCAGCAGTATTTGTCCATATAATGGTTGTGAATGGATACCAACTTTCTTCGTCCAAAAAGACACACCAAAAAACATCCAAATACCTCCATACTACTCGTCTGTAATGTCCCTCTTGTATTGAAGCCCCAACGTGAGAAATTGTTCCGCCGGTCAGTGCAAATCTCACACAGGAAGAGCAGTGAACTGAGACACTGGGAGCTTCCGCTACAAAAAAGCTTAAAATATAGACTTATTTAATTTTTTTCGGAACAATTTCTCATGTCGGGGCTTCAATACAAGAGGGACATTACAGACGAGCAGCATGGAGGTATTTGGATGTTTTTTGGTGTGTCTTTTTGGACGAAGAAAGTTGGTATCCATTGACAACCATTATATGGACAAATACTGCTGCGCGGACCCCCCCGTAACTCAGAGAAGGAACAGAGGACTCTGAAAATTCTCACAGCTCTTAGTTGACATGAGGGTGAGTAGATAATGAGTGAAATTTGAATTTTGGGTGAACTATCCCTTTAACATTTTGGCAAATTCGCCTATCACCATAATCCCTATAGTCAGAGCAGTAGGTTCACTACCTTTAATTATCGGTGCATATCGGTGCAACACAATGGAGGTGAATGATACAGGTCCCCTGTCCCTCATCAAACTCATCAAATACACAATCCAACAACTCCACAACGCTCTGGTGGACAAGTTGTGACCTGTTGACCTCAGTTTGGCAGCTGGATAGAAAAGTGTCTGCTCAGCTGCAGCACACATGGAAGCACAGCAGTAGACCAGACCAGGTACACGCTGCTGTTCTAGGCAGGGAAATATTCAAGAATTTTGACCAATTAATACATATTAGAACACGGCTCTATTGAATGCGCTGCGTTCTGCGGTCTGTTATTTCTGAATAATGACCGTCGTCAAGTACAATGACCGTTGCTAGTAGGGATGCACATTTTGAATTTTTTTTCTGACCGATAACCGACGCTCGTTAACCGATTATTAACCGTTAACCGATAAGATTAAGATGCTTGCGGCGCATGGCAAAAAAAAGCGCCACATCCACTGTGCTCTGTCTCAGCTGATTGCGCTCATATGGAGGTTAGATCGTCCAATGTAGAACTGTTTTTATACAAAGTGCAGCTCGTCCTCTCTTTTTTTTTTATCAGCGCCGTTGTTACAGGTGATTCACATCTATGTCTGTGTAGCTACATTTATTGTCTGATCTTCCTTCATGGGGGCTGCTGCACATACTGTCAGTCCTCCTGTGTAACTTTTTGCTGCGAAATATGACTGAAGGCACGTGAACTCTGCACGTGTCGACACGCCCCCATGAGTTGACGACATAAGGACCTAATAATAATAAAAAAATAGCCGATAGTATTAATCGGTCAAAGTTCTTGTTATCGGTTAACGGTTAAACGGTTAATCATGTGCATCCCTAGTTGCTAGGGAAGCTGCTCTGATCAGCGCAGCACAGAAAAGAGAAACTATGCAGGATATTTACCTTATGTTTCATTTTTACCATCATTAAACAGCTTGGGACTAACTGTGATGTTAGATAAATGACTGGTAACTTGTTACAAGGAGAGTGGAGGCTCCTTCCACATCGCTGCTGGAAACCAGACCTGCATCAGAGCCTCTGACCCGGTGTCACAGCTCTCCTCTCGTCTCGGTGGCACTGCGACTCCGCGACACAAACGCACCCCGTAAACAGTAAAGTTAATCTCTTGTTTATGACAGATACGACTACACACAATACACACATCTTAACACGTGTATGGTAATCCATCGATCCACTGATTGATTATCAAAGGCTTCCAATGCACGACCGGGAGGAGGCTCGGCAAAACAGCCGACATGACCAGTCTTGCAGATTCGCTAAATGATGCAATTTTAAATCGATGAAAGTCGTATTTTGATCAACATTATGTTTCAAATTAATTATTTCACTCGTAAATCGTGTAATAAACGGGATAATGTATACTGTAACTATACATTATCCCTTACTTAGAACACGGCTCTCTTGAATACTCGATTCTGATTGGCCAATCACCAATATTCTGCTGTTTATTTCTCGATAGACCACCGCTGAGCGGACCGTTGCTAGGGGACTCCATAGCAACGGCCGACTGGAGGAGCAATCACTCATCAATCCAAACATTACCATCTGCATTGGAAGCCTTTGATAATCAATCAGTGGATCGATGGATTACCATACACGTGTGTGAGATTATGGGTTACGGCGTGCGGGGTGCGTTTGTGTCGTGGTGCCGGAGAGGAGAGGAGAGGAGAGGAGAGGAGAGGAGAGGAGAGGAGAGGAGAGGAGAGGAGAGGAGAGGAGAGCTGTGACACCGGGTCACAAATACAAATAATAGGCTATGGCCTCTCTTTTTCGTAGGGCGCGGACACATTTTTCACGCTCGATCAAAGTGTGGACATGAGAGGTAAATGTATGAAACGTGTGTGTGTGTGGACAAAGAAGTCAGGGAGTAGGCTACATTACAGTACTGGTCAGAGCTCTGGACACACTGTCCCAGTCAGCAGCGTGTCCAGCCCTTCGTCTGCTACTCTACATTGACTCTTTTGACAGTGAGGGACATCACTAAATGATCATAATGTCAAGGTGTGTGTCCTCACTACTATAGAAGGCCCACATGTGTGTGTGTTGCCTGTCATTACATCATACAAGTGCCGCTGCTTTGCTCACATGACGCAAGTTGTCTAAAGAGGGAACCCCAGAGCCGTCTGACACACACACACACACACACACACACACACACACACACACACACACAGGTTTTACTCCATCCATGGAGAACACCGTGTTCACCGTAGTGGACATGGATGTTTTTCGCCTTTTTAGTTAATAAAGACAAAACAAAAATACAGGTAGACAGTGAACAGTAAGAATCATTAACTAGACGTTTGAGAAGATGAGTTGTCCCGTTGACCGTCTGCTGCTAACCTTCAGCCAATAGCTAGAATATTGGATGCTTGATTTTCTATTTCACATGTCCTGAATGATGAAGATGTCTCCACTTGTTGGATTTGGACTGAACATCTCCTTCTCCTTCACATGAAGAGAATAAACTCCTGTTGACCACACTGCTCTGTCCTCCACTTCTCTATTCCATCTACACAGTCACTCAGACCTCATGTTAACACTGTGTGTGTCTCAGGTGAGAACCTGAGCAAATTGTGCCATGACACCAGGTTCTTCAGAGAGGAGAGGAGCCTGGTGTCTGTTAACTCCAAAATTTGTCTACATTCTGGTTTCCACCAAATTCACCAACATAAAACTTAGAAAATAGACATTAACTTGTATTAAAATAAAAGAAAAATGTTAAAGGTTGAATATGTAAGATTACCAGAACAACAACAGAAAAAGAATTCCAGCAGTCGATTGCCAGACCGTTGCTAGGTAAAACGGGCCGTTGCTAGGGTCTCCGCTCTGATCAGAGGACAGCAGAGGAGGAGAGCTAAGCAGGATATTTACCTTATGTTTCATTTTTACCGTCATTAACAGCATAATAAATGACTTGTAGCTTGTTACAGGGAGAGTGGAGGCTCTCTGCCTTCCACACCGCTGCTGCTCAGAGCCTCCGCTGTCACTGCTCTCGTCGAGTTTATGACAGATAAGACTACACAAATAGGCTACACCCATCCTAACAAGTACTGTATATGATAATCCATTGATCCACCGATTGATTATTAAAAAGGCTTGGTTGGAAACAAACGCATACGACCGGGAGGAGGCAGGAAAACAGCGGAGAACTGAGCCACGTGTCGGCTACAGGCAGGTACAAATGTAACCAGAACGTTGACAGAAAGTCATTGTCGAGCCCGTCAAAAAAATTAAAAATAATAATTCAGACTAAAAAAAAATGTTTTATGGAAAAGCAATACTTTCATTCTGTACCCCTCTAAACGCACCCTGGATGTATTACTTTAAAAAAAATATATAGCTTTTAATAAATATTCTACATATTCAACCTTTAACTTGTAAATGATATTCCTTAAATTAAAAAGTCTGACCGCATTGTATTAGCTTGGTGCTTTTATTTTGACGTAAAGGCCTGTGTCTCTCGCCCTGGATCCGGACTCACGATAAATCAGCATCCATATCAACAGTTCCAGTGTGTTTCTGCTTTATTATGCACTCTGCTAATAGTTGCCCTCAATCATCAACTGAAGAAAATATTTAAAAAAAACATACTTTGAACATTCTTTAACTGAACACTGCCACACAAATACACCAGAAGACGACGTGGAACGCTTGTGCGTGTAAACAAACTTCAAACATTAGAAGTCGACTAAACAGGAGAAGAACGCTGACTGGGAGTCGTGTTCGTCCAAATACACCAATGAATGGACGCACAGTAGTCCGTCGTTGTTGTTGTTGTGAAGTCAAGCGGTGTAGCTCAGGTTACAGGCAGCAGGGTGAAGTGTGAAGGCATGGCGCCTGTAAATAACTTACTCATCATGGCACGATTAGTCCTCAGCCATACCACAGACTCTCTTTACCAGTGGCGGCTGGTGGTGAAATTAGTTGGGTGGGCTAATAAATAAATTATACCCATTACATAGTTAACACAGTAGGCTAGTAGCTAAAAGTTACATCCCATCTGACTGGTACAAAAGTATAGCAACTAACTAGACCTACACACTGCATTAAGTAGAAGGGTCTAGTCCAAAAAAAACAATCTTCACCTGGTTATCTCACACACTCACTCACACACACACACAGTTTCTCTCTCTCTCTCACACACATACACACACGCACGCACGCCCGCACGCACAGAGTCACACACAAGACGATAATGCTCAATCAATAAAATAAAAAAAAGACGATATGCTTACAGCTCATATCGACGGCCTTTCTGTTGCTCCCGGTGAGTTTAGAAACTTTCGTTCATGTTAGCAAAGACAGTTTAGAGCAGTAAAGTATGCTAATGCTACCTGTGATAAAACTTATAACAATCTTTTGTATGTTATTTAGAGAATATTTTTTCTCATCTTTTGTTGTGTAATACAGGGAGGGCTTAGCCCCACTAGCCCATTGATACCAGCTGTCACTGCTCTTTACATTGTAGAGCTGTGATTCATTCACATGAATGTCAGCTGTGAACTGAGGTCTCCACGGTAACGCTATTGCCATGTCTGAACAGGGCCTCAGTGAACCACGCTGGAAGGAGCTGGTCTGATCATCAAGAGCAGTTAGAGACATTGTCTAAACCAGGGATGTCAAACATGCGGCCCGTGGGCCAAAACCGGCCCACCAGAGGGTCCAATCTGGCCCGCGGGATGAATTTGCCTTGTGTGAAAATTACATTTAAGACAGAAGAGGCATAATATTGTTGAAATTGCATGTGTTTTTTTTTAAACATCTTATTAATGTACTTCTTTGCACTAAAATAAAGAAAAACGTTAAGAGTTCTCGTTATTTATAGGTTATTTTGCTGTTATTTTACCGGTCTGGCCCACTTGAGATCAAATTGCAGTGAATGTGGCCCCCTGAACTAAAACAAGTTGAACACCCCTGGTCTAAACCCTCTCTTCCTAATGTGTATCAGTTTAAACCATCAGCTATGTGCCGTTGAATAAATCCTCTAACCCTACATGGTGAAGAGAAAAGTGTCAGGAGCAACACAGATGACAGTATGTGACTTGCACATGTCTGCACTCGTCAGAACTTTATCAGTGAAAATGCAGATTTCATCTGATGATATCTGGAGGTGGAACGTTTTCCTCATGTTCACCTTGCACATGTACACACGTCACTACATACATATCCCCAAAGAAATTTAAATCGAAAGCAACTGGACTTGGTTATTTGTCTAGGAAGACATTTCACCTCTCATCCAAGAGGCTTCATCAGTTCATGTAGCATCTGACCAGGCTGGGACTGGTCCAACCAACTGATGAAGCCTCTTGGATGAGAGGTGAAACGTCTTCATAGACAAATAACCAAGTCCAGTTGCTTTGATTTGGGGATAATGATGACCTGGACAAATGAGAATATTCACAGGCCTACACCACATCCATGGAGAAGATGAGTGTTGAGACAGGACCATCACAGCTCTAGGGCCAGTATGTAACATTTTCACCTGCTCTTACAACCACACTCTCCTTGCATTTCCACATCATTCATTAGCTGTGTAGTCTTATTAAAGCAGGTGTACAGAGAAGCCTTATGCCAACACTGCAGCTCCCACTACCAGTCCACCCTCCAGACCAGTCAGTCTTCACACCACTTCACTTTTTCACATCCATGCTAAAGTCTAAATGTATTTTTTCTTTTTGCAAATGCAGTAAGAAAAAAAGTCAAGCCCAGGCTCCTCTGATCACGTGACTTCACCCCAACAGCACAACACAGGAGGCTTAGAGACTGTCCTGTCAGTGATCTGGAGGGGAGCAGCCAGAGGAACTGACTTGAACCCAACATCTAAGAGACCAGGGGCCTCATTAATCAAAAAGGGTGTAAAAATGCTACTAAATTTTTGCGTATGGCGAAAAGACGAAAATGGCGTACACCCAAAATATTTACACCTTTTTCAGATCTATCAAACTGTGAACTGTGCGTATGCACAACTCTCCGCAATTTCTCTTTGATAAATCACACCGAACCCAAGAATGGTGCACAAGTGAACACACCTCATATTCCGCCCCCGGAACGCCTAGACACAACCAGGACGGGGGAAAGAAGCGGAACTTCTCCGAAAGCGCTACACAGCGATATCGGGCAATAAATCAGTCAGAAAAATGATCTTGCATTTTAATAAGCTACAATAAAAACAAAAACCTCCCAAATCTCAACAAAAGGGAGCAGAAAGAAGAAGAATCTTATATAATCTGCCCCTTTATCCCAGAAAATCTTTTTTTTTTTTATCTGGATGGTAAAACAATGTAGCTAAAGCAGGATTTCCAGGATAGTTACCATTACTTTGAACGCCTTTCCACTACACAGTTACAGCTCTACTGGACTCGGTTTAGGTCATTTTCCATTACAGCTGAGTCCTTCACTGTTCCTCCTCAGGGCCGCGTTGTCTCACTCTTTATTCTCTCGTCAGCTCCAAACACACGTGCACCTCGTTAACTCAGGTGACAGAATAATAACAGTCTCAGTAGCTGCAGATCAGTGTGCGCTGCTGCCAGTGTGTTTTTAAACTTGGCGGGTTTGATCCTTGTCGGACTTCACACTAGAGTGTGTAAAAGCAAAAAAGCAAAATCCTCAATCCGCTCTAAAATGAACATAGAGCCTAGTGTTATTATAGAGCGGGTTGGATTGCCAGCATCAACGGTCCACCACTACCACTAGCCTACTTACTTCAAAAAATCCTACTGTGCTCTTCTAAATGTACTCCGCTCCTCTCTCCCTCTCACACTGCAGTTCTCTGACTCAGCAACGGTGTCGCCAATTCCTCCTGTTCCTCAAAAAAGGCGTAAATCACGGTACGCCAGGGTCAAAATGGGTGTAAATGTCCGCACTTTTTCCCGCTTGATGGATCCCAAATTTGGCGGAGAAAAGTGCGTATGCACAAAACGGGGGGAAAAGGGTGTAAAAAAAGGTGTATCCACAATGATAAATGAGGCCCCTGAACGTGTCACATCAACCTCCCAACGTGACAGGATCTGCACAAAACCCCCACAGCCTGTTGTGTCAGGCCCAAGAAGAACAAGTGCTGTAATTACTATGACCCAAGGTACGTGTCTGTATACTTCTGTGATATTTCAACTTTTCCTTATAATATATTGGAAAAACATCAGAAAAATATCAGTTTTCACACTATTATGAAGCTGTGATTTTAGTGTGAAGTTACATCACAAAGTGAAGGAGTCTGAAGATTATTATGGAATAAACTGCAGGTCCTAAGCTTTAACTGAGCTCTTGTTTTGTTGTCTGACTTGATAGGATGTAATGTTAAATGCTCAGTTTCCTGACTTAAAGGGATAGTAGCATTTTTTTAAAGTGGGGTTGTATGATCTACAAATAGCCCCTAAGTACTTTATTTGCAGGAAAAAATGATATTATAGCGAACAATGCAACTGTGTTTTTTTTTTTTTAGGCTGCGAAAATAGGCCGTTTCTTTGGGTCTGTTCACAACACTGTATGTTGTAAATCTCTGGGCAGGGCTATGGGCTGGCGTTGCTAACGGGAGGAGTGCAGAGAGTCTTCTACTGCAATTAAAGTACTTAGGGGCTATTTGTAGATCATACAACCCCACCCCAAAAAATGCTACTATCCCTTTAACTGAACTCTTGTTTTGTTGCCTGACTTGATGTGATGTTAAATGCTCAGTTTCCTGACTTAATGTGCAAATATACACGATCATCAACACACTGAGTGACACTGACATGGAGCATGAGGCATGGTGTGGCACAAAGCAGTCACACTAGAAGCAGCACCTGCAGCTTCACACAACCATGACTTCTCTTTGTCCTGTAGTTGTGGTCTCACTGAACTAAAACACAAAGTCAACACAACAGATACAATGACCGAGGGGGAAGTACAAGTCAACAAAAGCTGCTGTGTGTGAGTGGTTGTTACCTGGAAAACATGTCTGCAGGTGTTCGGTCAGAGCCTCCTGAGTGACAGGCTTATGGGCCGAGTTCATAGCAGAGATAGCCAATAGCAATACCTCTCCCAAAGGGATGAACTGCGATTGGCTGATAGGGGACATACTGATGGGTGACACATCACCTGTGAAAAGACAAAAAGAAAGCAGAGTGAGGACATGGTGCGTTCACCTGTCAGACGCTGGAGATTCATTCACCAAACATTCAAGTACACAAGAGACTGAAAAAAATAAGAAAATACATGTAAACATGACTTTTCTGCCTGGTTCACACATTCTCACACACACATTTTTATGTAGTTTTTCAGTTTGCTTTTTTTTAAATCTCTGTTTAGTTTTAGTCAGTTCAACAAGTGATGAATCAGTTTTAGTTTTGTTTTTATTTTGAGAAATTGACTCGTTTTTTTTTTTTTTTTTACTGGGACTTCTCTCTCTTCCATCATGGACATCGGTCAGAAACGCTGTCTGACAAGAGCATAAAACATCAGCAGAGACCCCACACACCCACACCAGGAACTGTTGTCATTGCTGAACTGTGGGAGGAGGCATCGCAGCATGAGGAGCAGAACAACCAGCTTCTGCAACAGTTTCATCCCCCAGGCCATAAGACTGCTGAACCTCCAAAACGGCTCAATTCTGGATTTTTGCACATGCCACTTTTAACACTTTAAACATTTTAACTGTGATTTCTTAAATATAAAAATAGTTATTGTTTTTTTTACACACATGCACATGAGAGACTTTCATATGCACACAGAGCACTTGAATGACAATAAAGTACCTATTCTATTCTTTATGTAGTTTTTCAGGTTTTAGGAGAAAGCCTCTGTCAGACCTTTTGAAGACGAACTTCCACATTTGTGGGATTTTTCCCTTTTAGTTGCATCCCATAATGTTCCCATCTGTCCTCCTCAGGTTCCATTCACTCTTGTGGGTCGTACTCCAAGTCATCCCCGCTTTAGACATCTCTAAGAAAACTACAACTAAGCTGACGTTATCTGACTGAACTTTAGTTTTAGGTCATTTGAGTTTTTATCTAGTTCTAGCTTTTGGAAAAATTATCATTTTTATTTCAGTTTACTAAATTATCTTTTCACTGCTAGTTTTAGTTTAAGTCTTAGTTGACTATAATAACTCTGGTTGAGTGTGAAGAAGCAGAGTCAGCAGAATGAGGCTCCACTAAACTACTGCATGTCTCAATAGCAGGACCTGCCCCTGAAGGACAAATCTCCAGGACCTTTTACCGCTCTCTGCTTTAGGGTAGTTGGTCCGAGCGTCCCGGAAAAATGTGAGGTTTACTCGGTGCTGATTGGATATAGTCAGAGTGGGATGCGACTCCAAGAGAAAGCAGCAAAATAAGCAGCATTGTTAAAACACACACCACTACAAAAAAACAAAAACAAAAAAACAATGCAGTTTTGAAACTGTTGCACAATGATTCCATCGTCTGAAGAGTCCGGTGGGTCCTACAGGTCCCACTCTGCAGCAGAGACACAGCGGCCTAGAGGACAGAGTGAGAGGACGTCCCTGGAAGTTCCTTAGTGTCAACTCGGCTACTGTGGGGTACACATTCATTTTGAAATGACTCACACATGTTCATGTCTGGTGTCCACACTGCTCTGGAGTTTCAGCCCCCAGAACAGACTGCTGGAAACACTGCTGCCCCTGATTTACTTTGAGGACTACAGAAGAATGTAGGAAGTGATCACATAGACAGCCACCTATCACTCCCTGATTCACTGAGCCTCTATCACACGGAGTGCACTGGTGAAAACATGACACATTTCATCATTTGTGACCCGTTCTATCAAATTAAGTCGGATGTCGCAACATTCTATTTTTAGATAATCAGCTGATAACGTGGAAAACCCATAGAAAATCAAAAAAAAAAAAAAATTACCCTAATTTCAAAGCAATGACATTCAAAAACAATCTCCCAAAGTTTCACAGTCCAGATAATTGAGAAAAGGCACGTAAATGATGATTAAAGTCGACTTGCAAATTAAACCCTCTGAAAATGAGCGTTGCTTCGGTGAAAAATCTGAACCGTTCATGATAGAGATGAGCCGTTAACTGCATCTGAATCGCGGGATTCTCCACTTTCCGACGGTCATTGAATGGTGCCTCTATGACAAGAAGGGACGGGTACAGAAACAGATGCTAAACCGAGTAGCATCGACGCTAACAGAGCGTAGCATCGATGCTAAACCGAACGTAGCAATGACACAACGCTTACGTTTTACAAAACGTCAACAAAACATGACAACTTCTGAACCGTTTATGACAGAGACGAGCTGTAAAAAGCATCTGAATTGTGAGATTCCCTGCTTTCCGAGGGTCATTGAACGGTGCATCTATGACAACAAGGGGCCGTATAGGGTGCGTGTAATCACGTGGTGGCTTAACTGCAATTTTCTCAGGTTTTAGAACGGAATAAGAGAGTGAAAGATCGTAATTCAAATGGCCACATCGTGAAAACCATCCAATGTATGACTTTGACTAGGGTATCATTTTGAAGCTTATTTTCTAATCTTTCCATTGATACCACATCTCAACTTTGAAATTTGGGTCACTGTGACTCATTTTGATGGATCAGGTCACATTTATGATACTCATAATACTCAAAACTCATACTCAGATGTGCATGTCCAGTGCATTTGCATGGTCCTCTACTGGTTTGTGTTGAGGTGTTTGTATGGACAGAGACCTTGGTTCCTACTGAAGACAGAAGTCTTTCATAACAAGTCACTACAGTCTCACTGTCATGTCCTCAAACAGCTGATCACTGTCCTTTAAAAGAAAGTGGAGGAAATAGGGCATCTACTGGGGACTATTTTCAGTGGCGGATTAATCCACATTTGGTGCTGTAGTGGGTATTTGGGTCAGAGGAAGGTGTGTGTGAGTCGACAGAAACTATAGTGTGTGTGTGTGTGTGTGTGTGATGGAGGAACATGACCATAAACACAGTGTGAGTCACAGATGTGTTTCACTACTTGTTGGACAACAATGGAGCTGAGCAGCTCAGAGGGATGAGCTCCATCAGCTGGAGGTACACACACACACACACACACACACACACACACACACACACACACACACACACACACACACACACACACACACACACACACACACACACACACACACACACACACACACACACACACAGTCACTGCTGTTGTTTCACAGCAGAGCGGTGATGATGCTAACGGCTGTTTGACTGACAGCTCCAGACTGTAATGGATGGTATAGTAGAGAGAGAGACAGCAAATGGGAATGACATGCAGCAAAGGGCCACTTGCGTTGGGACTCGATACAGGGCCGGTGTAGGTACTGGATGTGCTCGGGAGCCTGCGCTTACAGATGATCGTGATTGGTTATAGGTCGAAAGAAAAGAAGGGTTTGTACAGATGAGTAGAGATCGCCCACCTCTACTCATGATATCGTCAGATTATCGTTTATTTCTCAACGACTGAAAGTGCAGCGCGCTTGATTTGCACTTTACCCACACTTGAGGTGAGACCGCATCCCAGCGGTATTTGGCCAAGTATAAATCCCACAATGCACCACGGTGAAGTCCGCCGTCACCCAGAGCCACAAGCCACGTTTAGAAAATGCGATTGAATTAATTTCAATAAAATGAAATTAACTTTCTATCTCATAATTATGACTTTTTAATGTCATATTTTATATTCATCATGCTCTGTTCATGTTTTTATTTTATGTTTTTCATTTTTCCTGTTTGTTTTTTTTCCTTCCGGAGTTGGGGTTACATATTTATGATCTGAATCTTGCGCATAGAGACACGTTAGGAGTAGATGAGACTGTGATCCAGCAGCACTGTTTATAAACTGTTGCTGTGTGTGTGTGTGTGTGTGTGTGTGTGTGTGTGTGTTGTAGTTGTGCTAGTGTGCACAATGACACAGGCTGCACTTGTCAAGTGTGTCCCGATTGCTTTTAAATCTCCCCCCACGCGCTTGGCCACTTAATCCATGCTGAACACTGTATGTAAATATACGTTCCGCCTGCAAAACGTCACCAAAGTGTGTGCGTAACCAAGCGCACTGAGCCAAGTGTGGAGAAATGGGACAGGCCCATAATTTGTGTGCGCTAAACAACGCTAATGTGGAGCCAGTGCTAACACGGAGCTAACGCGGAATACACACACACACACACACACACACACTGTACAAACTCTCCCCCCCAATACAAACACTTTAGTGTTTTCTCAAACTTTCCAAGCTACAACCATGGATGTGTTATAATATCTGAACAGATCCATGGCTACAACCAATCAGGAGCTGTCATGGTGTGTGTCATCAGTAAGCACAGAGCTCCAGATGCTATCTGACTGAGCTGTTGCATCTAAACCTAAATTAACACAAGTTGGTTCTGGTTCTGTCTCAAAGGGGGCTAATGCTTACTCAGACAATTCCTGTTTAATAACCCTTTAAAGCCTACACAGACCCTAAAACGCCGGGAAATAGTTCTATATTTTTGCTAATTCTCTCAGGTAGTACCGATACATCATATGTTTTAGAGAAACCTGCAATTTTATCTGCAATCAGCAGCAACCGACACTTCATCATCACTTGCAAAGGTCTCAGTTTCTGTCCGTTCAGACCTCAACTCCAGAGTTTCCACACCAGGCTGAATGTTCTGTCTAGATGGCAGAACAGTTTTAGAACAAGTGGCAGCAGAATGGAAAAGCAGAGCAAAGCAAACCAACATGTAGTGTGTTAGTCAGGTGTTGTTCCACCAGGGTCTCCACAGCAGCTTCCGCTACAAACAAGCTTGAAATATAGACTTATTTAATTTTTTTCGGGACAATTTCGCATTTCGGGGCTTCAATACAAGAGGGACATTACATACGAGCAGCATGGAGGTATTTGGATGTTTTTTGGTGTGTCTTTTTGTTATGAAGACAGTTGGTATCCATTCGCAACCGTTATATGGACATGCACTGCTACGCCAAGACCCCCTGTAACAGCGATATAGTGACATGAAAAATTAGATATAGCCTATATAGCGAAACTCTCGTCCGTCACTATTGTTCTCATGCTGGTTTTCTACCCGGAAGTAGTTGCAAACAACAAGGCAATTCGTCCTATAAAGTCATGTGTGACCAGAACCCACATACACACAAACACACACACACCACATAGTCTCCTGCAGCACATGAAGCTAGGAGAGCAACCACCAAATGAAGACCATGACAACCTGAACACACTTCTACCTACACACAGTCTGAACTTACCAACAACAGCTCAGAAACAAACAAAAAAAGCTTCAGCGGCATAGAACTCCAACAGCCAGGACGGAGGACGGAGGACGGAGGTGAGGGGGACGGACAACAGCTGCAGACCACCACGCTGACCCCCCCCCCCCCCCCACACACACACACACACACACACACACACTCTGACAGCTGCAGCACCAACCCACAACCCTCCACACTCTGCAGGGGAGGGGGCTGAAGGAACAGCTGAACCAGAGGCCACTCCTCCTCTGTCAGGACTCAGGACTCATGACCATCAGAGATCCTCACAACTCACCAACACTAACACCTCACCTCAACGTGAGAAAGGAGCAGTTTTTGACTCTTGACACACACAGCCCCCCCCATCCTAACAAGTCAGCTGAACTTTCACAGCTTGTTGATAAATCTACTGGTCCAGTGTTCTTGTGTGTGGCTCCTCAGGCCTGGTACCTGCTGCCTTACCAAGGTTAAAGGGATAGTTCACCCAAAATTGAAATTTCTCTCATTATCTACTCCCCCTCATGTGGACTAAGCTTGTTTTGTAGCGGAAGCTTCTCGAAGCTCCTCTTCCCGGTTCGTCCAAATTTGACGAACCGGGAAGAGGAGCTTGGAGGAGCTTCCGCTACAAACAAGCTTGAAATATAGACTTATTTAATTTTTTTCGGGACAATTTCGCATTTCAGGGCTTCAATACAAGACGGACATTACATACGAGCAGCATGGAGGTATTTGGATGTTTTTTGGTGTGTCTTTTTGTTACGAAGACAGTTGGTATCCATTTGCAACCATTATATGGACATGCACTGCTACGCCGAGACCCCCTGTAACTCAGAGAAGCCACGGAGGACTCTGAAACTTCTCCCAGCCCTTAGTCCACATGAGGGGGGGGAGATAATGAGAGAAATTTCAATTTTTTGGTGAACTATCCCTTTAAGACATTCTAACTGTTGATACCGGTTGTTCTGAAGTATGAGATTAGAAATAGTCTGTTTCCATCCACCACTGACACTGCTGTTTGGTCACTTACTGATAGATTGATTGAAATCTTTATTGTCCCCAAGGGGAATTTGGTTTACAACAGCCGGTGCCATTATTAAACACACTGAATAAAACAGTGAATAAAGTAGTGAAATAAGTAAGGATACATAAAATACATAGTTGTCATTATGAATGTAACAGATTACAATCTCTAAGATCTGAGGTCAACCTCCTTCCTGATGGCAACAGCCTCAACTCTGAGGCTCTGGACATGGACACACACCTGACCTGTTGACCTGGCTGAGATCATTAAAGGGATAGTTCAACATTTTGGCAAATTGGCCCATTGCCATAATCCCTATAGTCATAGCAGTAGGTTCGTTACATTTAATTGTCGGTGCAAGCTATTTTTAGAACGGTGGAGCAGAGCCGTGAGCTGCTCAGAGCTACGCTATGAAGGCTCATGCGATTTCTTGGTTTCCCTCATCAAACTCATCAAATACACAATCCGACAACTCCACAACGCTCTGGTGGACAAGTTGTGAGCTGCACATTCACCACGCTATGAGATAATAACACAACGTTACCACACAGAGTTGTTTTAGAGGGAAATTCATGCAAAACCGCTGATGCGTGTTGCCTTCAGGGACAGTTTTTCAGCAAGCAGTCTACTGTATTTACCTCGAAAACTGCTTTGTTTCCTCTGATCTACAGTCTTCTTCGTTCTACGCATCCCAGAAGCCCCAAAATTACTCACAGGTTGCGTAGTGCCCTTTAACACAGTGGTGTTCCAGAAATATCTGCATGCGGGTCAAAACGCTGTAGTACACAGCCAGGCCTGTGTGTGGCGCTGTAACACTGCTCTATTAAAACTTTAAACTTTAGAAGTGGATTAAATGTTGACTGGGACTTGTGTCAGTGCAAATATAAGGATCAGTGATGATTTAACAGACCAGATTCAGCTGCAGTGTCTGAGGGACCGGTAGTCAGCTGTTGTTGTTGTTGTTACGTCCACAGACTGTGTATGTCTCACAGTGTGGCTCAGGTTACAGATGAGAGCAGTATGACATCATCGTTTTGGGTGTCTACATGAAGACGCTGGGCCGGCGTTTTCAGATTTTCCAACTCTGGGACGCATTTCCAAAAAAAAAAGCAGTTTTCACGCCCCGCCGAAACGATAAAAAACGTATTCATTAAATCCGTATTCGTGTTGACGGCCTCTAAGAATGCTACACTACTGCAGCACCAGTGCGACTGAAATTAGTACAATTATCACTGATGCATCTTCTTGGTCCTTCTCCACTGGTAAAAAAAAAAAACCCAACACTCCGACCTGCTTCATCAGTAAAGTTGCAATTTTTCACCCATTTTCCTGGTGAGCCCCCTAAACACTGCCCACGCTTTTACAGGTGTGTTTAAAGGGAAACTTCAGGTTTTTTCAACCTGGGCCCTGTTCTCATATGTTTTTCTGTATATCTGAGTGATGGATAATACATTTATTGAGGTGGCTGCAGTATTGAGCAGGGCAGGCAGCCTGCAGCCCAGCTAACGCTCTTCCACGGGGCAAGTGGCTCCCGTCAAAGTTTGCCATATAAACGTGCATTTTTTTCAAACTGACAGGCTCAGATAGTTACAATGAGTGTCCCACAACATACTAGAAAGGAGAAATGAACATATGTCTCTACCTTTAGCACGTCTCTTCTTCTTCTGACTGGCTGCAGACCCTGTGGTCGGCACGGCGACGGCGCAGTGCATCGACAGGAGTGTCAGTATCCACTTGTAGCACAGCTAACTGTTAGCCATAACTTGTGAAAGCTCTGTGAAAGCTGCGCGACGAGCAGCTCAACATTTTGTTGTTACAATTTGTAAATTCTCCGGTCGTCTCTCTTCACCTCAGTCAGGTAACAGTATCCCTCACCGGTGTTTTGCCGCGAGTTATCGCAAGATTTCAGAACGGGATTTCTAGCGTGGTGAGATTTGGACACAGATCACAGCAAACAGCGACCTCCAGCTAAAGGTAGAGACATTCGTTCATTTCTCCTTTCTAGTTTGTTGTCAGAAACTCACTGTAACTATCTGAGCCTGTCAGTGTGAAAGAAATGCAGGTTTATAGGGTGAACTTTGACGGGAGCCACTTGCCCGGTTGAAGAGCGTTAGCTGGGCTGCAGGCTGCCTGCCCGGCTCAATACTGCAGCCACCTCAATAAAAGTATTATCCATCACTCACGTATAGAGAAAAAACATATGAAAACAAGGCCCAGGTTGAAAAAAAACGAAATTTCCCTTTAACCTGAACAGAAATGCTAAGCGCTCTACACCCAGGTAAAGTGTCTTCTGAGTTGAGCTTAAATGTCAGCAGCAGGTGACGGTGATTGTCTTTCCAACAGAGCATCAGCCATGGTTTTCTGTCTGAGCTTGGTCTTCAGGACAAACTGTGAGTCCCTGACAGGAAGTGGCAACATGGAACGGGGCTAATTAGCATGCTAACTTCAGTAGAAACAAAAGACGTGAAATACACCACTAATAGGCTACACTGGTGTTAGTTCCCTCTTTGGAGACAGATGTTGCTCCGTGTGATGACCTCGACCTTTCTCCTACACTCGTGAGTACCCAGCTGCTAATGCTAACGTTAGCTCTCAGCGGTAGGATGACTCTGGCTGGATTTTACAGTTATTCAATTAATTCTGTAATTCTGTAATAAGGAAGAATTCACTACAACAGTCATAGAAGACTAATGCGACTATAACTGGACAACTGAGGGCATGTAAACGCGGTAGTCCAACTAACACCGGAGTTCTCCAACTCTGATTCAAGCAGTAGCCTACTTAAGAACTTTCAATTTTGGTTGAGTTTGGCGGCGCCAGTGGCCCAAAGCGGTAGTGTTTTGCCTGAAGGAAGACTCCATTTCCCATGAGCACCAGCGCGTAGCGCCGTAAACATCCTGATCTCCCGGTGCATGGAAATTAACAGAAGACGTCCAAACTAAGTTTCTGTTACCAGCGGATCATTTCACAGTAAACACACATACACAATCCGACAGAAAGGTGCTGCATTGCTGCTTCCTCCTCGTCGTGACTCGCGAAAGTGAAAGTGAAACTTAAGTGAGAGCCGGGTTCCTACGATGCTCCTCAAAGCTGCTTAGTGCCAGTGAAGGTGATACAGACCCCCTCAGGCCACGACAGAGGTGTCATTCAACCTGTTGTAAGTCGATGTACCATCACAAAAGTTATGAAAATATTATATGAAGGTTGAAAAGTTCCTTAGTGTTGCTTTAAGACACCCAGATAATGTGATTGGAAATGGACTTTCTTCAGCATGTATTCATGTGCATGCTCCACAACAGTAGAGACAGGAACCCAGCCAAGTACAGAAGGAAAAAACAGCGTCAATGTCGATTCAGCGCATTTCACACCACCGAGAGGTTGTGTTTTATAAAAAAAAAGAAAAAAAAGAAAAAGAAAGAAATAACGAAAGCCCGTGGACCGTTGTTGTGTATGTATCCTATTCTCAGCCCGAACCCGGCCCAGACCGGTGCGTCTGATCGGAGACTGTAGTTGTGAACTTCTTAAGCTTCAAGTATCCAGTTTCTATACTCGGGGACCGACAAGTCAACAGGACAGGGCTCCGTATTAACCCGCTGAAACCACGCATATCGCCGCCTGAGGAGGAGGACACCGTCAGTTTTTCTCTGTGGGACAAGGACAGAAGTCCGACGAGACGCTGAAATGGAGCTATGAGCAGAGATCTGTAGCCAAGTATAGATACTGATGCACAGTCAGGTCACATGGTCACCATTGGAATATTGCATTAACATCACATTTAGAGCACAGCATTGAATTCAATTATATTTTAGCACAGACTCAATTATGTCAAGTAGTGTCGTTGTACTGTCCTGTTGGACGGACTGACGCCATGTTGGCTTCATGATGAGCTGTTGCTCTCCGTCCACAAAGGGACAACTGAACTGTACAGCTTCTCTGCTGTGGTTTTAGAAAACCAAGTTGTACAGGAAGTGAAGAACCAACACACAGTGGTGTTAAAGGACAATTCCGGGCATATTCAACTCGGGGGTGTATGTTCCTAACATTTTAGGTCTAAAAGAAGGAATCTGAAGTTTTTCAGTTTAATTGCTCCTGTTTTGCGGTGGTTGTGTCTGTCCCCGCATCGCCACGGCAGCAATGAATGGGA